>NC_142116.1:11418750-11724285 GCF_056152115.1 Neolamprologus brichardi
TGTGTTAGCCCTTGGCAGACTCGTGGCCTGCCCTTGGTATACCCTGCATCTTACCCTATGGCAGCTGGGAGAGGCTCCAGCCCCCCACCCACCTTCAACTCTCCACAACCCTGAACTGGATTGTCTTGGTCTTAATAACTCTTACAGCCTGCCAAAAAGCAAGCACCCTAGTGTTTTTTTTTCTGACCATTTAAATAAGCATGTAGGACATTCAGGTGGTTGCTTTACCCTTGACATAATTTTTTGAAACTTTAGCTCAAGGGAACAGATGGCAAAGCTCATCTGCATTTTTAGAAATGCAGTTAAAACTTCTCTCATAAGACTAGAATAAAATTGTCAGGTACTTAATAATTACCGCTTTTAATCCCAGATCTCAGGAAGAAGTTGGAAAATGAATTAGGCCAAGAACTGTGGTCCTGCGGCTACATGATTAGTTTGCAGTGTGATAAAAGCTCCATCTGCCACATTAGGGTTGTTAACATGGAGGGTTTTTTTATGTATGAATTGGCTGGCAAGCACAGCGTTAGGTGGCACCTTACATTTAAATCAAAATAAAGATTAGCAATGCTGTTCCTGTTGTAGAGGACAAATCTCTGAGATCAGTGAATATGAATAACTCTGGATGTCCATAGCGGGCTTTACTGAGTGACCTCAACACTCCCTTTTGTTTTGTTTTCTCTTTCCTGTATTACTTCCCTTTCCCACTCTAGTGTTTCCTCTATAAACCAATAGATAGTTTGCCTAGGGCTGTTTGGAGGGGAAAAAGTCACAGCAAAATTGGTTTATATACATGTCAAAGCTGTCTTTGTGTCTAATTATTTATAGTGACTTAATTGTCACGTCTGCTGGTAATTTAGTATAATTTTGGACTCATAATAACTATGATTTCCGTGACTATAAATGGCAATATAATCCCTCAACAGTTTCCCAAAAATGAGACATACACGTTGTGCCCTTACGAGCATAAGCACAAATCAAAACCAAAAACTCTCACATATTCAAGTTTGGGGAACTTCTCAGGAACCCAGGGGGAGGTATAGATCCTCGAGAAAAGTTTCTGGGAGGAGTCCCGCTTTTTTTGCAGGATGACACGTGAAACTTTCCTGAGGAGTTGCTTGGTATGTTTGGTGCGTGTACTGTGGCCGTCCGTTAACTCGCCAGACAACCTATAGCGAGTGGTTCCGTGTGCGCCTGCCTATTTTTAGAAGCCTGCCTAATGGGGGGAAACGAAGGGGCTTAAAGAAAACTGCAGAGGAAGGTCACAACTGCGTTGAGATGAGCTTCCACAACGACTCGAAGTGACGGAATAAAAAGTAGCAGAAGTAACGGCGCTTTCCTGCTACTCGACCTAACTTTGAGTTAAACGCAGTGGCCGCTGGAGAAGTTTCCGTGCAGCACAATGGCTGCCCAGTGCGACGCTTTAAGCGGATACTTGCAGCAGTCGGACCAGGGCTCCAACAGCGAGCGCAGCACAGACTCTCCTCTGCCGGGCTCAGAGGAGGATCTCAGCGGCCCTCACTCGCTGCCAGACCCGGAGTGGACTGAGGAGAGGTTTCGGGTGGACCGTAAAAAGCTGGAAGTCATGTTATTAGGTAATAAAATTAGCCATGTGCAAAGTTAGATAGTTTAAACGTTTAAACGAACAATGCCTTGCATCCCGAAGCAGCTCTCGCCCAGCCCTCTGTTTATTTTAGACTCATATAATCAAACTTTTTCGAAGTTGTTTAAATTTCAGGCCTCTTATTCGGGGAATTTGAGCGTGTCATTTGCTTAATCCGAGAAAAATCAATTAAGTCAAATGGGCCGAGCCAATTAGCTATTGACTTCCAATTAATGGCGTGGACATAAGAAAACAACGTAATAGCTAACCACTCAGAAGCTGTGGGCAGCCCTGGAAAAATGGACGCCCACATTTCTTAATTGTTGCACTTTAACAAACAGAAGGTCGAAGAAGTCGGTTGACCATCATTGAAGGTACTTTTTGGGTAGTTGCGTGCTCCAGCCACAGGCTGTCGCTGCAGCAACTACTGCAGTCTGCATTTGTTTGTAGAGTAAACTGAGTGTCTTTGCAAAATAGTCTGCATGATGCAAAACCTTTGCTTGACTTTTAGAAAATAATGAACTGGAAGTTGATTAGTTACCACAAGCCGTTAAACAAATCCAGTAGCTACAGCTGTAATTGCATCACACTGTGTGATCCAATCTGTCTTCAATACAACAGAATCCTGATGAAAAGTTAAAAACGCCATCTCTCATGTGAACAGAATGGTTTACATTACTGCTCATTTTCTTTTTGGTGATAAAATTTATTCAGAGTGGGATCTCTCCTAATGACGTGCAAGTGACAGTGAACACTTAAACAAGCGATGACAGACTTGTAAAGAGAGGCCCAGTCAGACTCAGTTAAGAGGTCCCTGGAAACTCAAAAGGTTGATGTAATTTATCACAGATTTCAAAACTCTGGAGTGTGGAATATTAGAGCATTACATAAGTGGGCTGGATTTTTTATCATTTCCACAGGAAGGCAGTGACTTGGATCTGATGAGCAGCCAAAAAAGACTTTAGGAGGACTATTATCAGTTATAATCATGTTGAAACGCTATCAAGGACACTATATCGTGTGTGTTGACAGCAGTAATGACTATTGCTTAATATTTTTTTAAGACTTTAACTTGGGGAATGCGGTTCATCAGTTTAGTCTGAGCTGTCCTAACTGTAACTAGGCTCTGAAAAGCAGCAGGTTTTGAAGGAAGTTCATCCCTTATACTAAAAACACAGACATACACATGCACACACGTAGTTCCCTCTTGAGAAAGTCCTTGCTGCTGCCTAACTGCTCTGTACATTCCTCAGTGCTCCATGTCATCCCCAACTCTTCCAGGAAAACAACTTTGCTAGAGGCTGGCCCTAAATCCGAGTGTCCCGGACACACCGCACGCCACGTCATGCAGTGTGTCTGTGTGTGTCTGCGTATGCCATATGTAATCTGTACAGTTTGTCAGATTGTTGTTTTTATCTTTGCCAACCTCTTGTTTCCCAGTTGCTCTTTTATGACATCATGGCTGACGCTGCACATGTTGACAGCTAGGATGCAGAGTAGGAAAGGCTGTTGGGATCCACTCTTGATCTTTATAGTCAGCTGTAGGTGCAGGTTTAAATACCACAGTGCTTTAACAGTTATTTTCACTGGTTTTGATCTGAAGCCAAGATCTGAGGTCTCCTCATAGCTACCTTGGTTATCTTGCAGTAAACATTTTGCAATCCAAGCTCGTTCAGAACATTGCAGACGATTCATTAGGATAGAAAAAGTTCGAAAGTTTGTTTAAGCCTACATGATCATATATTCTCATTTATTTTTAATTATTATTATTTATTTATTTGCTCAGTAGGTGTAAATTCACATCCCCTTTATCGTCATCCCGTTTGGTCAGAGCATTCTAACATCTGGCTGTGTTTTGATTGGATAGACTGTAGATTTTGATGTGGTACATCATGTTCTGTAGGCCAGAGTTTTAGAGCATAGTGAAATCATTTTATGGAAGCTCCAGTGTATTTTTACCCAGTGTTTTATTGTCTGTGAGGCATCTCTGGCTTCTCTTTCTTGGAAAATGAAGTGTTTTTGACCCCAGAGAAAGAGCTGTGGGTCAAATCATGCAATGATCTATTCCTAAAACAGCTATAGCTTTTCTTCTTCTTTTTTTGCCAGATTCAGGTAATGTTCCTGCACTGTTTGCATTTTTGCTTTGTTAAAATACAGATTATATGTAAGCAGCAGGCATACATTTTATTTGATTTCTTTAAAGACATGGGAAACTTTTACAGTACTGCTTGGAAACTGCATTCACAACTAATCTTCAGGGAAACTGAATGGGGGGATTTGAGGCAGATGAGAGTTGACCACTTGCCTGCGTACCATGTGGTTAAATATTCGTCATGTTTAATTCAAAGATTCCAGTCTGAAATAGCAATGAATAATATATATAGTAAGCTTTCATACGGTACATTTAATCTATTGTTTCAACTCCAAGCATTTTATTCACCGGTATGGGATATAACCCTCTGTAGCTTTATGTTATAAGT
Organism: Neolamprologus brichardi; assembly: GCF_056152115.1. NCBI lineage: Eukaryota > Metazoa > Chordata > Actinopteri > Cichliformes > Cichlidae > Neolamprologus > Neolamprologus brichardi. The sequence goes on from NC_142116.1 coordinate 11,422,831, forward strand.
GCATTTGCTTTTATTGGCTTCCAAATGATTTCTCAGTAAGAAACCTAGCTTTATTCAGAACATACAGGTAAGGGGTCAGAGAAGGACATCAACCCTTTAGTCAGGGGTTGCATAAATTCTGGTGAGCAAAAGTGACCCAGTAGCCCTCTGTGCCCATTAAAAGATGTTGGTGAGTCACCAGCATGTCTCCACGACTTTGCACTGAAACAGAATCCCATGATACACACTTAACCTGCTGTTCGAATCAGCCGCATTTTACTATCCCCCTGTTCTGGCACAGTTTGCTTCAGGAGAAAATGGAAATTATTAACTGCTTTTCAATTACAAATTTACTGTCTCTCGCATTGGCAGGGACACAAGTTCCTGGGCTTAGATCAGTAAATAGAGTGTAAAGTGACAACAAAATCTCACACTAACAGCTATCTGGATTTACTGTTGTACTCTTGGCACCCGCAAATAGAACTCCCAAGTTAATGGCTTGGAGACATTAACAGAGGGATGGTCTTGTGTGGGCAGGGAACAGTGTAAGAGAACTTTTGTGCCTATTACATCGCTATTCAAACTCACGAAACTAAGAAACTGGGGGCAAGTGTGGGAAAGGGGTAACATTTGTTTCCAACTCCAATTATCAAAATTGAGGGCATCTGTAAGTGCAACATGATTTTCCGTGAGTTTTCACACATGTATTACCTATGTGCTCTAATATGCATGGCTCAACTGTAAGAGCTCTGGATCATTTAGACTACTAATGATTAGAGTTTAGCTGTGTTTGTGAGTGAATTTCGGCTCCTGGTGAGCCACTGTGTATACACATCCTAACAACATGTTTGCTGAGTAACTGTGACAGCAGCCTACAATTAGACTAAGTGAATCATTTTTGTCACTGAACTAATTTGTTTTCCTGCTTCTAAACCACACACTATTGGTTAGGTTTATTTCTAAATGGAAAAACCGCTGCATATGACACTGAGAGAATTTTCAATTATTTTCAGCATTATAATGAAGTTATTTTAGACACTAGGGGATCTGAAGATACTGGTACTAGTTCAGAATTTTTGAATTTGTGGGACGGAATGAAAACATTTTATTTTTAAGCAGTGTAGAAATTCTAAATAGACATTTAGTGGCTTGTTTCTATACCTATATGATGAGGTGTAGGTTTGTGTGTCTTGTGTGTGTGTGTGTGTGTGGGCGGGCGCTTAACCTCCTCTTCCTCCTGGATGCTGGGTAAGACTCACAGGCAGGAAGTGAGTGTCTTTTGGGGAATGTGCTGCAGGCTTTCTCTTGTTCTCCCCTTTTATTGCTCCCTCTTGAGTATTCAAACAGTGCTCTGTTGTTGCAACTTCCATCACATCCACTGTAGAGTTGTTGGGCTTTCCCCAAGTCTTTATCTCATACTAAGACAAGATCCTCACTTTAACCTTCAAACCTAACCAAACACAGGCAAATCACACATCAGAAACTATAGTTTAGCTGCATGATTCATTTAAAATAACTGAACTTTGATAATGTAGGGCATGACATTAGCTGTTTGCAACACTTTGCCTCACTCGTCCACCCAAAATTACACAGCTGTGGCGTCCAAAGATCTCACCTGCTGTCGGGAGCAACTTCAGTTCAGCATCTTGCTAAGGGCATCTCACGATGTGGAGGAGCCAGGGACTGAATTGCTAGCCATTAAGCACCACAATATTTACCTAGTCTAAAGTGAAAGTAAAGATGGAGAAGCCTTACACAGTCCAAAATTTTCAGTCATGAATGGAAAATATGTGCAGGGCCAGCGCAAGAGAAGGAAAATCCCATATGTCTGAATGTAAAAAATCCTTTTTTTTTGCTCTGATGAGTTAGTCATCTGTTATTCAGAGCTATTGTGATCTTTAAAACAGATTTTGAATGTAATTCAATAAAAATGTGTTATACTTGTAAATGTGCCAGCAGAATAGATGTACTCTTCTCTCCATTGGAATCGGTTTTGCCTTATTAGACCTAAAAAGAGTTCAGTATGATTGAAGTTTGACTTATGAGAGAGTTTAAATCCCCAGTGATCAACTGATGGAAGAACTGGGATGACCGTTTTTGTTCATATAAATACTTTTTATGTACTGTCACACTGCAAAAATAATGGAGAAGGATGGGATGGGTGCTGGCTGTTGTCCCAACAACAGTTTGTTAAAAGGGCAATTAATGATGATTTTCAACCAGAAAAAAATGATCAAGTAAGCTGGCAGGCAATGCTACATTGAGCAGTTTATAATTATTAAATACTTTCATGAGTTTTCTTCTTTGCATTTTCTAAGAAGTTGGAGAATTTTTAGGCTGTAAATGGAAAGATTGTAAGAAATGATCAAAAATACTTTTTTAAGACGAATTCATGACACTAAAATTGTAAATCGCCAGATATGGAGAGGAGTATACAGGCAATACTGTATGTTTCATGTCTGAAAATGCACCACTAAACACTACACGATATGTCCTGTGCAGCAAAGATTGCCTGACTTATTAAAAAGAAGACGTGCACTGAAAGAATATGTGTATATTGCACTTTTAGAGCACTTTAATCACTGAATCATTTATCGTATTCAAACACACATCAGCAAATACAGTTCAGCAGTATAAATGATTAAGTTAATTTGGCTGCTGGGTTTACTCTTGACTGGATATTGCCTGGTTGCAGTTTGCCACATTTCCTCTCTCCCGTTTTCTCCTGGTTTTTTCAGATTTTACTGAAACATGCTGATACAATTAAACAATTCTATTCGACTTTGCTTACGCGTTGAATTCCTTCATCCTGGGCATGATGAGGCTTTCAGGAGCTGTAATATAATTGAGCTTCAGTCGGTGGAAAAACCTGTAATTCATTACTCAAGAAAATAAAACCAGGAGTCTTATTTCAACAGTCCGAGTGGAGCTGGAGTGCTGTGACCCAATTCTATGCTCCTGGAACTGTAAATGGGCTGAAATGAATACCTGTTTTTCTTCGTCCCTCAAACCTCTCTTTCTTCAACCCTTTTCAAAGTGCAGATTTACATTCTGTCTGGTTTGCGGTTGCTATTTTAGAAATGTTTCATGTGGGGCACCCCCGACTTATCCTGCGCTCATGTGCGCTCACCACCCTCGCATAAATGTGCACGCACGCACGCGCACCCCACCCAACCCTTAACCACTCCCCCTAGAGCTTTCATTGTTTATCTATGGAGAACCTTGGGTTTTGGCTTGCTGTTCTCTCTCCTCATTCAACATCCAGTACAGCCTACCTTTTCTCCACTTGCCTTGATTGGGGGGAAAACTTTTTTTTTTTTTTAAATTTAATAAGGGCATTTTTTCTATCTGGTTCTTCCCTTTGCCAGAATAATCATTGCATGAACAAAAGAGAATAGCTGGGGGAACTGTTTAATAATGCGCACACTATTCTGATTGATTGCATTAGCCTAGATAACACAGAAAATTTGAAGAATTGTTGCATGCATGCATCTAAGGATTTTCTGCATCTATACAAGGAAAAAATGTGCTGTTCTATGGTTGCAATGCTGATGAACAGGACATGTCAAGCGATTTCTTAACAGTCCAGTGTAATGTTTACAGAGGAGCTCTCAGCCTGTTAAATGAGAATAACTCCCTATGCTCCATGGGGGATCTAACACAGTAGATACCAGGCACCAGGAATGTACAGCATTGTGTAATCACTTGGCAGTATTCACACAAGGGAGGTCATAACGCAGACATGTTATCGAGAACAGCTTGATACTGGACTGGTTGACCCTACTACCCAGGATGCTTGAGTGTAAATAAATCTCGCTGTTAATATGATGTAGAAATAGTCTAGGTGTTTATGGATAGATGTATATTTTTAATAGTATTTATTTTTTAAAGGTGCTTTAAGGTTGTTCTGAAAATTTTCTGTGCTATCCATTAGGGGTGGGGGAAAAAATCGATACTGTGTAGTATCGGGATATTTTGTTTGCTAATAATGTATCGATACAGGGACAGCAGAAATCGATATTTTGTTACAAAAAAAGTTTTTGTGGACTGGAACATGCTCTGACTTCAGAGCATGTTGATCAGCTCCTTTTTCTGAGCAAGAATCCTGACATTCCTTCACTGTCCAAATGTGTTTAACTTTTTTTTTTTTTTTGGCAGCAATAAACATACCAGTTTACTTATTTTAATTTAAGACATGTTTTATTTTAATTAAGTTTAAAGCTTTTTTATTTAATGTAAAATTATATTTTGTTTTAATTTACTTTCAAATTCTTCAGTTGCTGAATGGGCTGCATAGTTTTCACAAATTGCATAGTTTAGAATAGCTATAATTGTACCAGATGGTTGCATTCAGTTAAGTTGGACTAGACTGTAATACAAACCGTTCAGTTTGTCAACAATAAAACTGACTGAAATGAGAGAAAGACTGAGTGTGAGACTTTGTTATTAGATAAAATGAACATTGATAAAGTTTACCTTTATGTACAGAATCTGAATATTGCAAAATATTTTTTAAAAATTGCAATAATATCGTATCGTGCATTAAGTATTGTGATAATATCGTATCGTGGGATGTATGGTGATTCCCACCTCTACTGTCCATTCTTGTGCCCCTGGGGTCAGTGAGTAGTCTTTCTCCAATAGGCTTTTATCATTGTCAGACAGCGACATCTGGCACTTAGCGGGTGTATTTGATAGCATAGTTGCTTGGCAACCCAGTAGGAGTTGAGCTGTTTTGAGAGACTGAGAGTGACGACTTCTCACCGTAGAAATACAATAACAGGTGTTCAGCTTTGTGGATATTGATGGTGTTTTTTCAAAGCTATAAATGTAACAGTGCTATAAAAGCATCAAGACACACTTCTTGATTTTGAGTAATGGTTGATTACTGCTTTGTTATTGTTATCACAATACCTAGCATTATGCAATCCTCAACCCAAATCAAGTGAAATCTATAGTGTTGATTGTTTTGTGCTCAAAGCGTTGTTAATGTTAGACTTTAGATGACAGAGCGTGAAATCTCAGTTGACAGCTGTTTTCACAGGCCACTTCCCAAGTAATCCCTAAATGAATATCCACACACAAATGTGTAATATTTGTATGCAAAGGACAATAGTTTGAGCATTGGACACATTATGGTTTCCATCATGTTTGAGCAGGTTTTGGTTGTATGCAGGTAAACTGTGTGTGGAACACAAGTGGGAACAATTTTCTAATTTCAGCTGCTTTTGTAAGCAATGGCCTGTAGCAGAACAGTCTTGAACCCGATATCTGATAGACTGTCTTAGCTACACCGGATGCCCCAAAATGCTGGTTGTTGCCCCCTGTGGCAAAATTGGCAAAGTTTAGCAGATGGAATCCCAAATTGCTTTCCAAGTAGCCCTAACAAATGTGAACTAAATTTTCAAAAAGTGTCTGTTAGGTTAACAGTTATCCTCGTACGATCAGTAAATGGCAAAACTGATTCGTTCTAAAAGGAGGATTGCAGTAGGAAGCATAATTGTCTCTAACTAAACAGATTCTGTCTTTTTTTTAAATTGTATTTTTATTTTAAAAATGTCAATGTTGAAAGCTGAGAATGCTTCTCTGTCAGTTTAGATAAGCTCACATAAAACAAAACCCTTGGCTCTGTTGTATTGTTACAGTTTCCTAATCCTGAAATGGTAATCAGATACTGTTGTTGCCTTGGAGAAACAGATGAAATGAGTCTCAGGTGCTATGTAGATGCCATCTTGCCAAAAATATTCCAGAGCAGTTTACAGGGAGACTCGAGTGTTGGGTTTTGTCTGTTTTCATTTAAATCATTCAACCTTTTACTGCCAGGTAGTTGTCAGCTGTGTGGTGTTACACTTGTAGGAACTGGCTTTCATGCAAGATATTCAGACTTGCTGGTTGTGAGCAGCCCTAATTGCTGAAAGACAACCTCACTCAACATTATTGATTGTGTTATTTATTTTATCATTTAACTCATTTGGAGGGGATTTAAATTATAGTGTGTAACAGAGTCTCGCATCAGTTTGTGAAATGATCACAGTGTAGATTGATGAGTCGTGTCTCATGGCTTATGATCAGTGTGGTCTCATCTGTGCTGACTTGTGTCCATTTACATGAAATTAATATTTTCAACTTTAAGAAAAGGGGAAAAAACAAAGTCAACATTTGGGGCTAAAGGAGTTCATGGTAGATCAAATAGGTCAGCTCACAACCCAAGATCAACTTATACATATCACAGACTTTCTCATGTAATTTGCATTATTTTTAAATATGATATAATTAAAATGTCACCTTCTTAAGTCAAAGTATTAACGACTAAGATATTCTATGAAGTGGAATTAAAGTTTTTAAACCATGCCGTCCTAGCCAGGCCTGAAGAAATTCTCTATAATACTTAAAAAATACATCTGTTCATGTGTTAACAAGCGTTGCACATGCATTTGTGGTTTGCAATAGCTTCCTCAGGCCCTCTCATTAGCTCCATGTTAAATCAGCTGAGAGCTGCCACTCTGACTGTGGGGAGGGACATTAGAAAGCTGCTGTAAAAACATCCTCGTTTTCATAAAATGTGGGAATTGTAGTTTTTGCAAGCGTGTTGTTTTCCTGCGAGCATGGAACGGTTTATAAATCTGGCTTTCATATTAATCCCTGTCTTTAGTTTTTGGTATGCTAAGATGTCAAACCTTTCCTAGGTTTGACTTGTTGTTATGAAGTTCTACATGTCTTTCCTTAGCTTAATGCTAACGTAGACTTTTCTGCAAATGTTCCAAGTTTCACCTTAAGTCCTCTGTGGTTACTGCCAGTACAATACCTACAGAGGTTTTCAAGCAGCCCTGCAGTTTAGAGATTTAGGTGGTGCCTCTCTTTGATTTTTGCAATTTAAAAAGATTTTGTCTTCAAAGAAATCCTTTCACATTAAGGCCTTTGATTGCTAAATCTTGCACAGCGCAAATACCAGAGACCAGAGGCAAAGTGCCGTGTGTAGTTTCATGACTAAAACTGTGTGTTTTAGTCAGACAACCATGAAAGCAGAAAAGCAAAGGTGCACATGTCAGATTTTAGAAAAGCATGTATATGCATGATCCTCTTTATAAATCCCAGTGATCTTGTACTTAGTTTCAGAAATCTGCACTCCTATTTATGGCAAATGAAACCACATTAAAGAATAGTAGTGGCAGTAGCACTATTTTTGCACCAACATCATCTTTTAAAAGCACTGTATGATTTTAATTTCACATTAGTAATTTGCAATGTATTTCCACAAAACCTGAAGTATGCATATAATATGAGATCAAGTTGCCTAGCAACCACTTATCAACATACAAACAAAAGCCTGGGCATAATAAGAAGAGTCTTGTAATATGTCTCAGCTAATTTTTCATCTGCATCTTATCAAGCTTGACATTCTTAAGAAAATGTGTACACGTGGTTCAAAGAACACATGCAGTCCGCACATTCTTACATCACATTTAGTTTGTGTGTCGGGGGAAAATTTAAACAAATAGTTTTTGTCCATACAAATTGTTTAGATAGCGAGTCCCAGGTGTACAAACTCCTGCTTTGTTATTTAGTTAGTATTAAATAATTGATTTTGACACATTCAGTCTAAATGGATAATTACTTTAATCCTTGCCATGAAATGTTTGTACTCTAGTTATTGGGAGAGTTGTGACTTGGCTTTAACAAAAAACACAAAAAAAGAACTTGAGCTCATGTCTCAGATTTTCCGTTAAACCAGTGTAGCATTAAACTGAAACTGTCCAAGGGTGAAAATATTAACGTCAAAAATATATTTTTATTTGATTTATTAAGCCCTATTGTTTGCTTGATTGTTGTGTGTGGAATGAAGCCAGAACTGTAGAAATCAACACTGTTTACATTCCTTCAACGTCAAAACAGCGGAATCTCCCAGAAAGTTGCTCTTTCCACAAAATAATGGATACCAGACCTGACTCCATCTGCCAGCGATTAGGCTTGTATAGTTTGCAATGCATTTTTTTTTTTTTTTGGTGCAATGACAGTTATTAGTTATATTAAATAATTATTCAGAAAGCGTTGGAGGGTGTGGATCTGATTAACTACAACTATTATGTCTATTTTCTCAAATTAATACAATTAAGTCTGTTGCTTTAAGTTAGTGTCACATTATTTGTACCATATTTTCAAAAATACATCAGAGGACATAATCCATTGCAAAATGTGAACTGTGCTCAGGGCCTTTGGCTCATTTTTCAGCTGTGATGGCTTTACAGTACACATTGCTGGGAGGGAGGAGCATCGCATTGTCCTTGTGTAACCTGGGTAGGAACAAAACTATGGATCTAATGCATTTGAGAAATGGAAGTCTCTTTGGTATGAGTCTGGAATTGTATATACTGGTAAAATGTATTTTAAAGTCTGGATATATTCTGTTTTTCAGCTCTCATGCAAATATTCATTTGATTTGTCTGAAGGAAAGCTGATAATTTAAATTGGTTTTCTCTGTTGGTGAAAATAACAGGCTTCTTGGTTATCTAAGTACAGAGGCATGAGTTCTGCAGTTTTGTTTTGTGTGTGTGTGCGGTGAAAGGCCTGTCAGTTCTTTGAAAAACAGGGCAAAGCTAAATCCAAAGGATCTCTCTGGTCATCATTTTCCCTTCTAATTTTATGTTATTGGCAAATCATCACATGATTGTTTTGAAGCAGAGAGGGTGAATTTATTGGTTTTCTGAATTTTAAGTCTCAAACTCAACAATAATGGGTGCAAATTCCATTCACTGCATTAAAACAGAGAAAATAATCCCGGTCTTTCATAGGGCGGTAGAGAGGCAGCCTTTCAGTCACTTAACTTAATGTTCATGTGAGCAGTTTTCTTTTTGATGAGGCTGGTGTTTTATTCTAATCAGTAGTGATTGATTTACAAAAAAAAAAAGTACATCCCTTTTGACCATCTTTGACGCAGTACCTAAAGATAACAACAAAAACATTGATGTAATGTTCTTCCAAAAAACAATACTTCACTGGGATTCTTTAACTAGGCCACCCTGTGTTTCTTTTTCTTTTTTAAGCACATCCTTGGTGGATTTACTCCTGAGCTAAGGATTATTACTCCATTGATATTTCCGCTGCATGTTCAGCTTCAAACAGATGTCTTCACATTTATCTTCAAGTAATGTTTTATATGAATTCAAAGTTCACTCAGGGACTGCAAGCAGCCCTCTATCTACGAGGCTGCAAGGCAACCTAAACCATAACATTTAGACTTCCGTGCTTCACAGCTAGTATGAAAAGACTTCTTTGATGTTCACCAAACATATGGCCGTTGCCGTTTTTTTTTTTTTTTTTTTTTTTTTAGATGACACATTTAATTACACATTAGCTCTATTTCCTTAACATAAAAGATAAAAACATAAAAATCTATGTAGGTCTACTGTGCCTTAAGGCAAAACAGCAAAAACACATGCAATGTTATTGTAGCCAAGCAATCCTTTGATTCTTCTGTGTAGAGCCCATCACTCCAAAAAGCTGTGGCTTTTGCTTTTGTGGTCACTGACCAAAAATAATTTTGCTTTATTGAAATTTATTATTGCTTTATTTATTGTTCTTTTTGGACTTTTGGACAGCAAATTCTTTTTTCCTGTCACACATCCCATTCAGGTCAAAGTTGTGCTATCTGTTTGTAGACACACAAACACACCATAAGTTTGTAAGTTTTACCTGCAGATCCCCAAAAGTTGATTCTGTTCATCCGGATGTAACATTTTTCAGCTTTGATTTGTAGTTGTTGATCAATGGTCATGAGAATTTGCATATTAATGATCTCCCAGCCCATCGTTCCTTCAGTGTTGCTAGTTTCTGTCATTATGCAAATGTACTGTTTATAAAATTGGGGAAACCTGCAGTCAGCTCCCACTGGAAAACAATACGTCCAGATTAACAGAATAATAGAACCAACTTTTGGGGATTTGCTTACCTGGATGATTGAGCATGCATCAAGACGTTACCTGCAGATCCTGTGATCTAATTTGCTTTACATTTGCAAAGAGCTCTCAAGACCCAAGACACCCTTTTCCCGAATCCCACCTCCAAAGCTGCTACAACTACTTTTTTTTTCTCAAACGAGTTATAAAAAATTATATACACTGGAACTCATCAAACAGTCTGTCTCTGCCTTGGATTCTCCCACGGCCAGTTTAAACATATGGCAACAGGATGTTTTGCTTTTTGCACATGGCTCGTGTTTTCAATCGTGTCCCATACCAAATTCCATTTAGCTCCACATTTATGCCAAAGATGGAGTTGGAGTCTTTGTATTACTTTTTTGCTTTTGCGAGTTATCAGTGAAACAAATTTAATTTTCCTCACTCCAGTTTAGTTTGTGTACTGGTAATTCATAACACTGGCTTCAAGGCACCACGACAACTTCTTCACATTTGGTTCATTCATTTAAAAATGCATTGTCTTATTTGAATACTTTAATATGTGAAAATGTCATACAGCTGACCAAGAGTTTAACTTGTTTAAAATCAGTAAGTGGATAGGTATTTGATGTTTTCCTGCTTCTTCAAGCATTTTGTGCAACTTTACCACCTTATTTGGCTATATGGAGCCAAATATAATCACATCATCTCCTTGACTCCAGTTGAATTACAACACAGATTCCAACATAGAAAATTATTACCAAGTAAAATAATATTGTAAGTTACCTTTTGGTTGGCTTAACCTGTACTTGTGTCACTATTTTACCACATATAGGCAAGATAAGAGGAGATGAGATGATAAAAGAACAGCTGGTCTACTCTGCTAGACAGTTTGTTGCTTTTTTTTTTTTTTTAGTAGACATGGGGGAAAGCCGACGCTGCTGTTTTCCTTTTGGTTTGTCTTCGTTCTTACAGGAAGTGACACGGTAGCGGGGTCTTTCATAATCTTGGAACTTCAGACCACCTAGAAACTGAGCTTTCAAGTCGGAGCAGTTCTATACTAAAGCAAATACTGGATGAAAACACTTAAACCTAAATTCACTGAGATAAACCAAATATGCTGGGAGTTCTGTTAATATGGAACACGTTGTTTTGTATTTGGTAGCCGCATAGTTGTAACTGTAGCTCAAATTGACACTCATGACATTTTATGCTTTATCAGTTGTTTGTCATTTGGGGGAAAATCCTATGGGGTATGCCCTGGGTGGGTCACTGGTTTATCGCAAGGATAACACAGAGCAGGAAAAACACCAACCATTTACATCTCAATTTAGAATTGCCAATTAACCTAACCCATGCATGCCTTTGAGAGAAAAAAACAACAACTGGCTGGCAGGATTTAAACCCAGGACTTTCTTTGTGTGAGGAACGATGCTAATCACTATACCACCACAGTGCCCGTCTTAAAATTCCCGCCTGGGATACATGACAGTCACAAAAATAAAGTATATGATGTGAGATAAAGTAAAGCAAAAAAAAGTTTGCATTTGGCAAGCAGCTGCCAAGTATTTTGTGTGTTTTACCTGGCAAATACCTTATCTAAAGAATCAAATACTGATTTGTTAAATATTTGCATTCCCAAAATTAATACAAATTACAAGAGAAATTACATCAATGCAAAACAGCTTTTAGTCCATATCAGTGTTTACAGCTCGTCACAGCCCCCCACCATCCTGTTCACCCTTATTAGTCTCGTCTGTTATCAGATTAAGCACAGCAGAATGCTGACGCTGTCATTATGAGCATCCGCTATCAGAGGCACTTAAAGCAGCTGAAAAGACATCCAGCATTGATTCAACAAGATGCTTATTTTCCCTTTCGTGACGGTTGTTAATGTTGTTGTTGCATAAGAGTGTTAACAGCTGGAATTTTTTTCCGATCGGTTTCCAAAGCAGGAAGAATGGTCGTGGATATAAGCTCGCTTAAATCAGGCTCTCCAGATTCAGACTCACAAGTTTCTAATCCACTTTTTTCTGCTTTTGGATGCAATGATGAGCTAATATTCATGCTATCAGTGTACTGGGGTGGTGAAAAGGATGCAGTGCTTAGTGAATTTTAATTATCTGTCTGTCTTTTAAAATGTGGTGTGGATAGGAAAGCTTCAACAATGTTTTCCACACCCTAATTTCACAGTGGGATTATCATTATATAATACTTTTTGCACCGTGTACAATCTGTAATGAGCTTTTTTCTTCTTTTTTTTAAATGGGCCAGCTTTTATAGGTTTGAGGAAATTTTACATAAAACTCAACGGGGCTCAGAGGTCATTCACCATATGGTTGCTTTTCTTTTTTGATGTAATAGGTTTAGAGCTCCGTTTAGTTGCAGTTACGTTCTTGATTCATTATAACTTATCATAAATGATTACCATTATGGTTTTCTAAAGCCCAACAGTCCAGACAGCGATATTTACTGTGCGATAAGTTTAGTGTTCATTTTTTTTTAGTTATTGAATTTGGTTCTAATGTTCAAAACTGCAAAGTCACTTTTTGAATACATTATACTTCAGCTGTCCATTCAGAAATAAATGTTGAAATGTTTCGGACACCCGCGACCCTGAAAAGGATAAGCGGAAGCGAATGGATGGATGGATGGATGTTTCGGACACTTTTTTGTTGTCATTGCACCGAGGTCAGCGTTTTTGACTGAGCTGTAAGTCACGGCGACTCTACCGCTGCAGATGTTTCTGACCCAGATTTACACAGACTGCAGCAGATCCATCTTGAGAACGTTGGCCGAAATGCATCATTAAACCCTCCCTGTATTCCCAAATGACAGGAACATGAGAATTCTCCTTGGATAGGAGATATGTATTTTGCATTAACAGAACTTGCCACAGCTTGGAGGACTTGCAGATGTGCTGGAGAGACTTCAGGCCTGACTTGCTCTGGTGATTGGCTCTGTGCTTCTCTCCTGCTTACTGTATCAGCTAAGGGAGTTTCTTGGCATTTTCACCTGCTTGGAAATTTACTTTAAGTCAAACACCACTGCTTCTCTAAGTCCTTAGTCTGTTTACACCCAATGTTTGGGAATTTTAAAGTTTTCATGTACCATTTCCAAGGCCAGGCATTTACAGTATGCTGACAGACAAAAGTCATAAGTGTGAATGTTATTTTAAGAAGTGCAAAACCAACATCAGTCAATCCAAGTGTGGTATGAAATGCTCCATTAATGGCTACTGTAAAATGCCCAAATATTTTCACTGTATCCATCAATTTGTTACACGGAAGCTGTGTCCAATCTCTAGGATTATAGAAAATTGCTTGGAACATTTTTATACCATTCTTGCAAATCAGCAGTATCGCTATGCATGCCAAACGCAATATGCAAAGAAATGGAGATCCACCATAAACACTTTACTGAGTGCAGATACGGTAACATTTTGAGGACTGGGTAATCTGTGTGTGATTTGGCTGTGTTAGGTTGGATTGTACATTTAAAAGCTGAGTGACTCTGTGTGGTTTTGATGAATTTATTTTTCTCTTTCCTCTGTCTCACTCTAGCTGCCTCTGAGGGGAGAGTCAACGGTGGGGAGGATTTCTTTCAGAAGGTGAGTGTGCAGTCTGCACTTGGATAATGTGTGCTTTGTCTCTGGGTTGCTTTCAAGCCCACTGAGCAGCACTTCACTCATTGGTAATGGAGCAGATACTCAGGTGCTCCTTCAGTCGGTCCTAATTACAAATGTAAACAAGTAAAAACAATGGAACTATACTGACGTTAAATCACTCCAGGGCTCTGATACTATAACACACCTGACACAACACTGGGTGGGGGGGGGCTTTCTCAGTTACATAATGTACCATAATATACCAGCTTATCTAAAGTTTAAAAACCCTAATCCGGCCAAGCAGTGCGTCATTGACTTTTCTGTGTGAGCAATTTAATGAAATGTCCTCAAGCTTCACTACGTTCAATGAAACGAGGATTTGGCTCAGTGAGTTTAAATATTTCTGAATGTGTGACAACTTGCTCACATTCTCGTACTGGTACTTGGGGAACAGTCAAGTGTGACACTGTGGCTGTATAGCTCAGTTCTTTATTAATTGATGCTCTTTCATACCAGTACAATTGTTTATTAATTGCAAACTCTCAAGTGAAACCATTTCTGACTATTCAGTAATGTGACTTTCTCCTGGTTTTATTTCTGGAACCTATCCTGACAACGGCTTGGCAATGTAAACTTGATCACCATGAAAAATTAACAAAAGACTAAACAAAGTAGACTGAGTTGGTTGAGTTACTGAGATACAGTATGGTGCAAAAGTTTTGAGCCACCCCTAATTTCAGACTTTCTTGCACTCTGTTAACAGTAGAACCACGAAGGGGGTCATTTTCACTCCGTGGCATTTAAAGAAAATATCGAAATTGGTTAAAATATAACAAATAGTGAATTTTAAGATGTGTGAAATAAAAATGAAAAAAATAATAAATAAATAAACATAACCGTTTATACCTAGAACAAATGAGGAGGTAATTTAGACCCAATAGAAATTAATGTAAAACAATATTGTACATGCCAGGTTGCCTAGCAACATTTACTGTTTATACACTTTTTTGATATGAAGCCTGCTGTAGTGCAGAGTAGTAGTTACTGCAGGGCCAAACGTGTCATGTATGGGAGTTTGAGCTGAAGCAGAGCCACTCAGAGCACGGAGTGTGTGACCGAACGTGTGGAGAACCGGGCGAGTTGTTGGCTTTATAGAGCAGCAGGGGAACTGCAGCTGAACTGAGCAGAGAGTCCAGAGTGTGGGGAACAAATTGCGCAAATAAAGAGTGAAATCAAGAGCAGAAAAGTTCTGGAGCTGCGGAGGTGAATATCTACAGACTGAGGCGAAGGAGGACGCTGGATGAGAGGCTGCAGGTCCAGTGATTAGAGGCAGTTGTGGATGAGATGTTAAACTTTCACTGTTAACTGTCGATAATGTGTTCACGCATCAACAAATCACACCAACACTTGCCTCTAGCGGCTTTGTGATATTTAATGAAATTATCTAAATCAGACGTTCCCAAAGTGTGGGGCCCGCCCCCTAGGGGGGGGCGCAGAGCCATTGCAGGGGGGGCGCGGCATGAAAAGGGAAAAAAAAAAAACAACAACAACGCTTGGACACTGCTAGCACGGGCGCCCACACAAACGCAAAGCAGGAGATGAAGCATAGCTGAATATGTTTCCAAACCAACTTCATTCTAAGCCAAAGACTAGAAAATATGGTGAAGCATATCTGCCCTTTGGTTTCACCTGCACAAGTGCAGAGGTTGGTCTCTCCTGCAGAATTGGTTTTCCCTTTGTTGGGAGCAGCGCTGGGCTGTATAAATCACAGACAAACAGGATCCCACATTCTTGATTTGTAGTTCACAAACACTTGTTGTAATGACTAACTACTCCTGACATTTTGGAGATGTTAGCTCTTTATACAGTAAAGTTACAGCGGGATACAAATAACATCAGGCTGATCCTGCCACAATTTGTTCCCCCGGTTCAAATCACGGACAAACAGCATCCAACAGTTATTTATGTTTTTGAACCCATTTTGCAGAGTGATTCGAAACGCCGTTTACGTGTGGATGAAACAGCTGCATTTTCAAAAATACCCGTGTAGGTGTGGACGTAGCGTAAAAGACTTAGTAGTTTATTTTCTTACTACCTGTAATTTATTGCAGATTACTTGTATTTGCTTAATTGTTTACTAAATGTTTGAGGTGTGAAATAAACCGCAATGGAGCAAAATATGGGTGTGTGTGGTTGGAGGATGTGTTCGTGCGTGCGCGCGCGTGCGTGCGTGCGCGTGCGTGCGCACGTGCGTGCGCGAGGGGGGGCGCGAACATTTTTCTTGTAAAACAAGGGGGGCCCAGCAAAAAAGGTTTGGGAACCACTGATCTAAATCATTTATAAAACCAACAAAATCTCTTAAATCTTTTTACAGTCAGATCTTACTTAATTTTCAACTAATTTATCTCATTTTAGCAGCATAACATCTTCAAGAAATGACATTGCCATTGCTGCTGTTGTTTCAGGACGAAGTCAACATTCCTCTTTGCGGTGGTTTTAGGGAGTCTGGTCTTGGCTTTCTGAAGGCCTGAACCTTTTTTTTTTTTTTTTTTTTTTTTTTTTTTTTTTTTTTTTTGGACGTTGGCTGCTTTTTCACTCATTTTCAGTCCAGTATTTGAACCTGAGAATTTATAGTAGAATCTTCTTTTGTTCAGGCTTCACAGGGGATTTATGATTCTCTGGTCTCCCCGTTCTCTCCGGGTACCCCAGCTTTCTCCCACAGTCCGAAGACATGCAGTTAGTTGGGTTAGGTATCTAACAGCGATCTGTCCAGGGTGTACCCAGCTCTCGACCTATGGTAGCTGGGATAGGCTACAGCGACCCTGACAAGGATAAGCAGAAGAGAATGGCTATATGGATGTTAAATCTACACAGTGGCTACGTTCTAAGCACAAACCCGTACGAAACTCTACACCATAACCTATGATGTAACTGTAAACTCCCTGGAAAATTAACTAGATTGGGCGTTGACACAGCCCACAATTATTGTCACTGCTGCTTTTTGTCCTACAGTTTTTGATTATCAGTGAGAGAGTAATAATCATAGCCTCAATATAAGGACTCACAGATGTCAGCTAATTCCTGGAGGGAGATTGCCCAAACTATTGGAATGACACAGAAAAACGTGAGGGACACATGTGTTTGCTTCCAAAAAATGAAAGACCACAACAAAGACTGGGGACACTAACATATAACGAGCAACTTAGCAAAGAACCAATTTTAAATTGCATCTTTGGGCATTTTGTTACTAGCAGCCTCTCACAAAAACATGTAAATTGTTCCCACTTCTTTAGCTGAATTTATGAAAAATGCTAAAGATAAGGTGATTCCCAACAAGCAATCATCCAAAAGCTTGGCATATCTCTGCACTGTATTGTTAATTAAAGATGAGGGAACTGGACAAGTGAAGGACAAAAGAAGTGGCTAGGAAAAATCTAAAGAGACATGATACAGGACCTGACGGATGCATGTGCACCTTCAGTAGATAAATCTAATATTTGTTGAAGCCCTATCAGAAATGTCTCAACAAATGGGTGGTTGTCAAAAAAGAAGAGAAATGGTGATAAAGCTGCTATATGCCACGTTATCCTAGAACATTACGGAAGCAGTGCAGGATTATCCTGACAGGGATTGTGTGGGGGAAAGGCAGCCAACATCCAAAAAAGAGCTTTAAACGTCCTTTAATAAGCCCAGAAAACTTTTTGTTAAGACTCTTTGCATAAATTATAAGAAAGCTTACCTAAACCAAAGGCGATCATACCCAATATTGACTTTAAAGCTCATTACAATTGCACCAATAATTGCAATAACTGTCCCTTCTAAGTCAATTGTTTATATGCATGATTTACTCTTTGTCCCCCTCATGTTAAGAATTATGTAAAATGATATTAAAAGTAATTAAAATAAAACAAAATTCTATTGATCAACAATTCACAATACTAAAACTTAAGCTCACGGCTTAAATTTATAGATTTTCCATAACCTGTCTGCATGCATATGTCACAAGAGAAAAGATGGTGCAGATGCTGACTAAGATCACAACATTGTGTGTCGGGCAGAGCTATGTTTCAACTCATGTTTTGGGAGTAAAAATTGTCTGTCATCAGACCCTAAAACAAGAGTCATTGCGACAAAGCATTTATAGCTTTTTATTTTTCTAAAAAAAAAAAAAAAATGTTGGGTTATGTCTTTTCCGTCTGTGCTTCAGTTCTAAAAGCAGCAGATCAACAGTCTTGCATGTAAAGATCTGATGTTCCTAAGGTCTTGGCAGAGTGGTGCCTTTGGCTTTGAAGTGAATGCAACTTTTCCAAAGGGGTATTTTAGCAACTTGAAGTGCAAGACTGAGTTCTTTGTGTGAAACTACCTGTATCAAGCATTAAATTACACAATGACGTTTTATGTAAGCAAGTTGGAAAGAAAAAAAAATTAACCGAGACTCTGACTGTATTAAAACGTATTTTGCAAAGTAACACCTGAAGCATCATCTGCAGATGCAGAGAGGTTGCACTTCTCAGTTATTAGACACATTGCATGAAATGAATAACGAGGCTTCTGCAACACACTGTATCATTACTGTGTGTTATAGTCAGCTGTTGTTAAAAAAAACACACCAAATGCTGTACATAACTATGATTAATGGAGTGGTATGTCGATTTGGGCAGCATTTGAGTCGGTATCATAAAGGAAACTGTCTCAAACGTAATCGAGATTGGTCACTGCGTACAGTCTAATCACACTGGCAACAATGAGACTTAACAGTTGACCCAAATTGAATTTTTATGTCAGATCTTACAAAGTATCTCAGATAGTGTATTGTGGTTTCCTTAATTTATCTCAAGTGGATTGATTTTTGTTTAAAACTCAGCTTCCTCATTATATTAAATCTCCCTCTATACTATGTTAATGGGCTGTAATGAAATAAATGATGGACAGCGGTCTGCTTTAGCATTCCTCCTTTGTCTATTTTCCGTATTTGGTTTTGGAGGTTAGGAATCAGAGTTAAATGTCAAAGAAGGAGGCAATTTAACTGTCCCTGAAGCAGTTTTCAAAAACCAAGTAATGCAAACCAGGCGCCTTAAGATTTCCCTCGTCGGAATTTTAACAAGGACTCTCGATATAATGCACTCTAGCTCTTCCTTCGCTTCTTTTGGCTTGGATAGAACAGCAGTGTTTAGGATATGCAGTCTAGATGTCTACCTCAAAGCAGGTCTGGCAAAATACGCCTGGTGGTGTATTGACTTTGCCAGCCATGACTTTAAATGTCCTTGACTTGAATATTGTCACAGCTTGTTCAAAGAAACAGTGGTTACTAGAGGTTAAATTGACAATTAAAAATTAGTGTGCAGCTGTTTGAGTTGGCAGTCTGGTAAGAAGCAGTAAAGTGCTAAAGTCATGTTTTTATTGTAGAATTTCCATTTGGACAGCTCTGTATAGTTTCCCCTCTGATAGCGTGATCACCATACATGCCCAATTTGAGTTGGGAAAATAAACACACAGTGTAACTGTGGATTGTTGAAAGAAAATGGATGAGGTGTGTGAAATACCTTGAAGTTGATGAAAATGGAAACTCTTAGTTGGACTGCTTCCTGCCCTTCCAACACACCCATGAACCACACACACTCAGTGGGACTAATAAGGCACATGCAAAGAAAGTCTCTCCCACACATAAGAAAGCATATAGTCATTTTTGACGCACGCATTCTTACACTTTGGGTGTTGGGAATTAGATTTTGTAGTTGCCTCAGCAGTTGAGATTTTTAGAGTTCAGTCTCTGGCAAGAGCAGCACAAAATGATCCACCCCCGCACTTTCTTCCCAAGCCTGCCTGCTGCAGTTGATCAAACCCTCTTACTCACTGTCTGCTGGACTTCCTTTGAGCTCAGAGCAACTTTTTGTCATAGAGTCCAAAACAGTCCACCCTCTTCATGTTGTCAATAACATAGTAGAAGATGGCAGACAATGTTGGATAACAGGAGGGTGCACCAGCCGTGAAGTTAGCCATGTGAAGTTCCCTGCAGCTCCTGTGAGGGAATCTTACCAGTTATGTCCCTTTTCTCTTTTCAGCCTGTTTTTGGCATCACTCACTCATGTTTTTCCCCTCTCGCACGTCTCTTTCTGCCTCTTCCCTGCTGTTGTTCCAATGTTATTAGGTCTTTGCACTCTATTAATCCATTAATGTTTCCTTGTTATAATTCTGGTTTAAGCAGGGGATTTCTCTCCAAATAATATACTTGATTGTTTAACAGAAAGCGTGCGTCAGTGAACAGTTCATCATATTGTTATGCAGTAAAAATTTTACGCTGTAAACTGTTGGGAGTGTTACATCACTCTAAGCTCTATGGAGAGGTGTGTAGAGGTTGAGTCGTGGGGCAACCAAAGACGATAACACCACGCACCACAGAAGAGCTTTGAGTGGATTTGAGTTGAGAGAAGCCTTTTGAACCTCTATCCAGTTCCTCCCCAGTCCTGCTTCTGTCTCCATCCCAGAGGTTGTGGTTCTCTAAATAATGCCAAGCAGGATATTTAAGTGCCAGTGTTCTCTGCATCTGATGCCAGATGTAATTCATTTCATTTACACTGACGCATTTTGTATTCCGCTGCGCTGACAAGGAAAAAACATGAAAAATGAAGACTGTCAGGGTGAAATATTTGGTTGGCATACGTCTGTGAGACGTTGAAATAACTAGGTCAGTATGAGTGGCATCAAAACATACATAAACAAATGTTTGTGTTCAGTCGAGCAGTTTGAATTATCATGCGTCATCCATTAAAGTGTGTGTGTGTCTGCGTGTGTATGTGTTGCCCAGAAGAGTTACGGTGCTGCAACTTAGCACTCTGTTAACATGAACTCAGCTATGACTGTTGAGCCTCACGGGAACGGTTCAGTCAGTGCTGTCATCTTCGAGCTCTGCTGTTTTCTCAGTCTCGTAACTCTGACACCTCCCCCCAGAAACCCTCTGTCATCCCCGCAAACACACACACACACAGTCGCACATATTCCAGCTGAATCAACAGCTGCACCATTGCAGCGAGATCCAGGAAACATGCCTCTACACTGTCGACTGCTGCTGTGCAATACATACTAACGCAGTCACGTGTTTTAAATGGATGTGCCATCTTTGAGGACATTTACTTAATGATATCCTGTGTTATGTTACGCACACATCTGCACGCACAGCTGCAAACCACCAAGAGCTGATCATGTCAAGGTCGTGCCATGAAATGTTGTTGGAGCCACAGTCATTTTTGTATTCATTTCAGAAAGGCTAGGGTGGCAGAATAGAGTGGCTGGAATGGTAAATATATAGGTTACTTAAATTTGTGCAAATATCTTCACCCATTTGAGAGGCATTTGCTAGCCCCTTCATAAATAAACACCATCCACCCTTTAAAATGGTGTGTGGTCTGCCAGAAATCAGTCCCATCTGCAGGACCCTGCCAAGAACAGCAACGCTGGACAGGAAACAGGTTTCTCTGAACAAAGCCCTTTTTACAGAAAAAGTTAGGGTATAAGCCATAATGTCTTTTTTTTCTTTTCTTTTTTTTAAATCATAAGCCTTCTACTTTGCTTATTTTCTGTGCTCCATTGTAGTTTCTGCGTAGCTTTAAGAGAGTGAAAAGTACATTTCCATTTACAGTGTCATTTTACTCGCTATCAGTCATCTGGCTTTAGTTGCACCATTGCCACTGCAGTTTCTGTTACCTCTGGGAGCTTGCTGCAGTCTTATGTTTCTTTCATATGTGCTTTTAAATTAAAGGCCTTCATGACAAATCCAGACACGCATGTCATTGCCACAGGAGAGGGATTTGTAAGAACAGAAGTTACAAAAAACACTTTTAAAATTAAAGGAAAAAGTTAAGGGATAATTTGTCTTTATCGCCGGGAACAGAATGTCCTTTAATGCTGCTTGTGATGCATCCAGCTGGTGTGAGCATGTGATTCAGACTGCGAAGAAAAGTTTGCATTCAGCTACAGGGGTGTTTGTGATTTATTGTCCTTTCTCACATATACCAGACGTCAGTGGGTGGGTGTCATGTTGTAGATTAGCTGCTTGTGCCCGAGGCTTGTTTGAAACTCACTAACATAAAACTTGTCAGATTTTGGTTTCAGGCTTGACTTACACTCTGTGTAAAACCATTTTGAGTGAATACATGGATAATGTTGTTGCAGCACTTGTAAAAAATCCTGCATCAAAGAGGAATGGGAAGGTCTCCAGTAAGACAGTAATGGGTGATCATTAGCAGCATGCTAAAGGCCAGATCTGTTTCCAGCTTAGACCCTTTAATGATACCAGAATAAATTCCTTACAGAAATAGTTGAGCAAGATTATCTGAGAAGAATTTGCCTTTATTTTCATTGCACAACATGTACATTGCACTCAGTAGACACTGCAAGTAATCGCAGAACCACGAGAAAGATAAATCACAAGGAGGACTAAAAGCTTAATTTTTTTTACCCTTAGATGATGATAATTCTAAAAAGATATGCAACTTGGGTCAAGAGTTTAGGAGGGAGGGAAGAATATAACAATACATCAGTAAGTTTTTATTGAGTTGTTGTTTTGTTTTTCTTGAGGAATGCAGACACTCGTGAGAGGAACTTTACTTACCTCTAAAAGGAGCCTATAAAATAAACCCATAGATGCCATCGCTTAATAAAAGTTAAAATTCTGACTTCAGGGTACTAGGTTTTCACATTTTTATGTGTGAAGGTGTAGGAAATCAGTGAGGCCTGAAAAGGGCCGTCAACCCTCATCGGCTTAGAATATACAGCTCAGCTGTAGCGTAAAGCGAAACACACATCAGGCCTTTGGAAGCTGGCTCTCTGTTTTACAGGTGCGTGTGACTGGCTGTGGATAAGCTGTCAAACTATGTTGTTGATGATTTCAAGAAAAACCCTTCAACATGTAGAAAAGCAGACGGAGGAGTTTATGAGCTTCCCTTTCTGGTTTGTGCCTCAGTTAGCAATAGAAGCTGTACTTTTGTCTTTAAAAAAAAAAGAACTGGCAGATATAATTTAATAATCTTTGAGAGGACAATGAAAGCTGTGAATAGTTGTAGCAGTACTAATAAGCCTAACATCTAATTTGACTAGGGAGCACTGATGGATCTTAATGCACCCTTTCTCCCATTTGAATTACAATATGTGGCTTATGGCTTAATGCACTGGACCACTAAGGAATATTAAGTGGCAGCCGCTGCTCATGTAATGTGTTGAAGCGGGCCTCTGGTGCTTGATCACGTAGTTGAAACAGAGAATTTCATATCTTCTCCATCCCGAAAACACAAACCCCTGGAAAGTATTAAAACAAACATAAGACCACGGGACATTTCTGAAAACAAGGATGGAGCACATTGAGGACAAAGCCATTAGGAGACGGAGAGAGCACATCTGATTTTTTTTTTTTTTTTCCCCTCCATTAATATCAAGTACTTCTCACGACTGGCAGTTCAAAAGGCAGCCGTTATAGATTTATAGGCAGGAGGCCAAGCAAGGTAACTTCCTCCTGGTGGAGAAAAAAATAGGAGCGAATGCTGGCAGCCTCTTGACAGCTCATTGTACTTTCTTTTGCTACCTGCTGTCCCCCCTTCTCCAGTGAGATATATATATATATATATATATATATATATATATATATATATATATACATCGATCATCATACATTGATATTGCCTATTTTCCACGCTTGAGGCCAAAACAGCCTTCATCCATTGATGCATGGACATAATCAGGGACTTTTGAGGGTATCCTAGTGCTGTCTGCCACCACAACATTAGCAGAGGAATTTTTATGCTTTATTGGCATGTTCCTAAGGAGTTTCTATGGAGTTGTAGGATGCATTAGCCTGCTTATGCAATTGACATGCACCTAGCAGACAAATAGACAAAGTAGCATTCATTTGAATGCCATGACCAAAGGACTGCTAATATTCCGTTGTAACAAAAAATATCACTGTTATTCCCTTTCACCGTGAGTGTTTTTTCTTATAGCTGACCAGTTCTGTATACAGATTTATCACGGGGCATGTTATGCATTGCAAAGCCAAGTGACTTATAAGTTTAATCCTGTGTGTGTGTGTGTGTGTGTTGGGGTGGGAGGAGTTGGGCGTTGATCAGAATCTGAGCAGTTTTTAATTGAACGGAGTCACAACTCCTCGTGTTTTCAAAGTCACCCAAATTAGTGCTTGCTGATACAGCTGATCTAATTAAAATCTCCAAAAGTCCACATAGTGTCTCACAGTGATCTATATAATAGTATAATTAGAAATAAATCTGAAAAACACATTTACAAACTTAGAAGTTTAGTTCAGTATGTTGCTGTAAAACTATTGTAATTACTGCCAAGACAGAAGTCTCAAAGTTTTAATTTAGTAGGGTTTTTTTGTCTGCTAATACACAACCAGTACTGATATCTGTGAAAATCTAATGCCAGCTCTCCTTCATTCTGTTTCAGATCATGGATGAGACCCAAACGCAGATTGCCTGGCCTTCTAAACTGAAAATTGGAGCAAAGTCAAAAAAAGGTGAGGTTTCCCCGCTTTTTATACCAAACTCTTCCTATACTGTTGCTTGTTACTTTTGGGGGGCTTAATGTTGAGCCTATAGGATGTATGGATATGACGAGCTCTATATGTTAACTTTGTTTTGGTTTTCCATCTGAAAAAACGAATCAAAAAAAAAAAGGTTAATGGTTATGAGTCAGTTTGTTGTAACCAGAAAAATGTTCTTTGCAAACTCAGTGGGGTTGGGTGGACAAAAAGGGGAGTATTTCAAGATTGCACTAGCATTGGTTATTAAAAATTTAATTGAAAAGATGAAAGCATTGCATGTTTTCTGTCCCTCGCAAGGCAGTAACCTCATCTTCATGGAGGAATTTTTTTCAGATTTTTGCTGCGGAGGTGGAGGGGTGGGAGTTGGTTGCCCACGCATTTATTGCCCAAGTTGTTCCAGTGCTCTGTTACCAATAAAACATTATCACGGTTATTTAAAGCTCTTCCGGGAGGGAGTGAGGCCAGGTTTGAGGGCGAGGAGTTGGTGTAGCGATGCCCACTTTGGCAGTTCTCCTGAGGAAAACAATGCGCATCTTCAAGCCAGATGTGCAATCCAGTGAGATTATGTAACTTCCTCACTCATTCTTTACAGATAAAAAGTTGACGCAAACACATCAGAATATTAAACACTTTTCCCTCTGGCTGTTTAATCAGCTGTAGGTTCTACGCAGTTCATTCGCACACAACCATCCATTCACCCCAAGTATTAGTTCATTCAGAAAACCTGCCTTTGACGGCACCTGGGAATGATGATGTGTACAAAAAAAAAATGTAAGTTTTTGGCGCATGATGTTAGATTTTTCCCCGGTGTTGCGTAAACCGAAAGCAGCAGAGGGTAAGAGTGTTATATAATCACTTGGTTATCTTATGCATTTTTCTGGGGGGGGTTGAAACTGCCCATCTGCTTTAACCACCTGGATCCTGGAATTGAGGGAAGAGGAAGGGACAACACAGCAAAATAGAGTTCATTTCACTTACCACATCAGCAATTCTGTAAACTTCAGGAAACAAAGAAACACAGATGTTTTTCCACCTTCTATTGAACACAAAATTAGTCCAACACAAAACTCACCTGCTCTGCTCTTGACAGAAGATGATGGAGCAGATTATGTTCCGTTATTTTTATCTAAAATCACACTCTTTAATAGCATTAGCTTTTCTTGTTTCCCTGGAACTTTCATGTGCAGTCTGGAATTGATTACACTCGGTGGGATAGCAGCAGATGTGAGGGGATCTGTATGTTTTGTAACCTCTGCGTATGCCGAGCCGCACTTCATCAAAATGCCAGCTCTGCTGTTTCATTCATCACCTGCAGCTAGCCATCTCTACCGCCTGCATAGGTGCGATAAGGCAAGTTGGTAGCCTCTGGGACAAGCCGTCATCAGCACCTAGCCTGCAGTTTATCATAATGAGGAGCCATATCGCTCATGCACAAGACATGTACGTGTAGCAATATAAGGACACCGGAGTGGTCAGTGTTGGTTTATTGGCGTCTCAGAAAGTCTCATTTTTTTTGTTTTTTTTCCATTACGGATAATTGTTTTAAAGCTACTTCCAGTTGCCAGTTGTGTTTCACTGTTTCCGCAGATGTTTTGAATGAGGAACGCTAAGCCAACAGGATTTTAATTCTCTTCATTTGTGTGGTATTTTCTAATGCAGTCCTTCGCTGGAAAAATGCTTCAGCTTTGCCAGGCCAGAGCTCTGGGTCAAAAGGTTTCTTCTCTGTCAAGTGGAACAATAAAAATCTGTGTGACTGAAAACATTCACCTTTCACAGCTACAGGTCTACTCTTGTTTTTGTTTGTTTTCATAGGTGTTGTGTGTAGGACTTAAGGTGTTCTTTTTTTATATACATATATATTCTCAACAATCATTCATCAAATACAAAATGGGGGGGGTGGAGAAAAAGCACAGAGCACACACCACTTCAAAAATGCGGGGGTGTTCTGCATCACGACTGCGGCACTCATTTAGGCTGGCTAATGTTTGCCAGATGTGCTGTGCAGGTTGGAGTGGGGACACTGAAAGGGCCATACTCCCTCTAATGGTTACAGGAGGAAGTTGAGTGATTTCTGTTGTTCACAACAGCTGAATGATGGGAAAATTCCCTGGAACGGTGCTGAGGTTGTGATAGATCTCTGACCACTCTTTGTGCTTGTTTTTTTTCTCTGTTTTGTTTTCCTGTCTGACTTCAGCTTTTTTTTTCTTCTTTTTTTTGTGAGTTCTTAACCCTCAAACAGTCTGAGCTGTTGTTCCTCCCTCCTGTGATGCAGCATCTTTTGGAGTCTTGACGTTGTCCGACCCTTTTGGCACTCTTAACAAGATCTGTGCTTGTTTGTTGATGCATATCAAACTAATAACATTTGCTTCCTTTGTAAATACAAAAAAGAAACTACCCTGACTGTTTTCTTTTCTATGCTTCTCATATTTGACCCATGCAGGACTTTTCACTCCTAAGCTCCTTGGAAGACTAAACACGCTAGCACGAGTTTCTCTAAGTTCCCGGTGACTTTGTAACAATAAATGTGCTTCAACGAGTCCTGTCTGAGGACTACGCTGTACATCTGTGATCCTGTGTTTGTGTGTGCATGGTTAGGAGTGTTCCTGGAAGGGGGCTTTGTGGACTTCCTGCTGCTCGGTACAGTTAACACGTGGGCGATGGACCGTGGACGTGTAGTACATGAATGTGTGCAACTGAACACACTCGCACATATTTGTGTTTTTGTGTTTGCATTCTCCGGGGGTCCTGCTTGCAGCAGTGCCAGATGTATTCTTACCCAATGCTACACAGACAAAACCATTAGCTGTGAAAGGTTTAGCTATGCAGTGTTTGTGCTGAGAAGCTGAGGAGGCACAGTTTATTCACTGCTTGGACATTTCTTGCATGATCTTTTTGTGGTTGCTGAGTGTATTTACTCAGAAATTTTAAATGCTTCAAAGTGGTGTGTTTATCACTAGTTTGCATTCGGGTAAACACCACTGGGTCTTGGAGTGACTGCTAATAAACACCAGAATACAGTCAGTGATCTTTAACAGTATTTGAGAAAGAAGTTGAAGGAGGTTGACAGAATGAGGTTCAGAAAAGAGAAGGTGAGGGTGTCTGTCTTCTATTTAGGCAAAATTGCAGCTCAAGATCTTGTTTTTTTGTTTTTAACAGCTCATGGTTTCTTGAGATTGCCTGAATGTAATTCCAGAGTTGCTCCTCTTCCCCAATCACCACATGGCATTTGCTTGCCAATGAAAATGAGACTCGGCAGATATAAAAGCGGCAATTACTGTCACACAGCTTTTGTCCGACGCACTGTAATTTGTTGACAAGTGGAGACTTTTTGTGTCATATTTGGATTGAACTTGTCACATTCTGCCTCTGCTCATTGTCAGCACCAAGTCACGCACATAGCATACTTCTACAGACGTTAAACACATGCCGTCCGCCTCGTTTTTAACGTCTGCCCGTCTCTTCTTTCCTTGCCAGATCCACACATCAAGGTGTGCGGGAAGAGGGAGAATGTAAGGGAAGCCAAAGACCGAATAATGTCTGTCCTCGATACAAAGGTAAAGAAAACACCTTCATCACAGTGATTAAAAAAAAACTTCCTTTGTGTATAAACAGGCAGCTCTCTCCCAGTCTTCTGTTTCCTGCTGATGGTGTTTCTCACTCATCTGTTATCAGGTTTATTTCACCTGAACTCTCCCGCTGACCAAGTGACAGCAATCAACTTTCCACTAATCAATCCCAACACCCAAGTCTTGAGTTTCTCAGTTTTGCAGTGTGTGAATGCAGGCTTCGTTGCCATGACAGCAAAATAATTCACATAGTTGGGTGACTGGGCTCTAGCACACCCTAGGGGCAAGAAGTCGCTTGTGCACTTTGTACAGCAACCCCCACGGAAGAGCTGCACCCAACTGGCATTGTTTATAGCATTTTATATGGTTTTGTCACGAAAAGGCCTTTTCCCCCCCCTGGAATACACAGAATTATTTCATAATTTTTATTTGCTTTATTCGTTTTTTTAAATAAACAGCATATTTTGATGCTTTGATTCTGTTCTAAATGAGTGCAGCATGTGAGTGTGTTTTTTAAAGAGTGGAAAATTGTAAAAATAATGACTTTGTGACTGTTTAGATGGCGTAAAGGGGGACACATGTTCAACAGGCCTTTCAGTGAACCAGGATTTACAATCTGAGAAATAGCAGGGGAATCAGGGAATCTTGGACCTCTTTGTTGTTTAATATTGTAAGGTATTTACTTTACAGTGTCTTAAAATGCCTCGAATATTGCTGGTAATTGGCAATCTATAAATACAACTAAAAGAAATTAAAATATCACCAAAAAAGCAAGAGGTCTATTGGCTTTTTTGTTTTTTGTTGAACACACAGTTGTAGCTCGGGGAGACTATAATCTCCACAGTATGTACCAGATGGTTGCTTTACCCATGGGCCGGATGGGTGTATTTACTAGAAATATCTTTATTAGTGCAATGCTGTAAATGCAGTTTTGTTTTGCTTTTTTCCTTTAGTTTATGTACAATGTTCTGTACTTTTCTCACCTCACTGATATTTTTCAAGGGTTATCAGTCATCTTCTCAACCCCTATCGCTCTTTCTTCTCATTAGAGTAACAGGGTGACTCTGAAGATGGATGTTTCCCACACAGAGCATTCACACGTTATTGGCAAAGGAGGCAACAACATCAAGAGGGTGATGGAGGAGACGGGGTGTCACATCCATTTCCCAGACTCTAACAGGAACAACCAGGCAGAGAAAAGCAACCAGGTTTGAACCTTTTCTTTAATGTCTTGGATCACTGCACTGCATTCTGCTGCCCAGAGTGTTTCCTACCATCGTCCCTTAAAAACGGATTTTCTTAGGTTTCAGGTTCTAAATAACTCTTTGATCCGTGTATGCAGCCCTCCAATCCATTTACTAGCTGTCACGGGGTCTCAGTCTGGACAGGTTGCAGAGAGTTGGTTCACTCAGGTGTTTTGATTGGCCAGCTCAGAGGAAGCCAGCATGTTTTGGCTGGCCTCACTAGAATAGCACTAGGATCCTGCTGTAATTACCATTAAAGTATAGTAAGAGGAGTTGAGGAGAGGTCCAAGCATTAGATATCTGCTCTACACCTGTGTATGAAAGAACTGACAAGTTCTTTATTTTCAAAGGTCTACTCACCTTACTCTTACGGTTTCTCTGTGGGCTTTGCATAAAACAGTTTGCACTTATTACAGATGTAGATGGTTAAGCTACTCCCCTCAGAACTCTGTATTTTGTGCATTGCTCAATCCCCTCCAGTCTGATGATGCAAGTATGGGCTGATAAGCAGCAACACTCTCCTTTTAGGCCCTTTAAGCTGTGTCTGTTCTCCGGTATCAAAAGCTTTGAGTCTGCATCAGAGCCTTTGAGAGGGCAGGCATATTGACAGTACAGTTTTATTGATGAGCACACAGTACGTTACTGTGAAACTCAATGAAGGGGCTACTTTTGATTCTCAGTAAAGCGGATGAGCTTCAGAATATTGTTGAATCACACTTAAGCAAAGCTTTTTTTTTATGTTAAAATCTACAGTGCAAGTGTATATTTGAAGATTTTCTTCAGAGGCAGATAGCAGAGGTGAATTAGAGTGACCTGCTTTGTGTTGATTTAATTTTCTTTTTTTGACAGCAACAATTAAACTTTATATTTGTTTTGGCACTGTAGCTCGGTACCGTGCTTAAGGTCTTTCATGGATAGCGCTGCTGAGTCGTCTTTAGAGTGAGAAACGAGGATCAGAACGGAAAAAGCTAATGAGATCATTTATCACCCTTTTCATTAGTCTTTAAATTTAGTTCATCTGGTCTCTCTTTTTGGTGGTTATGCTTAAAAATTACTTGGTTAAATTTGCAGGGTTGTTTTTACATTCACAGTGAATTTCATCATTGAGCTGAGCAGATTCATGACACGGTTCAAAACATTGCCTGCAAAGATGTCACAATTACATGAAACCGTATGCAAAGTACCTTAGTCTTGTATTTATCTTGGAGTGCGGGGGAACTGGATGACTGATTTACATCATTTACTTTTTATTATGAACAGGTGTCCATCGCAGGGCAGCCGGGCGGGGTGGAGGCAGCTCGAGTAAAAATAAGGGTAAGTTGGAATTCAGCCACGTTTGTCTTTGAGGGATACTCCACCCATAATTTTGAGTATCAAAGGCACATTCCCTGCAGACTGTTAAATTTGCACTTTTAACCTCCGTGGAGCAGACCGACTGTGCTCAGTTTACATTTCTGAAAGTTGTCGCTGATTTTAGTGCTGACCAGTTTCTTTAAGAATAGATTTCAATGTTATTTTGTAGTGCAGAGTTCAGCCAGATTGGACTGTTTTTAACAGAAAATCACAAGGCTGCCTAATCCATCCCACTTGATGGTAGGATTGAGTTGTTGATTGGGAAATGTTGATTTCTCATGATGTAAAAAAAAAAATGGTGAGAATGAAGGATTTTGCTCAGCTGTACTAAGTAACAGCAACTGCAAGTACGAGTGTGTGTTTGAAAAGATGTATAACAAATAATAAGAGTATTGCCCTAAATTTACCTCCACCTATGCCATTTCCTGTTTTCTCTTTGCCTTTGGCCGCTCCACCTGAGTACATTTGACCTGGCAAAATTTCAGCTGGACCGCAGTATCCAAGTGTCCATGTCTTGTTCCTCTGGTCAACTTGGTCTCTCCAGCTTGTGTCATCTGAAATGCTATTCGATAATTACTTGACATGAAGTTAAAACAATTAAGGACAAAAGTTTAAGACAAGAAATAGTCACATAAGCCAGATTTTTAAGAATATTCTAAAGAACATTTGAAAATGTGTAAATCATGACCATGCTCAAGAAAATGTCAAAATTAGAACAGTCGAGTCAAGTCGCTCACCTAATCCTTCAGTGGAGAAGCTCCAACCTTTACAGTATGTAAATATGTGGCCCAGGCACAGTTTCGACACTTCGTCTAAGCCACAAGCACCATTCCCTACTTATTCCCAGTCCACTTCCCAAGAACTATTGTAAAATAAAAGCACGAGCAACACTCCCTCTGGCAAGTCTATCTCAAACCCATTTTCTAGCATTTTTTCCATCTTCAGTTTCATTCTGACGGGAAGCCCCAACCTTCAGCTTCATCTCTGAGAGCAAAAAGACCTCGTGTGCTTGTGTGACCTACTACATCTTTAGACTTTTACTTTATTTCAACACCACAGCAGTGAGCACATTCCTCTGCTATGAACTGACCAAAACTAACATGGCGATGTGTGCTTTTGAGAAAGACGGAGTGAGTGTGTGCTGGAGGGAAAAGACAGGAAGACAAGGTCACGCTGGATGTTGTTGCAGTGCGTACTGGCAAATGTCTGCATGCATGTACCCATATCTCTCCATGTTTAATGGGTGTTTTCATAAGCAACAAATCAAATCCCAGATCGTCTGCTTTCTTTGCTATGGATGAGGGGAAAAGAATAATCAAACCGAACCATACCAGTGTTGTACAAAGAAGTTTATAAGCTGCAAAGAACCACAAAGATTTTTGTGTCCTCGAGAGAAGATGCAGTCAGCGGACAAGTGAGCTGAATAATAAGAGTTTCCTCTCCTGTCTGTCAGCTTGGTTCTTCTTTCAGTGGAAACCTTGATACTAGTCCTGGAATAGCCAAACATATTGTATGTGTTGTCAACAGTGTTATAAATTTGACATCCAGTTTAAGGCAGCTGTCGATGAAGGAGTGTTATAGTTTGTGCTCGGGCATGATTAGCGATCAGGCTACATGCGCCCACTTCTTAAAGCAGATTAGGGCACGGTTCGCTTGACCGCACCGTGGCACAGAGCAGTCACGCTACTCAAACAGACGGGCACAGTACAGATCGCCTAACATTGTATAAATTTCATCTGGTCAGCGTTAGCTTCACACTGAAAATGTCAACATACTTTAGATGTTTACGTGGTATACCTGCGTCCTGTAGTCATCACCGACTTGGATTGCATCTCACCAAACAGAATATTTATACAAAGCCTTGCACGTGCCATCAGAAGCTGTATCCCTGTTTGCCTGGAGACAAATCAATGGCTTGATTTAGTTTTGTTGACATCTTTTATAATGTGTTAAACTGCTACTGTAGTTACTTTATCTTGAGGTGGAGTTTTTCCCCTCTCAACACCTCGCCCTGTCCCGCCTCTCTTATCCCCTCTGAAAATATCTCGAAGTGTCTACATTTTAATTTAGTTTTAGCCATTTGACTTTTTATATTGTTTATATTTTCATAATCTCCTCTCCCCAGTGCTCCTGTGGCTCATTTTTCCATTTCCAGCTCTGACAGTCTGCTATACTTCTTTTATTTGGTCAGAAAGTTGGATCAATATTTTAAAAAAATCACAGTAGAGAGGGGAAAAGGGGGGAAAAACGAACCATGATGAAGTTTTTCTGGTATCAAGTATTTTTGTTGCGCCAGTGTTTATCTTTTCAGTTTCACATCAGTAATTCTGGTTTGGATTAAACTCAAATGTCAGAAGGTCCAGACAAAACAAGCCAGGTGTGTAAACACACTCAGACTGATTATTGAAGGGCTAATCCTTTTTTTTTTTTTTTTTCCCCTACATTTGGTGTGAAGTCAGCACGTAATTCATCACCCTGGATCTGTTAAAATATAAAGGAAAACTGTCCTCCACGTTTTCTAAAGCCCACTAAGTGCCAGAGCTTGTCTAATTTCTTAAAAGTTAATTGTTAAGATAACCTAAGATGCATTTCTGGGCTCACCGAGTGGCATCGATCTTGAGAGAGGGGGAAAAAAAGTGGACTCGACAGTTCTTTCGAATCTTTTTTTTTTTTTTTTTTTTTTAAAGTTGTGTCGAAATTGAAAAATTCCACAGTAAAATGCATGAGGTTAGAGAGTTTACCTCAGTTTCTTGTCCTCCTACATAACTCCTACAGTTGCTAGTTAGACAGAGTACTATCTTCTGGGTGGGCATTAGACCACATCCTCCCCAGTCGTCTTCTAAAATCAGAAGTGGCTGGTTTGTTCCTGCATTAGCAATGCAGCTAAGGGAGAATCATGTCCCTTAATCATTCAGACACACCGCAGTGGACCTACAAAGTCTGCCGTACTTCTGATGCCTTCTTGGGTGGAGATCTGTTTGAATCTGTAACAAGCCAGTTGTTGAGGTGATGGATTCTTGGGGGATTTAATGTGGCTTTCGGAGATGGAGCTGGCAGGTAGGTGATGAAAGGTCTAGCTAGTTGCGTTACCTCAAAGATATTTTCATTTTTCTTCATCCCTCACCATTATGTCAGGACAAGTGAGGCCTTTGAACAGCACTTTCTGTTTGAATACATGTGAAACCCATATTTGCCAAGCTGTCCTTTTTGAAAAAAGCTGAACTCAGCTCCGCCGTGAAAATCAGACTATTCTTCATTCAGTTCTCGACTCCTGCTGGTCTGCTTGTCCTCCCTTGCATTTCCCTCTGTGCTGACCTAAATTTCTCGAACCCTCGGAGAGCGAGTGCTGAAACGTGATATAAATGTAAGGCCAAGCGCATATGGGACTGATCAGGGATGCATTTCTTTGGTCAGAGCAATTCATGCTGCTTGCCCTTCACTGGCAGCCAAAACCATAGTGGCGCTCTGCCCAAGAGTCAGTGTTTGGATAAGTGTGTGTGTGTGTGTGTGTGTGTGTGTGTGTGTGTGTGTGTGTGTTCATTGTCTTTATGAGTGTGTATATGTGCATTCCCTTCAGTTTTTCTGTATAAGGGTGTGCCTGTGTGATTTATCTCTCTTGTGTATATATAAGCATGTGTATGCATAAAGTCAAGTCTTCTTGTCAGCATCTATTTTCTTTGAATGAAGGTTGTGACACAAATGACAGGAAATGATATCTGTTGCTGGTCCTGTGGTTTAATTCAGTGACTTGATGTATGAGAATTAATGTATGAGAGTGAACAAGCCATGGACCACTAATGTTTTAAAGTTTAAACCATAGTTGGACGTTTTTGTGTAGCCATAATGATAAAATGAGGAAGAATTTTATTTCTTCTTTTTTTTTTTTTTTTACTTTTTTTTGACCTTGTAGCATTTTGCTGCTTGCAGACGTTGTCTTTTTTTCTATTCTTTTTTTTTTTCTTTTTGCTGCCGGTGCTACTCCACTTCATTTTGACTACCTTCCCCAGATTTATTTATTTGGCCTGACAGATTTACATACCAAGTGTTGCCACCTTCTGTTAAATGAAGGGTTGTTATGGCTGTGTGTCAATTCACATAAGTCTTCAGTATGTGAAGAAATCCCCCTTTTCCTTATGCGTTTTTACTTAATCGGTGTAAGTCACTAATGTTTTGACACCGGCTGCTATGCTCTTTCTGTCATAATTTTTTTTGAAGAGGGGGGAAAAACATCTGGTTCCACATGTTTTATATTTTCTCCTACAAAAGCCATAACAGTTTAATAATAAGCTCTAACACTCTGCAGCATTTCAGCCGCCATCACTTTGCTTCCACATGTTCAAAGACGATGGTTGTCGCTTACTGTTAATACCTTCCCTTTCTCTGTCCTCCTCCTCCTCCTTCCGCCTGTCCCGTCACGTTACAGGAGCTGCTACCTCTTGTGCTGTCTTTCGAGCTCCCTGCAATCATGCAGTCTGACCCCAGCTCGCCCACTGTGCAGCACATCTCGCAGACCTACAACCTCACAGTCTCCTTCAAGCCCCCGACACGTCTCTATAGAGCCACAGGTGTTGTTCGCGGCTCACAGAATAATGCCAACGCAGTCAAGGTAAGAAGGATCTCACGGTTTAGAAGTGACTAATGGTCTGTGGCATTTGAGGGTTGTGTGAAACAGATGGTTAAGGCTTTTTGTTACTTATTAATAAGAAAATTATGGAGGGAAATGCACATTACAACTTTCCACAGAATAAAGCGATAAAAAAGTACGACATTTTAAAAGACATGAAATGCATGAAACCAGCAAATGCTTACATTTTATAGCCAGGAACCAGCAAATATTTAGCTGTTGACTCATTAGTCTGTTTTAAGCATTTCCTAATACTGCACCAGCTGTATTAATAATTTAAACTCTGTAACGTCACCTTTTTACTTTGTGGCAAAATTATGGAAAGGCCAAACAGCCCTTGTGTGTCCTGTAAAATATGCTTGAACTCTGACCTCTATACTTCTTCTCAGTCATTTCAGTTCTGTAATATTTTAGTGAATCCCCAACCATTTACGTGTTGAACCACACGCCAAAAAAAGGGTTTCCTGAGCCACGCGTTAAGGCCCACCAACACTTTCGGCATGCCTCACTTTTCTCATATAAACCACTTCATTACATTCGGCACCACAGGGGCAAGAGAGTGCTGAGAGATTTTTGGTCACTCAAACTGGACGGCTGCTAGTTTAGCTCTCCACTGCAGGGGATACTGTATCCCACTACTGTATCAGCAAGTCCACAAGCTCCCCTCGAATGAAACTGTACTTTAAATTAGTCTCTGAGTTTCTTGCAGTTTTTTTTCTGCTGCTTGTGTATGTTCGTAATCATACTGTATGTTTCCTATATATAAACATACAGAGATGTATTTCCTCAACAGGCATCTGGCTTAGGATAGTGCCAGGGAGGTTTCTCATAAATCTCTGTCAAACAAATCATAGCCACCATTCCCCCACCCCACTACCAAGCTTTAGTTAACAACTGGAGTTAATTTTAGTTTGCCAACAGTTGCGTTTTGCATATGTGCATTTCTGCGTTCATTTATTCATCAGTGCCAGTGCACTTTTATTTGGATTTGTATGCTCGTGTGCATTTGTGTGTTCCTATGTACAGCACATATGTTCATATGCAGAAACGTTGCCCTTGAGTTTGCGGTAGGTCTGAGGGGGTCAGTCAGGACTGGGAAGCATGCCAGATGAAAGCTGAGGGATCGAATATGTATGCTATGTTGTGTGGTGGCGTGAGACCCTTAGTGGTTTTGGCAATTCTTAAAGGTGCTCTATGGATTGTTGTCTTATGTTGGCCACAGTGTGCGGATTCCTGTAGAAGAGGGGAAATGACATACTTTACAAGGCCAAGTGATGGCTTGCAGAGACGGCAAAGAATGAGACTGTTAAGATGGCCAGCACAGTTAAAAAAAAAAAAAAGCAATATTTTCATTGGTTATATAGAAAACACTGGTGCTTTCTGAGAATTTAAGCAGCTTTGCTTTACTGCTCTGTTACAATTACTTTGTAATCTGGCCTGGATACTGCTTAAAATGAAATGTTGTTTTAGCCTCTTGTTCACTTATCTTTTTTCTTTTCAAGACTAACAATTCATCACATCTTTACTTTATTTAATATGCACTGTTTGCATATTTTTTAAAAAATGCAAATTGCTAGCTATAGTCTTGTATTCTTGGCAAAAATATTGTTCTCTTGCAACGAGGATGCATCCAAAATGAGATGCATTATTTAATATTGCTGCCTAAAAAGTTAAATCGATGAATGGATTTGCGTTTATTTAGAAGTTATCAAAGGCCACAGTCAAACATTTATTGGTGGTTCCTCATGAGAGGATTCACAGCTTCTCTAAGTGTCTTTGTATTATGGATTGAATACTAAACAGTAATTTGATAACTTGCTATCATAGACAGAATAGATTTTTTTTTTTTTTTGTAATGACTGCACTGAATATACACAAATGTTTCTGTACATAAGCTAATAGCACCAAGGCACATTCAAAATCCAAGCGGTACTTAACATCAACACATTAACACATGCTGAAGTTGGCTGCTTGGTTCATTGAGACTGTGGATGCCAACACTATGAAATGTACATTATTGAAGTATTAGTATAACCTATGAATTGCTCTGTATAATTTCACAGGTTGTCTCTGATCTAAATTTTGTGTGTGTGGTCCTCACCTTTCCTGCATGTGAAATAGGGAGGGCTGGATTGGCAACTACAAAGGAAAGTCAAGACAGCATTTTGGGTGCAATTTCAGGAGGACTCAAGTAGAAAGAGGAGCCATTCATAGGAAGACTAAGATGAAATCCATTAAAAGAGCTAAATCTCAAAGAATGATCAGATGGCTATCGTGCATAACAATTTACAGCAGGGAACATTTTGCTGCTTTTCAGTTGCCTCAGCAGTCATGCGAAGAGTTTTCACGGGACAATGTCCTGTTCAATGCTCAAAGAAATTGCAAAATACCCAAGAGCTACATCTGAGACGACGTGCCTCAGTTAGCATGTTCAGTGTTAAAGTTCTTGACAGTCCAATTAGGAAAAACGCTGAACAAGTATGGCTTATTTGGGAGGCTTGCCAAGAGAAAGCCTTTTCTCTTTAAAGAAAACATGGCAGTGCAGCTTAGGTTTGCAGCATTTTATCTGAACAAACAACAAGACTTCTGGAAGAATGTTCTTTGGACAGATGAGACGTGATCTCCAAAGTGGACATGTCTGACTAAAATGCAGAGCGCCACGTTTGATCAAAACCGGCTGGTCAACACAAACACGCCATACCGTCTGTCAAGGATTGTGGTGGAGGGGTGATGATTTGGGCTGGTTTTGCAGCTACAGGAACTGGGCACATTGCAGTCATCGAGTCAACCATGAACTCCCCTGTACAGCAGAGTATTCTAGAGTCAAATGTGAGGCCATCTGTCTGACGGCTAAAGCTTGGCTGAAATTGGGTCGTGCAACAGAGCAGTGATTCCAAGCACACCAAAAAATCTATATCAGAATGTCTGACATGTTGTGGCAGGACCTTTAGGATGGCTGTGAGTTAAAGAATATCTGTAAGCTGTGAACTGAAAAAGCACTGTAAAGAAGAGTGGGGCAAAGCTCATTGTTATTGTGTAAAGCATCCTTGAGTTTCTTGAATCATGGGATTTGCTCATTTTTGCACACGACTGCAGAGAATCCTGTGAAAAATGTTTTTTGTTTTTTTTTACTTTTAAATCTAATTGGTGATTATCCTGTGAGCTAAAATATGCTAAAATATATATTTTCTTTTGTAATCCCTGTTCAGAGAGGTACAGCTCTGCTACTGGAGCACCTGGCCGGTAGCCTGGCTAGCACTATCTCAGTGACCACCCACCTGGACATCGCACCGCAGCACCACCTCTTCATGAAGGGACGCAACGGCAGCAACATCAAGCACATCACCCAAAGGACGGGAGCTCAGATCCACTTCCCTGATCCCAACAGCCCCCAGAAGAAATCCACAGTCTACATTCAGGGCACCATCGAATCTGTGTGCTTGGCACGGCAGTACCTCATGGTATTCATCTTCAGTGTGTGTTTAATTTATTGACAACTGGAAAAAAAGAATGTTAAACTGCTAAGCCAGCCCCTTCCAACTTTGTTTTTGTGGTTAAGAGATGGCATTTGCGTTATATTCTTACATGTACAGATTCCACATACTGTGTGGTAGCTAGAATGGATGCCACTGTTTCATCAGTATCATCATGGTATGTGTGAATGATGCATGGGTTTTCAGATGTGAGTTAGGAAGCAAACCACGATTGCCTTGAGGGTTTTGAATAGCCTTGGGAGAGATTTGCTTGGCTCTAGTTGAGCTGCTGAAATCTCTGTCAGATAAACAAGAATCTGTAACCGACTCAAGGTTAGCACACATGGTTCATAGCTGCTACATACCTGCATGTAAGATGGACACAATTAGTTTGGCTTGACTTCTTTATGTCCTTTCTATGCCTTAAAAAGAAGAAGAAGAAGGTAATGGGTTGACCTGCTTTGTGTGGTAGATTCTAGTGGACTGGATATCAACCTGACTGTAATTCAAAGATTACGTTAAAGTTTGGACCAAAGATAGCACTTCATATTTAAATTTCACTTGGTTAAAATGCTCAGCGGTCATTCTTGTCTTGTTTCCCATGACCGCTGAGGCTACCCGAATCTTAAATTACTTAGGAGTATAATCAGAGGTCTGTTTCAGATATGTGTAAAAGTGATGGCTGTTTAATTACTGTTGGCTTCAGGCTTCGGCTGAGCTGGTGTGTATATGACATCTCAGCTGTAAACAGCTTTGGCTTTCTGTTTGGACATCCATAATGTGGGGCAGTAATTCTGCAAGAGCTGCCTTCTCTTTGTCTGCGGTCTCCCAGTTGGCCCCAAAGACATTTAGCAAATGCCAGAGTTGTTTCAGTGACCAAACATGACTTTCTTTTGGAATTGAAATGGGACACACAAGAAGGAGCTTCTTAAGTGTCTTACACTGGTGAAGAGTAAAGAATTAAAGAAAAAGATTAGTAAGAGATGAGATGGGGAAGAGAGGAGAAACAAAAAGCAATGAGTGGGAGACGATCGTAGAAATGAACAAAGGGCATGAAAAGGGCTAGGTGAGGTTCTGTAAACTAGATGCAGAATAGGCATACAGGAGTGGGAGAGGCCTCCTTCTCGTGGTAGTGCACTGTGTGATTTGGCTTCTCATAGCCAGACTATAGATTATAGCTCCAATCTCAAGCCCCGTCAGAGCCAGTCTGGCTCTGCTCTCTGCTGCTAATTACACCCACTCACAATAGGAGCACTGTCCAGCTCTCAGCCCAAAATATAGATGTCTGTGGTGCTTGTGGTGGTGATCATGCAAAACAGATTGCTGTTGGCGGAATTTCCCAAACTCAGTGTGGGATGAATCCAGCACTGAATCTTGTATTTATTGGTGTGACCAACTTGCTCTACAAATGGTATACTACTATTGAGAAACGGCTTGTATTACTGGAGCACCAGTGCAAACTTGCAAGCGTTTCAAAGTGATTGGTGTGCAGCTGACATAAGAAAATGAACGTTTATTACAAATATGTATTTATTTTGTCTTTGCTCCACAGGGCTGTTTGCCTCTGGTATTAATGTTTGACATTAAAGAGGATATTGAGGTGGAGCCCCAGTGTATCACAGCGCTAATGGAGCAGCTGGATGTCTTCATCAGTATCAAACCAAAGCCAAAACAGCCCAGCAAGGTATGACTTGAAGCCCACACTCACACGGCACGGAAAGTTGGGATTTCAGGCACTGGTACTGACTTGGCTTTGAGAAAGGCAATTTAGTCTTTAATCTACAGCTACTTCTATCCAAACCAAAATATTTTAACTGTTTCAATGGATTGTCACAAAGTGCTGAAACCTAATGACTTTAGTAAACCCCTGATCTTGCCTTGAGCATCATCATGTGGTTAATCTCTGTGGTTTCATGGCAGGAAATCCAAAGAATGGGTTTAAAACAGTTTCCAGCTTTAGAGGATGCATATTGTGTTTTTAAAGTGATCGCAATGAGCCATTTTTGTTTGGGGTTTTTTTTTTTTTTTTTTGGGGGGGGGGGGGGGGGGGGGACTCTTTGTATCCTCGATAGTCATATTAGCAGTATAGTGTTATCGCTCCATAAAGAACATAGAAACGGTTCCAAATGCTGCATCATCTATGGCTTATTAAGCTGGCTTTAGTCCATTTAGCTCACAGTCCACTTTTATAGATGTGCTTTCAAAGTAAACAAAGACCCACATCAAAATGAAGAATATTGTTATTAGCATCAGATTTACTTTGAATTTAGTGGCAGTTAGCAAATGTTTGCATGCAAACACATCATTTTTATTATAAGCTTAAATGACAAGCTCCTAGTGTTGTTTAAATTAAATAGTTATTTGTTTCCTTTTTTTAACTAGGAAAGATTGTGTATCCAGGATCATACTTTAACATTTCCACTGGCATTAAAAATCATATTTCTAGAGGATATATTTACACACACATTCATACAAGCAAGTTATTCTATGTGCTTTCTATCACATTCACACTCTGACGGCTGCATCGGGAGCAACCTTCAAATTAGGAGATGAACTGAACCACAGCAGCTCCTTAAATGTATCCCTTCAAAGTTTTGACTGTTGCATGTAAAAAGAACATAACAAGACACTGGCTAAAAAGTGATCAGTGGTTGGATAAAGTACAAGAAATGCACTCTGTGGAAAAATTAGCTCATTTTTTTGAGGACTAAAACAGGCACCCATAGGAAACTGGACCACATTTCTATAATATTATGAACATCGTAGACTAAAGAAAGTGCCCCATGTTATTAGTGTATTTATGTACAGTGTATTTATTCTGCTGTCAACTTTTAGTTACCAGGTTTTATACTTCTCAATTTTCTTCTTCTCAAAGAAAAAATAGGTTGGTTTTTTTTTTTGTTTTTAAAAGAAGCTAATTTTTCTTCTTTATGCATTTTACATTTGGGACTGTAATATGTACTTGACAGAGTAATGATTACTTTAGGAGGCAGTGTACAGACACAGTGTTGAGTGTCCTCCTCTGTAACACTAGCTGTGCACTCTGTATTGACTGTTACAGAGCTCCTACCAGGCAAAATAACCAAATAAGAGTAATGTATTTACTTAACTAAAGAGAGGAAATATTCCATCACAGCTGTTTGCTGCTCATATAGTTGCACACAGAGTAGATGTAGATTCTGAAGATGAAGCACACAGAAAAGAACCACTTGCTTACATGAATAAATGTTACACAGTGCCAGCATGTTACAGCAATGATAAAAAATTATAGCATAAAAATCCACCAAATATAAACTTTTATTTTTTTTAGCACTGTTGCTTCACAGCAAGAACGTTCTGAGTTTAGATCTCCTGGTTTGTTGGACTCTTTGTGTGGAGTTTGCATGTTCTCGCAGTGCCTGCGCGGGTTTCCTCCAGGTGCTCTGGTTTCCGTGCACAGTCCAAAGACACGCTTGTTAAATTAACTTGTTTTTCTAAGGTGGCCGTAGGTATTCGTGTGGGCATGTGGGGTTATCCTGTGATGGACTGGCAACCTGTACAGGGTGTAACTCATGCCTTGCCCTGTGGCAGCTTCAATGCACTCTACAACCCCCCACCCACCACCCACTGCAAACCTGAACTAATTAAATGAGTAACAAAGTGGATGAATGCCTTAACCTTCAGCCAGTCTCATAATTGATTCAAGCATCTGGCATATACTACACTCAGTTTCCACAGTGGTCTTATCTTAAGAAGTCACAACATGTATAATAGACTGCATTAAAAAAGCCAAACATCCAGTAAACATTAAAGTTTAGATGAAAATGTGTCCTTTTCTCCCATAGAAAAAGACAGCTGCTGTCCTACTTGTTCAAATGCAGCGTCAGAGAAGGGAAAAAAACGACTGCTAGAGAAACAAATAAGCCACTGTTCCATTTCAGTTACTTTCCATCAAATGACAGCATGACATTGAAGTAAATTATGGATTGCCTTGTCATATTTCATCACTGCTAAAACTTAGAAAGGGAAAAACTGGATCCCTGTACCAACACAGTGAAAGGTTTTGGCAAGTCGGCATCTGCCACAGCGGGGAATCGCAGTCTCTCCTCTGCACAGCCTGCCATGCATGTTTCATCTGCTGGACAGGGCCACTCTGTTTTTTTAGTAGGAAAAGCTGAAGCATAACAAAAAGTAAGTGGCTTCATTCTTGGTAAATTAGGTAGAAATTTGGAGTTAAGCTCAATGACCTTTAATTAAATGTAGCTTCTATTAGTGAAATCTGTTACTCAATCTTTGGCACGCCTTTTTTGTATATACAATTGATCTAATGTTTATAATAGTCTGCTGTTGTAGACGTAGTATTCCTAGTCATATTTCACTGTTTGGCCTCAACCTGACCTGCTCATCAAGGTGCCTACGTCCCACCCTGAGTCAGGGCTCAATGCCCAAACCAGACGGGCCTGCGGGGACCGGTGTGAAAGTGCCAGTATAAACACCGACCCAGCCCAGATCCTCTTAAGAACCCTTCACTTAAACATTTTAATGAGGTGACAGCAATAATCCAAAAGGCCAGTCCAAATGGGTGCCACAGCCTGTCTGCTTCAATCATTTTGGCAGTCCTGTAGAGGAGGGTGTGCACGTGTGTCAGGGATACTCACCGCTGATTGAAAAAAAAAATTCAGAAGCTCAATTTTGGCAAAATGCAAAAAGCCAGCACTTTGATTTATATTTGATGTTTGGTAAGATCGAATAAAGCAAGGTTTCCAGTCATTTCTTTCAATGATTCCAAATCTGATTGTGAATTTTGTGTTTTTCTGTTCTTTTTACAGTCTCTTATTTTCTTCTCTCATATCAGACAGATATGTTGATCAAGAAACACTGTCTCTCTCACTGTCTTTCCTCCCCCGTCTCCTTCTTTCTCCCACACTGCCT
Organism: Neolamprologus brichardi; assembly: GCF_056152115.1. Lineage (NCBI taxonomy): Eukaryota > Metazoa > Chordata > Actinopteri > Cichliformes > Cichlidae > Neolamprologus > Neolamprologus brichardi. Next base: position 11,466,030 of record NC_142116.1, read on the forward strand.
CAATGTTTATCCTTCTAATCTACCCTTAATTCCCTCTTCCTTCCTCACATTTTATGTTTGTCTTCTCCCTCAGCCTCCCTTTCACTCCCTATCTATGGTACCAACATTCCCTACCCTATCTCTCCCTTGCTCCTCCTCTTGCTTTTCTCTTCTGCCTCCTAGTTTCCTGTTTATTTCCATGTCCATCCCACTTGTTCCCGTTTTCACCGGTTTCTCATCGCCTCTTCCTTCTCTCTCGATCTCTCCCAGTCTGTGATAGTCAAGAGTGTGGAGAGGAATGCAGTCAACATGTACGAAGCCCGAAAATTCCTCTTGGGTCTCGAGAGCAATGGAGTGGTGTCTTCCTCACCCCCTGTGGCACTGAATGCCGGCACTAATGGTCCATCCCCATCTCTCATCTGCCCTGTTGGCCTGGACATCCTGGCCTCAGCTGGCCTGGGGCTGAGTAATCTTGGTAATGACAATGTTTAACGTGCTAAGAAATAATGCTAAATAATAAGATGTTACCTTTTATTTTGTGCACAAAATGCAACAGATTAAATTGTATCATGATAGAAGAACTAATATCTTCATGAATCAGTGTCATTCCCAAGCGTGTAACACAGAGTAGTCTCTTTTAGAATAATTTTCATTGGTTTACTGAATTGAAAAACACAATCCCCCTTTACATAAATCACAGCTGGTGACTCACTGCATCTCTATATGACCTTTACAGTAGGAGCTGTGTGGACGCAAGTCCAAATCTGCACATCTTTGATCAGTCAGCCATCAGAAAATAACCTCGGTACACATGTAGTTGCAGCACTTTGAATGATTTATGAGATTATGAATCACAGGATGATGAACGGTTCTTATCGCGTAGGAGTTTGTCTGCAGCGCTGACCTCAACATCTGAGCCCAACAGAGTCCAGAACTGTTGAGATTAGGGGACATTTTTGTTTCCATGGATGACTTTATATATTGTATAACAAATCTTTAGTCCCAGTTATCAGATTTTTGCATTCTTCTGATAAAAAATTTGGAGATTCAGTCCGTTTAAAAAACAAACAAAAAAAAAACATGGAATTTAGGACATGATTTATATATCAGAGGCAGTCGGAAAGGCAGATAGGATAAGCTGACAGGAAGTGGCTCATTCCTGTAAGCACTAGCTGGCAGTAGATCTGTTGCAATTTATCTGTTGGAAATTTAAATATAAATGCAGTATGTCAAATGGTAACCACAGCAAATCTGCATTATATAACTGGAATGTGTTTATTTTCTCCTACCACTGACTTGGACCATATGTGATAGTCAAGATGTTGAGTATGTATTTGTGCTGAGAATTTTCTGTGATAATGGGTTTATTTTTGTTATAATTTTGGAAAACCTAGCACAAATGTTTTAGCATATCTTCTGTTAGTTTTGATGAGCATGTGTTCAGTTTATGATTGGATTGTCCCCCCAGAAAATGAGATTGGCTGCAAAAAAGCTCAGTGTGCCAGGAGAATGCCCGTACAGTAGAAATCTTTTTTTTGCTGTTTCATTTAAACTCGGGGGCCCCGGGTGAAGCTGTGGACGGCCACATCCTGACCTTTAGTAATTGCTACATGCTTTTCTTCTTCAGATTACAGACCAGTGTGCCAGAAGAATCCCTGGCCTTATTCCTGGAGCCAAAGTAGCCCCTTGTTAAAGCCACAGACCTGCTTCTTTCTGTTTTCATACACTGCGTTTGGGTTAAGACACCAAGCACCACATTGTTGGTGTTCTCGATACCATAGTTTTATTGGGTATGAGGACACACTAGACGTGTACTTATGCATCCATGACCTTGTAGAAATTTAAGAAATTCTTGCTCTCATTTGCTGTTGGGTTGATGGCAGTTTGATGGAATTCCAGTTAAATAGCTGGAAGACCAAGATTTTTTTTTCTTAGTGCAACTTATGATTAGCTTGAAAAATGCACTTTGCCGGGACCACCACTGATCTATTCATATACTGTCTTCTCCTTTCTTTCCTAATTTCTTTTGGTTACCCTTTAGGCTTCCTGGGTGCAACAGCATCACACTCTCTCCCCAATTCTGCTGCCCCAAACGCTGTGCTGAACAGCTTAAACTCCTCCATGAGCCCTCTGCAGACCCCAAGCCCCAGTAACCCCACTCCTTCCCCCTCCCTCTGGCCAAGTTCACTCACCAGCACCCAAGGTTTGTATATAGTATTGCCAGTAGCTCTTATGGTAAATCTGTATTTAATTTATTTATTTTTTTATTCACAAATTATGTGTCTTGATGCATGCTTGATGTGAAAGAGTGAGACATTTGTAAGGATTTTAATCTTTATTTTAATTTTGGTAATTCAGGTAATGTATAACATGATAAAAAGCCCTATAACATTTTTCTTATTACTTTGATATTTTGGAAACTTAAGGCTTCTCGTCCCAGCTGATGCTGCATCCTGCCACTCAGGCCACCCTGAGCAGCATCCTGCTGTCCGGTGTGCCGAGTTATACACCGAACACACCATCTCCTCCACCTGGCCTCGCCCCCATAGACAAGCAGCCCAACGGGGTCCCTGAGTGCACCCTGAATGGACATGTCAAGGTTGGGCCCTTACCAACTTTATATTGTATCACCTCGCTCTACGTTTTGAATGACTGTGATAATAATTATTTTTTATTTTTTGTGTGGGCATGCACATGTATAGCACTCTGGCTCCGTGTATGGGAGGATAACAACGGCGTCAATTGCAGAAAATGTCTTGAGTCCAGCTCCATGTGACTCAGTCCAGGAAGCCAGTGGCCACAGTCCATCAGAACCACGGTCAAGCAAGTCCAGCCCGGACGAAGGTATTTCTCAAATCATTGCAGAGTGTCCTTGTCACTGAACACGTGTGATTTGTGGCTGCATCCATGCTTTCACATTTACACCTAACTCAGACATTACCGTCTTAATACTGCAGCAGATATTGAGTCTCATCAGAGCAGGCAAAGTTTTTCCAATTACATATTGTCCAATTTTGGTGTTACTGTTGGTTTCGGATCAGATCCAAGCACTCCTGGCTATTTTCCTCTGGCATCATTAAGACATTTTCACCCAGTGATCTCCTGCTTATTGTTTATTTCCTCTCAGACTATTCTCAATAAACACTTGAGATGGAGTAAGTAACACATCATTAGAGTCACATTTCTTCACCATTGTTTAAACAGTTTGAACTTCACAAGGTCCTTTTGACCATGTGTACCTAAATGCATTGAGTTGCTGTTATGTGATACAAGTAACAAGCAACTGAAGAGGTGTACCTAACAAAGTGGCGTATGACTGTGTACTATATAAAATGGCTATTGAGAATAATATACGATTAATTCTCTCTGCCAAGGAGGTCATGTGATTGGTTTGGTTTGTCTCAAGTTAACGCCGCTCTCCCCCAACCCCTCCCTGAGCCTGGTTCTTCCAGGGGTTTCTTCCTATTAAAGGGGAGTTTTTCCTTCCCACTGTTACTAAGTGCTTGCTCAAAGGCAGCCACCTGGGTTTTGGGGTTTTCTTAATGTAAAGGCCTGGAGGTGACACAAAAAAAAATAGAAAAGTTATGTACAGATTTTTATGAACATTTTTCATTTGTATCTTCACCGTTTTTAATTAAAACATTTAACTTGGCTAGAAAGTCATTTTGAAAGTGTTCACTTATTCACAATTGTTCACGTTTTGTGGCGAGTCATTTATAATAAACAAAGTCTTATGATTTATGTGTTGTTACAGCCTTGGACTGACAAAATGTTTGAGCTGTTAAAAGTTTCAGCTCAGGTTTGTTGGACCTTAGCTTTGCAGACTTAACATAAATGTCCAAATCAGGATTTTCCACTTGAGATTTATGTAACCCTTAAACCCACTTTGAGGAAAATACCTTTATTGTACCCACGTTTTACTTCTCTATACTGTCCTCCTAACCTCATACGCTTTCTGACTACATTCACTGGAGTGGAGACAGATTAACTGCTGGTCTCCTCGCGGTTCAGAAAGGCCCTCGTTTCCTCTGTGTCTTACACTCGCGGTTTTCCCCTCAAACCTTCACTCTCACGCGTCTCGTTTTTCCCCGCTGTTTTTAAAGTTTGTCCTCCCCCGACGTGGTGTGTCCAGTTAAGTTTTCCTCTCCCTCCCTTACCACCTCCTGTGTCCCAGAATGTGTTTGCGCTGGCTTGCCTCGTACAACTTAACTCCGCTGTGTCAGTTGAAGGTGTCTGGGGATATTGTTCAAACATTAAACCCCAGAGAACTTCGTTTAAGTGGCTGACATCATATTATTTTACAGTATGCGACCCCTGTATACTCACACGTGCACATCCTGTTGCACAGAGTAGGTCCTTGTTGGGTTAAAAGCAGAGAAGCGGATGAAAAAGCACTATAATCACAGCTGGTGTGTTTTTAATTAATCTAGAATTCAAGTGAGACCTGTCACACTTGAATGCATGCACACATGCAGTACATATGCTCACAGGCTAAACATACTCACTCATACTGAATGACCCAGTCACTTCTGAGTGCAGGCTGTGTTATGGTATAAATTGAAATTGATGAAACCTAAGGTATTACAGCTATTGTTGTCATTATGTGTATTTTGTCTGCACAGAAAAAAGAGAATATTCACAATTTGTCCATGTTTATTCCTTCAGGCTCTGACACATTTGTAGAAGTGGGCATGCCCAGAAGCCCCTCGCACTCCGCTAATGGAAGTGAGTTGAAACAGATGCTGGCGTCATGTAAGACATCATCAGGAAAACGACAGGCTGTGGAGCTCCTGCAGGGCACCAAGAACTCCCATCTACAGTATGTCTGAATCATTTATGACTTCTGTTGTTACTTTTTAGCATCTCTCCCAAAATCTTTTACAGATCATGCTCCTAAAGTTTGATAGTATTCTTTAAATATTGTTCTTTACAGATATTAAGATAAGCCCAGAAACAATGGGATGATTTTTATTTTTAAACAATAATAATGCATAAAGTCACTGACTATCCCAAACTGGAGCAACCAGCTGTGGTACATTATACACATTATACTGGACAGCATTGTTATTATGATGGCTAACTCTATGTTTATAATAATCCCAGTACATCAGCTGTTTTTGCAATAGTGCAGTGGGATCCATCAACTTTCCCTTGTTTTTTTCCGTATAGATGCTCTGACAGTTGTGATGTTAATATCAAACATGGCCAAAGTTTGAAATAATGAGGTCTGCAAATGTGCAAGTAATGCCCTTTGAGCTGAAAGCTCAGGCTTCAGACTGTTTTAACTGCTTAGCTGTTTAGCGGTTTGGCTCTGTTTGATGTCAGTCAGAAGAGATATCTTTAACATGGTTATCTCAAGTGCACAGCTCTGGCTGTGTGAGCACAGAAACCCCGCCCAGCTGATCTTCATATTTTTTGTTTGAGAGGCACAGCCAGTCAGAAGAAAGTTGCATGAAAGGGAGCGTTGTGTGTTGAATTGTGATTCATGCAAAATTACTCGAGTCCAAAAACTGTACTCTGCTGCTACAAATTCGAATATACATCAGCATTCATGAGAGCGAGCACTTTTCCACGAGTAGCTGCTAGACACGACTCGGTTTCAGTCGTTTTCTATTAGAATTGAGTCAGGCACCTTATGTGACTGAGGTTGTAATAGCAAAGTCACATGATGTCATTTGTATGCGACACAAACGTAATAGAATAATGGAGGCCGTTGAGGCTCAGCCGCTTTTTGTTAGACCGCTGTGTTGTTGTTGTTTTTTTTGTATAGCCATTTCCCTCATTGTCCAGTTTCAAAATTGTCCTCGGATCACTTAGAACCCCGGCTGAGTAAGTACTAAAAAAGTACCTGGTGCCAAAAATAGAAAATCCTTAAAACCGAGGCAAGTCGAGCTGAGTAGATACTAGTGGAAAAGGGATAATGGAGATGCTAGTTACTAAAGGCCCTCTTTAACAGCCTGAGTGATCACGTCAGCAAATGATGAGCTGAAGAAAGGTTATTTACTGATACAGTGCCTGTTTTAATTCCAACAGTTCTGACTGTCTCCTCTCGGACACGGAGTCCAGCTCATCAGACAGTCCTGTGGCAGATAAGAGGGCACCGGGGAGTGAGCGGGCAGCTGAAAGGGCAGCACAACAGAACGAGAGGGAGAGAATCCGATTGGCACCTCAGACCTCCTTTGCCAACATGCAGGTACACACACACACACACACACACACACACACACACACACACACACACACACACACACACACACACACACACACACACACACACACACACACACACAGAGCTAACATGGAAAGAGAGGTCGTGGCTTTATTGGCTTTAACCATTTGTTGAATTTTACAGGCTTTTGACTATGAACAGAAAAAGCTACTGGCAACTAAAGGTGAGTTGACATTGTTGTGCCATCAAATAGTGCAATCAGTGTCATTAGCAGTGTGACATATAATTTAGTCCCCTGAAAAAAAATCTTAATTTCTTTAGCCACAAAAACATCTTAACACTAAATATTATTTGGTGTCCCAATAATTCTTTTATAGAAACCTATTTGCATCACTGCTTTTCTGTATCACACAGCTATGTTGAAGAAGCCAGTAGTGACTGAGGTGCGCACTCCGACCAACACCTGGAGTGGTCTGGGCTTCTCAAAGTCCATGCCAGCTGAGACTATCAAGGAGCTAAGGAGAGCCAATCACGTCTCATACAAACCCAGCATGAGTACGACATACGAGGTCAGACATAAATGAAAGTGTTTAACTTTCATTATCGTGATCAATATGTTCAATATCTTAGCATTTACTGATATTGTGTATATTATAAGAAACATTATTTGCCTGACTGTTGTTTTAGTCGACAGACGTTTGTGCTCTGTATTGGGATGTACAGAATTCAGTCTAAACTTGTTTCTTTTTGGTCCTCAGGGTTCCCCACTGTCGTTGTCTCGATCCAGCAGCCGGGAAGGCGTGGGGAACGGGAGTGACTCTGACAACTGGCGTGAGAGGAACGGCACCAGCAACGGCCTAGCAAGCCATACAGAGTTCGCCTCAGCCGTCAGCAGCCCAAAGAGGAAACAGAACAAATCCGGTCAGTAAATTTTTGTTGTTTTTGTCTTCAAATAATGATGCTGATTAACAATGAAATGAAAGAGAACAAGATAAAGATACAAACCACATTTAAAATGTCATTGTGAGCACTCTTGCCTCTGAATTTGATGGTTTTGCTTGTAAGAGTAATCAGTTACCTACTCAATATAGCACTCAGGGTTGGCACGTTAGATAAAGTCTAGTGAAGCTGCCAGTCTAGTTAATCTGCAGAACAGATGGTCTCAGTCAAAATGGTCCAAATGTTCATCTCTTTAAGCTAAACATTGTTTCATTACCTGACTGAATGAAAGAAATGTCTCTTTTTAAACTGTCGTGTAGCTGCAGAACATTTCCTCAGCAGCAGCAACTACATGGACTCTATTTCATCAGTAACGGGCACAAACGGCTGCAGCCTGAATTCGTCTCTGAAAGGCTCAGACCTGCCCGAGCTTTTCAGCAAACTGGGCTTGGGGAAGTACACGGACGTCTTCCAGCAACAAGAGGTAATCCTGATTCTGAACCAACTTTTTTTTCGCGCAAGCTTTCATCGTCTTCCCTGGTTTAACTGTAAGGATGGAAGTGTGGGTGTGCCAGACCATTACTTCTGTCCAAAGTGAAATATCCCTGTCATTATTTGTTGTTGCTACGTTACATTCATAGTTCCCCCTGTAATTAATTTTTCCTTAACAAGCTGTGGAATTGCATTCGTACATCAAATATTGCTGCTTGCATGGCAGGGAGGATATTATGTACATGACCATTAGTCTTGACATTTATGTTTGAAGATCTTTTCTAGATTAAGGTTGTTAAACTGGCTCGTTGCTGCTTCTAGATTGACCTCCAGACATTCCTGACACTCACAGACCAGGACCTGAAGGAACTGGGAATCACCACCTTTGGTGCCCGTAGGAAAATGCTGCTCGCTATCTCGGGTATGGAAAAAAATTTTTTATCTTTCGTTGCCTCTGTGCTGTCAGCTGCATGACACTGCAAATAAAACATTTGCATAACATTTGCATAACAACGCAGAGATACCCGCGTTGGTCTTTTCCTGTGCCGATAATCACTTGTACCAGCACAAGCTTCATTCTGCCAGCTCACCTTTGCTGAAGGCAGTTTCATTAATGGGTTTTTTTATGTTTATTGTTTTGTCGGAGTGGATCCCAGCAGTCCAAAAGATAAATAATAAGTTCATATCTCAAAGTTCATAGGTGGTTCTTGTTGTCAGCATGCCAGAATAGAAGTTAAACTGGTCAAATTTCTGAGAGGACATGCTGCAGTAATTTGCAGCAGCAGCAATAAATGGGATTCAAGCAAATTCTTCTCTGATGAGTGTTTCGGTATTTTTCCAGCTGCTCCAGCTGCCTGTCTCATGCTGATGCAGACTCTTCCCTGTTGTTACACTTGATCTAATGTGAATGTGGTGGGCGTCACACTTCATTACTGACATTATAATAGCCTGCACGAGTTAATCGTGTCTGTGTTGGGATCATGAGCTTCCTGTCATGGTTATTGTTTAAATGTTCAGTTCACAAACGTCTGACCAGAGTCAGGGTTGACAGCGAGGGCAATGAGGGGAAATGTCGAGGTCAGCACTATGATTATTAAGGAAGCAGAGGGATCCAAGGCCAGGATCGGTTTTGCTGCCTGTCGCCTCAGCCAAGTCGAGGTCAACTTTCATCTCCGCTGACCGACTCTAGAGCTTGAAAACTGCATATTGCGCATCTCTGTCTGTCTTTCTGTGTTTTTGCTTCTCATAAAAAGATAGAATACCAGTCAAGGCAATCCAGGTTTTAACTTCCTGCTGGTGTGCCAGTAAAAAGAGCTGCTGGAGCGAGCTGCCTGTCTCCAGTAATCATACTGAAGGTTTATGCTGGCACCGACAGACTGCGGCTATCATATGAATAACTGAGAGATGCCAGGGTGTTCTTGACACATTTTTATGAAATCATTTTGTCCAAACTGCTGTGTAAAAACAGATGGACACAAAGAGGGGTTTTGTTGATCTGAGCAATTCTGTAGTGCTTTGAATCCAATTTTCTTGTCACTGTAGATCAGTGAAGGTTGCAGAGACATGGCAACATTCTCCACGGTTATATTTATTTTTACTTTGATTTGCTGCAATTCCCATCGCAACAATGGAAGTTACCCCACATTAAACACTATGTTTGTATCACCTTTGCTGCTCCTGATGTTTTGCGGTTATCTTTTTTTTTTTTTTTTTTCCTGCCCACAGAACTAAACAAGAATCGGAGGAAACTATTTGAGCCACCCATCAGGTCCTCCTTCCTGGAAGGGGGGGCAAGCGGCCGCCTCTCCCGCCAGTTTCACGCTGAGATGGCCAGCGTCAGTGGGCGATGGTAGGCGCCTCCAGAGCTCCAGTCAGCGGAGAACCGTCCATAAAGAAGACCAGAGTCCAGCATCTTAGAGTGGCGTCTAGGTTTCAGTGGTTGTTTACCCTTTTTCAGCTTCAGCTGAATTGAGACTGTTCGCAAAGTTGCATTGCCATATAGCGCATTTATAAATACTTTTTTTTTTAAAAGCCATAGTTTTACCTGAAGTGCCAACAACAACAAAAAAGGGATTTCTCAGATACATGAAGTTCAGTGTTATTGCCTTATAAATCCACTAGTCTCTTGTTGAGCATTTATATATGAAGGGTGTGGTTTTGGTTCTGTCCAGTATTTCTGTCCACTTTTTGTTCAAGGGAACAGGCAGAATGATTAGTACATCATTTTACACATTGGTACTACCTGCATTTGTATTATGCTCTTGTATCAGTGACATGCACTTTAATAATACTAGATTTTTGCCTGTGAGAGCCTTATTCCTTAGATTGAAATGAAACTATGCATTTTTTTATTGACTTAAAGCACAGATGCATTTTCTACCAAGCCAAAAGTAAGCACTTAACCAGTGACATTAGCACAGCACCAAATGAAGTAATAATAGGTCAGCGCACCTAAGCGGTGACTTGATCAACTTTAACACATAAACCAAAGTAAATCTCATTGTGACCTTTGACTCCTTCAGTGTTTCGATTGGTGGACATTCCTCCGAGATCAGTGTTTGTGTTGAGCATCGGTTTCTCTTTCTAGACGAGACAAAAATAAGTATTTTGTATTCATTTTGCATTATGATTTTATTTTTTAGTTTTTATTACCATCTTAGGCAAATGAGTGGAATGTTTATTGGTAATCGGTTTACATATGTATTTTTTTATATTTTCATGAATGAGCGTCTATGATTATTTTTTTTTGTTTTTTGTAATTAGTTTGCTTGTAAGTTTTAGTTTTACTTCCTGCCCTTTAGTCTCTGGAGCCATAGCATGGCTGTGCCATTAGACAGCAGCAGAGATGTGAGACAGTTAGGCAAAGCTTTGTAGGCCTCTTTGATTGTGTCAACAGGCAATTTTCTGTGGTTTTTCTTCTCTGTTTATAGTACTTGGTCTTTTGTTTTATCTTTTTTGCCAGTCATGGCCTCTCTGTGGCCCCTTCCATGCGCCTTAAATCTTCCAATCTGGTCTACTGTGCATCTGAAACTTTTTTTATCTTTCTGTTAGCTTAGAGTTTCAGCTAGAGCAAGGAGAGGAGGCCTGTTAACAGAACAAGGCCTTGCCTTTAATAGTGAAACGTGCCAATATCCATAACTCGTTTTTTCAGCAGGAAGAAATTTCATTAAGAACACTAATATTTTGTTCTGACCTTACTTTCCAGATAGGAAGTGCCATCACACAAAGAACCAGTTTTCCCACAGCCAACATGGGCTCATATGAATAGTTCTGCGAGACACAAATAGAGAACTAAAGTCACCAGAAGGACTGCGAGATCTAAGATGAAAACAAATAAAAATCTGGTATTTTCTACTATCAGTCATGTAATCTAATATCCCCAAAACCTGGTTAAGCAGTGTTTAATAAAGTAACAGAATTATGCATGCAGCGGCAGTGTTTATCACCAGAGCTTGTGTTTGCTCTGTAGCCCTGGATTATGTTCAGTCATGTGTTTTTTGAAAAGGAAAACATCCTTTTTTCCAGCAGTTCATTAACTTTGGATAACTCAAATGTTTTTTGTGTAATGTTCTTAAAATATGTCTGAGCATTTAAACTACAAGAACATCCATCTTCCAATGATGGGAGCGTTTTTTTCAAGTGCAATTCAAAGCCTCTTTGTGAAGTCATTTTTCCTTTTTGTTTATATTTGCAGTACAGTAGGTTTAAAAGCTAAGACTGAGTAATATTCTTAGTTTAAATGAACAAGACCTGTATAAACTCTTAAAGTATGTACAAGACACTTCTGAAAAATTATCACTGCAAGTGCGTAAACGTTTATCTCAGCAGATTTAATTATGACAGACAGCAGCAGCAATCCTCGTATCGTTTCAAAGAAGTTGATCATTTATCACTTTTTTGTTTTAATTTACAGCGATTTAACACCCTCATTTTTAACCACTTTTCCGTCCTATCTCGCATCCTATCCTATCTGACTTGAGCCATTCTCAATGTGGTTGTCAAGTTAGTAACACTACACTAAGTGATATTCTGACATGGTTGCTTATGCAAACCAGGTAAATTCTTGTTTTTGTTTTGTTTTTGTTTTGTTTTTTGAAGTCTTAAAGAAGATGAAGAAGGCTAAAGCTTAATGTAGAAAGGGATTCTTTATTCTACAAGGAAACCCGGAGCTGCTTTTGCTCCACATGGTACTACATTAAAAAGAAAATAGATAAATAATGTTGAGCACTGATTCTCCCAGTGCTGTGACTCGTGTTCCTGCCTAGCAGACATTTGTTTTCATCCTTCACTTTTTTTTGGATGTGTTTGCTCGGAGGGCAATAGAGGTTCTTGTCTCATCAAGTGAATGTTTCAAATTTATATATATTGCCTTGATGATGCGTGTTATTGCAGCTTGATCACAGATCAGTAAAGGGACTCACCAAGTCAAAAGGTTTACTGCTAGCTTGCCTAGTCTTTGCCCTTGATTGAATAGTTTCACAATTATGTCTTTGATTTGTTGTATTAGTCATATTAATATTCCCAAAGGGATTTATTTGAAGGAATCTTTGTACTGCAATCAAATGGTACATTTATAATGTAAATGTAAACCACTAAGGAAATGATGTATAACATAACTTTTGTACAACTTTTCATTTTTACAGTCATTGTTTTTGCGTGAGGAACGTACAATTCTGCACCATATTCCAGAGATGGATTCGTGCATGAACATTGCCATGTGGTCAACGCTCTGTTCACTGTGGCATCTGTTGATGCTGTTGTTATTCTAACTGTATTGTAGTACAGATATAAACTTTTCAGAGAATCTGTCAAGCAGGCAAAAAAAATGTTTGTTCGAACATTCAAATGATATTATGAAGGTAATAAATGTATGCAAACAAAAGCGCCTTTTGGTTTTGTTTCCCACATAAGACAGAAATGTCGAGTTTTGAAACTTTCTCAAGTCTGAAGCTACCAGGCTGTCCAGGCGCACAGTATCAGTGCAGTATTTCTAGAAAAGGGCTGTTAAACATGCAGCCCGAGGGCCAGAATCGACCTTGCAAAGACTCCAATCCAGCACACTGGAAGGCTTTAGGAAAAAAATTTGACTTTTAACTGTATTTTGATAAATTGTAAAACTTTTCCTGCTGATGGAGAGTTCCTCACAGCCATTCATACTAAACCAAAGTAATTAACTAATAAATAAACAAATTACAGAAAGATTCCTGTTTTTGTTTTTTGTTTTTTTTAAATCAACTATAGACGTCTGTGAAGGTTCTCAGTCATCCAGGTCATCGTAGTCAAAGGAGCTTGCAAAGAAAAGCGTCTGGACTTCTTTAAGTTACTTGAAGACGTTTCACCTCTCATCCGAGAAGCTTCTTCAGAACTGAAGAACTGAAGAAGCTTCTTGGATGAGAGGTGAAACGTCTTCAAGTAACTTAAAGAAGTCCAGACGCTTTTCTTTGCAAGCTCCTTTGATCAACTATAGACGTTTGAGTTTAAAAAAATAATAATAATAATCTGTAAATTAAAAAAAACATTTCATAAAAATGGGACAGTCTGGACAGTGAGCTACCAGAACTTTTTTCTGTATTTTACAGTCATGTAGAAAACCTGAGATAAAGAAACTGCATATAGAAAATGTAGAAAACCTTTATCTTTCTTCCTTATAAAGAAAGATAAAGAAATTGCACTTTTTTATCTTGTATTAAGAGATTTATGTTGACAAAAAGGAGTTTTACTCATCCGCCTTGGATACATACTTTATTTGTAATTTTGACCAGCTGAAGTTAGTTAAAAGTAGGCTAAAAAAAAGTTTTAAAATAGTTAGGCCTGGTTTAGGTGACGCTGAACCCTCAGTTAGGTTATGCTGCATTAGTCTAGGCTCATTGGGGCTTCCCATCGTGCACCAAGTCTTTCTTCTTTGATCAGCTCTTTTCACTCTGTTTATCCACCACTTTGCATTGCATCATTAGTTATTCTCTGACTCTCTTCAACACAGTCTCCCACTCCTCACACCCAGCATGACAGATGGCTGCCCTTCCCTGAGCCTGGTTCTGCTCAAGTTATTTTTCCTGTTAAAAGGGAGTTTTTCCTTCACACTGTCACCAAGTGCTTTCACTGAAGTGACTGTTGTTGTGATTTGGAGCTATATAAATTGAATTGAAAGTAATCCTTCATCACTATTCTGCAATCACTTGGTGTGTCTGTGTAAAGACACATTCAAAAACACATTTGCATACTGCAGTTTGAGGGTAATGTGCTTACATGATGTCTAACCTGCATCTGCTTAATCCAACAAAATGAATCTATAACCAATGAGGATTTGCAGTACAAGACACACTTGAGAAGAAATTTAAAGTTGTCTTCTCTCCTTATAAACAGGCTAATGTAGTATGGGGACAGAATTTATTTTCTTTGTTTTGCATGAAAGTAATAATACATTTCTGCACGACTAACTGCCAGAAAACTGTTCACATCCGTGAAATAAAATATGGGTTTTTGTGAGATCTCAGTCACAAAGTCAGCAGTGATGATGCTTCTTGGTCAATATGAGAAGATTAGAAAAACTGTTTTTGCTTTGCAGAGGGAAAACCTCAAGGGGGCAGTATTGTCACTGAAAATGACATTTCCCAAGTAAAGCGTGGAAAATGGTTACTCAGCAACAGATTATAAAATGTAAAGAAATTATAAAAATAGCATTTTATTCGTGAGAGACTCTTTGCAGCACAGCACATTGTCATTCGCCACCTCTAATACATATCATAGCTGTTATTTTGAAGTTAGTTTGGGAAATGTCCAAACTTGAAAGAAAATGATGCGTTTGCCTGTGGCTGTTTGCATATTCCCAAAGTGCTGTATATTACCTGACATATGGAAAGTGATTCAGTTTTCAGTCGTTTTTATTTTATTGCTCCAAAAAAACATCTCCAGGCCTCTCTTCTGATTATGGCAGCAAATTAATGTTCAGCTGTTCGCCACATAGTCAGGGGGAGTCACTCATCCATCTCAAATGAGCCCTTTAACAGGTGGTGCCACTGAACTATGGTCTGTGGCAGCTTGTGACTCGTTCACTTTCTCCTCCTCTGTCATCAATTTCCACAGGTGCTTTACAAAGCACCTGTGGTTTCTATAACATCACAATATTGAATGGGATGTAAATACTGGTATGTACAAGTGAGAAACTCACGGGGTAATGTGTAGGAAGGATGTTATGAAAACATTCATTTTGCCGTCTGCTGCCAATTGCTGACATGACAAACGGATCACACCTATAATTAAATCTAGGTCTTATCTAAGAAAATGGTCCCATCATGAAGAGAATGTATCTGGATTCAGCAGAAACAAATTCACCTACATTTAATCTCATAAAGGATATTAGAGCTCTAGAGAAAAGCTATTAGTTGCAAAATATCAGTCTATTCAATTGCACTATGGGTAGTTGTGTGTGCAGCACAGTCTGCAATCATTCCCTTTGCCCAGCGTGACTAATTTCAATTTCATGTGCTATTGTGAGAGACAGGGTGCGAGAGGGACAGCTAAATTGCAGAGAAAGAAGTCTTTTTTTTTTTTATCACTAACCAACCCTGCATTTATTCAGCATCCTGGCAGCATCCCCGTCAAAAGACCAACAGAGTCCACAGCTTCACATATTGTTCTCATGGGCAGCTTGCCTCTGCAGGAAAGGTGTAAATTAGAGTAGCTGTGACTCGGTTGCTACCTCACCATATCTGGCTCTTATCCAGTGGACATTATGCTCACGGTGCCTGATAAGTCTAGCTCTTTTTCTGTGAGCTCATTCTCCATCATATAAAGTGACCGGTATGTCAGAGCATCTGCATCACCGATGTTGAAAACTGTCACAAGACCATTTCTTTCTACTTTGCTTTAAGAAGCCAGACTAAATTGTATTTTTTGAAGTGGTCTTGAGCAATAGGTCTCCAGGATTTTTGAAGGTCTGTCAAAGTTTTCCTTGCAGAAACTGGCTGTTTTTCACCAATTTAAAAAATCTATTTTAAGTTTTTAGTATTTTGTTGTAAAGGATTTTGTGATATTAGTCCTGAAAGGTCCTATACAAATAACATTTCTGTTATGTTTTTTTAGTTTGGTTCACTTAAAGGTTGTAAATTGTCATTCCTGGAAAGCATTGATAACAAAGCACAACCAACCCACTTGGCAGCACCTCAGTAAACAACACATTTATGCTCATTTGTTTACACTTTATTCCATACAAACGGAAATAAAAAGACAACTAACAAGCTGAAACATTGGCATAATAATGTGAAAGTCAAAAAACAATCATGCCTTGAAATATGGGCATTGTTGGTTAAATTAACAAAATAATATGACTGCATTTGTGAGCATTATAGACGAGGATAGGTGGGTTTTTCTTTCTTCAGTCAGAGGGAGGAAAGCTGCTCTTCCCTGTTTCCAGTCTTTGTGTTAAGCTATAGTTAATGAGCCTCTAGCTCTGCAGCTATACATGTTTATCCTCCTCATGCGAAGATCTTCAGCAAAACAAATAAGCTTATTTTCCTTCATGCTTATCCTGCATTGCTCACCCAATTAATTCATTTTATTAATAACATTTGGACCCGGCTTTTAATTGGTCTCCCCTGATTTCATTGTGGCCTTTCGGCGTATAAATGAACTTCATATAATCTTAGATAAAGTGGAATTGAACTGGGCCCCCAGAGACACACACATAAGCACAGATCCATTATCAATCAAGCTGCAGCTACACCGAGGCCAGACTTCACACTGTAAATCAATGACATGCTTCATTTGCTGCCCTGAAACGCCAGATAAATGTCTTTGTGGTATGATGTGACACACACACACACACACACACACACACACACACACAGTGGTGACTTGGTATTGTTTTCTGCAAATGTAAAATGCTCTGCCCATGTACTCCATATTCTGCCTCTTAACTGACCTCTGAGACTGTGTGTATGCAGCTGTGTAAGAGATGACAAAAGATGCAGAGGCATTAAATATAATTATAGAGACGTCTGCATATGGATCGCTCCGCCTTCTTTATCACTTCAAAATCTTCACACCTATTTGATCTGTTTTCTCACTGCACCTTTCTCCCTGCTATTTCTCCATCTGCCACTGTGTGTTCACTTGGCCTCTAAACACAGCAGAGGGAGTAAATGAGAGTGGACTGCCAATACAGTGTACACTATGGCCTATAGTGTGCACACACAAACATACACTGCATGGCACTGCAAGATTTGGAGTGGAGCAGAAAAATGAGAAAACAAACGAGAGGAAAAAATGGTAGACAACTGACAAAATAGAACTGAAGAGGCAAAAGCATTAAAGGAAGAATGTTAGTAAAGGAACAAGAAAGGGGAAAAGATTTGGCAGTGCGTGTGTGTGTGTGTGTGTGTGTGTTACACTGCCTTCTTTCATCCTCCTGCAGCTCTACTGGAAACACTGATGCTAACACAGGACGACTCACCCTGTAGGGGATATTGGTGGGTGGAGAGATGGCGTGGCGGTAAGGATGGATGGAGGTAGAATGAGAAGGAATCCTCCAGAACTGGTCAGCCTCATCCCTCCCCCTCCCCATCCTGCTCTTCCTCTCTCAAAGCAGATCAGCACAGCAGGCAGTGGAGGGACATAAGAGGTGTGGGGGGAGGGAGACAGGGCAACAAAGGGAAATTGATGATGACATATAGCAATTAGGCTTTTTGAAGCTTGTGCATTTAGGGCTATTAGGTGTGCTCTACTTGTTTTTGTTTATGATTTAGTCACTGCACATGGACTTTCAATGATCTGGTTTCTGAAACCAGTGGGGTGTGGGGGGGCATTTAAACAAATGCAGTGTTAATCCATCTGTAATGCTCTTTACACAGCTGGGGGGCAACTGTCAAGTCATGTCATATAGCAAATATATAATGTTACGCATGGCTTTCATCCACTTAAAGGCATACTAAAAATAACTCCAATTAAAATTTTTAAGGTGAATGTGGCAGCATCTTCTCCCCAGGACACTGCAGTGTGTTTGCAGGGAGTGATCAGGATGCTGACCTTTACCTTAAATGCACTGTGTATCCCTGGCAGGAAATGTGAGCCTTAGTGGAATCCAAGCGTGGAATATGTTCAAGGCTTTAGTGGTGCGCCTTATATGTTTCCTACTGAATCTGAATGCCACAGTGATTATGAGCTTATCAGAACTTTAATTTGCCTGCCCGCCATAACCCCATTTTTTAATCCTTCAAGCTGCATGAAAACGCAAGCCAATTACTTTCCTGCAGGCAAATCAAACATTTTAAACTGCAACATGAAAACAGTCGGCTTTTTCTTTTATTTCCCCCTTTTTAGTTTTGTTAATCTACAATTTTTCTTGTTTGTCTCAACTTCAGAGATGATGATGATGATGTTGTGACAGTGTGTTTCCCCAGAAGAGTTAGGGTGACTCTCCTCTATACGGTTCACTGCACCCCCTCCCTCTTTTTGTGGTTTTGAGCACCATGACTCAGGAGGGGGAATAGACGCAGCTGCAGAATCCGTTGTCCGCTGAATAGATAAGCACTCTGGCCTCTCCTCGGGCTTCTTGTATAACACTTGAACAAAAACAAACAGCAAGTGACACCTCCTCAGTCTGATGCTCCCATGTAGAGCATGGAGACGAGGGAAGACTGCTTTAGGAGATATAAGAATAAGAATGACTCCATGATGATGAGCCACAACTTCTGTATAATCAAATGCTGTTATTAAAGGCAGCCTGAAGCCTTGCTTAGCCACAGTGTGGTCTACGCCTGCACTTGACCTTCCGGTTCCTGGGAGGCACTGATAAAAAAGGGTGTAGAGGTCTAATGGAGATAATTACACACCCACACCCAGTATAAAGTGTGGTTTTCTGGCTATGAACTCACAGTGCTTTGCATGTTATTATGCGCCAACATGTCTAAAGAGCGAGAGGATTCGTCACCTAAATGGAAAAGCAGAGGTAAGCCTGGTCATTCGTTATGTCCTGCAGCATGTCAGAGTCGTCCCACTGCTCATTACCGCCTGGACCACTTGCACCTGCGCTCCTGCACAAAAAGGGGACTACACCTCACCAAATAAGGACATGTGAGAGCCTCGTTGGGGATGACGTTAAACGTGAAATGGGGAAGAACGGGAGCGCGTGGACCGTTTAGATGAGGGACCTAACGCGGAGAAGGAACGCCGAGCTAATCTGGTTACATAAGAAGCCATTGTATTTCCAGAACATCTCTGCGCTAATCTGCTGAACTATTCATGCTCAACTGTCCCGCGGCGGCGTAACATACAGGACGGGCGCGCGCGCACACTTGTGGCTCAGAAGGCTCAGAAGCTTCTTCTGCTTTTGGCAGCGTTTGAAACCAGATAAATACATACAGTGATATACGTTCACGGATCCCCGCAAAAGCTGCCATGCCTCATTTTGCAACTGGCGGCGTGTGCTGCTCGCGCCCGTGACGATTCCGCTGACGCGCCAATAGCCGCACCACCCCAGAGAGACAGAGGAGAGCTGCGAGCGACTGACTGGACACCAGTCTCTCTTTCTCTTTCTTTTCCCACCCCTTAACGACCGCGGACGGACGCCTTCTGCTGTGCAAAACCCGTGGACGAAATTTAAACTACTAACATCATCCAGGCTCTTCTGCAGAGATGGAGGTACCAGGTTTGGCGCACAACATCAGCAGTCCATTAAGTCCCTGCGAGGGGATGATCAAGGACCTAAGCTTGGACGCCATACAGTTATGCGAACGAGATGGTAAGGGGAGGATTGTCTGCTTCTCACTGGGGTGCTGACATATCTCCGCATAACGCCGGTGCATTAGGCCGCTTTGTTAGTTTCGGAGTCGCTGCAGGCATGCAGTCAGTTTGTCAGTGTTTGTCTCTGCGTGCTGTACCCTTATTGTGTGGAAGTAATAGGGGCAGCTGGTTCCTCGGATGGATGAATGGATGGTGCGCTTGTGCGTGCTCGGAATAGCTGAGCGTCTTTACAGTGGCAATAAGGTCTTGACTCAAAACGAATGTGTACTGCTTAACTTGGAAGCAGGAATCTTAGTCTAAATGATGAGTGTCTTGATTTCAGCACCACAGACATGGACAGAGGCCGGCTGCCACCCCGCCTTTAATCGCTAATTCTCTTCCATCTTCCAAAGGAGCTGCCTTTTCCCATGTATGCTCACTTACTGCATGTCATCCTGCAAATTTTATAATTACAAACGAGACGCTCTTTAGTTTCTATCCCACCCCCGGTTCCCATAAAAGTCTCCCCTGCGCTCACGTTTATAATTCATCAAGTCTTCCAGCTGCGCCCGTGCTGTGTGTTGTCTGTGGCTCACTTCTTCGAATCAAAAGTTTTCCGACTATTTATCATTAAACGAAGAGCTGAAACTATTCCCATCATAGAAAACGAGGCTTCATAAACCAGGCTCGTAATGCGAAAATTGACAAGTATAGCTGCGCGAAGAGGCTTAACCCCGACGCGAATTTAATGGTGGGGAAAGAAAAAAGGCAAGTCATCATCAGGAGAGAATGAGAGACAGAAACATGGCTGCACCCACATGTGTTCTCAGGCGGTGCAGCCCTACACACCCATCAGTGCAATTACACAGCGCTAATTCCACATCTGCGGCAAGACTCCTGATCACAGAGGTGCCTCTTAATTAAGATTGGAAATTAATTCACATGAAATATGATCACACCTTTTCATTGTGTAATTGGGTTCATTTTTTTCCTTCGCAGCTATGCCAGATTGATTTGTATGTGTATACAGGCTGGTTAGGGCATCCAAGGTGTCAGTGATGTATCTTTATTAAGTCTCCTCGGTCACTGTAAAATCTTTTAGCTGCCAGCGTGTATACCCCTTAGAGCTGATTCTAAACGGTATATACGCCGATGCAGCCCGTTTCAAATGATCACTGTGCTAGCCTTTGTGCTTTCTGTGTTGCAGGTTTACTGCTGAGCCAAAACAGCCACTTTCTTAGTTTCCAAGCAGGTTACTCAGTGTAAATATTATCTGTGTGTGTCCTTGAGACACCCACATACTCTCTGTTTATGAAGCAACACAGTGACAATGTCCACCTTCTGTGCAAATTCTTCAGGACAAGTAGTTGTTCTTGTACAAGTATTGTCGATGGGTTAGTTGAAACTGTTTATGTGTCTGATAGGAACAAACGCCCAGAGTACCGTGGACAAAACTTGAACTTCATGAAGAGATTAGAAAAAACAATTTATGTATGGGTGTTTGTGCAGATTATCTTCATACTCCCATAAATAT
This sequence comes from Neolamprologus brichardi, assembly GCF_056152115.1. Lineage (NCBI taxonomy): Eukaryota > Metazoa > Chordata > Actinopteri > Cichliformes > Cichlidae > Neolamprologus > Neolamprologus brichardi. The sequence continues at coordinate 11,486,861 of NC_142116.1, forward strand.
TTAGTGTTGCCACATTAAAGTGGAGCACATATGTAAAAATACAGTTTTCAGCTTGTTTGGTTAACTTTCTTTCTTTCTTTTCTTAAGAATGGTTTGTAGATTTTGACCAGTCTCTGAATTTTATCACCTGAGCCTTTTATTTTATTATATTATATTATATAGTTTGCACTGTCCCAGCCACACCCTTTCTAAAAGACTGGATCACTCACTTTTACCTTTCCTGGAAATGGATTGTTATCTTATCCAATCAGTGCGTACATTTTTCTCAAGGTCCGCATTCATTTCACTGTTCCACGGCTTTCTAAATTTATCTTCCAAATCATTAATATTTAATTATCAGATGAGAGGCTTCTATGCCTATGCTGACCCAGCAGATGGATGCATATAGCTTCAGTAGGCTTACTGTCTGTGGGGAAAGGGCACTCTCCAACACAGTGAAGACTGTTTGGGAATTTCAGTGCACAAAAGGAATGGTCGGACACAAGTCGTTTCTGTGTGTCCAGTTTTAGACGGGGTGTTAATGGTTCAGTTTAGTGATGGGGCTGTGGCATGAGTAGGTGGGTGTGGGGCAAGTTTTGCTGAGAATGAAGAGTAGTACAAGTCACAGCATCAGCTCATGTGAGCAGAGTTTGTCTGCTGGTGTTCCCCATAGTCTGTGGATCGCTCCCACGATGCTGTGCTGGATAAATTTGTCACCAACCCCTGTAAGGCTGACAAGGAGCACCATTTTGATTTTATATCCACAGTTAATACGCATTTGCAGAATGTAATCAAATCCACGCTGCATGTCTCACATGGCCTTTGTGCCATACCCGCTGATGTGATGAAGTTGCCATGATGGATGGCTGCTATTAATGCAACCAAGCAGTGTGACTGTGCTCTTTGAAATCTTTCTGAAACAGCAGTAACATACTAGCATGCGCATTTCCAGAATGGACTGGTGCACTGATAAGTCAATACATAGATGCATTTTTAATCCCTTGACAGTGGACCTGAGAACATCATGAAATTGTTCTGAGATCAAGCTGGCAGTGAAGGACTGAAAGTCTTTATAAAGATAGCTGTTGTCCTCCTAAATCAAGCAATTTCTTTTTTCTTTTTTTTTCTAGTTCAATCATCTGAATGTTTTTTTTCTTATTCCAACAGCTGACAAACCCTTTTTGAAATTACTGACATTATCACCAGTCATGTGTTTACTGCTAACAGTAAATTTCAGAATACTAAAATGATCAATTGAAAATAGGAACAAAGATATAAAGTTTCATTATGTTCATTTTTTTATTAGCTCAAACATGCTGTGTCACAGTCGAGCAGGGCTGGAGCCAATGAGTGAAAGTAGCGATGCTCCTTGTGTTCATACAGACACATTCTCGGAATCAAAGCTACATCCACTAACAATTTCTAGTCAAAACACTCCCGCAGAGCCATTTCTCTATGGCCTTTTCTCCTACACACACTCACTCGAACAGTGCAGCCATCCATTTAAATTAATTTTGGTGCGTGGCTCCAGTCTTTCACATCTGCTAGAATGGCTATAGACTCCTGTGATTAAAAAATACTCTGTGGGCACACGGAAAAGCGTATCCAGTATGTATCAACATGATACAACAGCAGGTCTGCCTTATGTCATACAGCGTCATCTGAGTAAGCTGGCATTTTAGTTTGGCTGTGTTCACTGTGAGCAGTTGTGTCTCATGACTGTGCTGGCAAGAGTTGGAGGTACATATTATGCAGTCACTTATTGACCGTATAACATATTCGCTTGCACTTGACCGCTCTACAGTGGCGTCTGACCTTGAAAAGCCACTGCAAACATTCATGCTTATTTTTCTACTGCTTTCTTTTTTCACTGCTGGTATACAAAAATCCCTCGCTGCAGAAAGTCAAAACATGAAATGTAAAAAAACACAAGTCTGAGATTTGGAGATTCATATTCTGTGCAAATGAGCACTGATGATTCATTCTGGTCTCTGAAAAGTCTTTAAAAAAACCCTCTGTATTGATTTTGTTGATTTTGAACCTACTTAACTAAAGACTGCATTATTAAATTATCGTTACTCATCTTTGTTTGGTGTTCGGGGGCTTACTGATGTCTAAAAGGTGGAAAATAGACTGCGTAACCTGATGAACGGGGCATTGTTTATCTCACTCTGAGAGAAAGATGTTTTTCCGTTGGCAGCTTCTCTCACTCCCAGCATGATCTGTCTCGGTCTAGCCTGTGCATTGAGAAGAACAAAGGCGTGATTTAGGTTTTTTTTTTTAAAGTACTGCAAGCATCTATGCCTAGTGTCTGTTGTGTTGCTCATGTCTGCAGATCAATTTTACATCGAGCGCTGCAACTTAAAATGTAGGAGGCTTGTCTGTCTGAGTACCTCCTTGTGCACTCAGAAACAATAATCTGACATACAGGGCTCAGAAATGTGTTTGTTTTTTGATCATTAAACTTGATTGAAAGTTTATTTGTTTTGAATTCAAGAAGTTTCAAATGGAAGCATAATGTAGTCTCACATCATGGAAACTCCAACCACCAAGAGAGTTCATTTACATTGCTTAAATGGTCTAAATGGAAATCAAATCACTTTCCTCTTTGGTAGAGAGCGCCAACAAGTAATTTATAATTTGGAGGCAGGTGTGACTGGAACAAATCCCACCATAAAGAGCCATTAGAATGGCTCCATGTATGCATGTTAACAAGATTTATATTGATCCTTCTGCACTATTGCTTTTCCCTGTGGCATTCGACTGTTTGCACAGTAAAAGGGCAATAACCAATATGGTCCATTTCTTAAACTCGTCTGAGGCTTTTCATCTTTTAAGATTGCTTTTGTTTTTTCTATAGGGCTGATATTTTCGTGGCCTGCTCTTTGGTGCTCTGCTGTGCATCTACAGATCTTGCATGTTATTTTGAACTCCCGGTGCATATGTGCACAGCATGAGTAATCTGTGCTCATAAGCTCTCAAGCATTTGCTCCAAAACAGACTCTTGTCTTGCTTGACAAAGATCAAGCAAAATTTCACCCCCTCCTAATAAACAGCATAAGGAAATGGAGTAAATCGACAGAAAACAACAGCGGCTTATTACAGTATATTGTGTTTAAAAATTATGATTCAGCAAAATGAACACTGGCATCAAACATAGCACGTTAATTCAAAAAGGAAGGAGGTTTTGGTCTTCCTGAGCAAAGCCATCTTCATCCCGTTTGGCGTTCATCATTCGTCTTGTGCTCTTGCAGCCCCAGAGGATTCAGACCTGAGCTTAACACTGGCTCTAACAAAGCTGGTGAACACAAGATTAGCTAGATTAGCTGGTATCAGTTAGATATCATTTATTCATTTTAGCCTCTTTTGGGGGTTTTTGTTTTTGTATATTTTGCACACGTCACTCTTCAACCTAACCAATTCAAAGCCAAACTTCACCTTTTTCTCCTTTTAACCTGTCAATTGTCCGTATATATGTCTATACCTCTTCACAGGTTAGTACCATTTCCTTTTCCCTTCAGCTTTCAGAGCTCGTTTTCCCTAATAGCACAGCCTTTACTGTGACTGAGTTGCCTTAATAGTGTTCTGTAGGTGATTTCTGACTGCATTTGGAAAGCTTCACTGCCTCAGTGTAATTCTCTTCATCTGCAGGTTAATTAGGAGAGCATTAGAGTAAACGAGGTAAATCAGTATTGTGGAGTTGCAGAGAGATGGGAGGGCAAAGACCTGCATGGGGTCTAGTTTTTAGTGAAAACATCAATGTTGACATTAACAATTTAGGGAGCAGATGACAAGCAACCTACAACACAGCGAGTGAGCGTGCAGGTTTTTCATCTTTGATGTTTGATGTCGATTAATGTTTACAGTTGTATACTGAAGGTGGCCAGAATTAGAGAATTGTTTATCTGCACAGTAATTTTTTTTTTTATAAGCAGGCTTCATTTTACATTTGAAAATCTATAAGAAATCCTTGCCATTGTTTCACTTCCTTTGGGGTATATTTCATCTTTTGCTGACATGAATGTCAGAGAATGACAACAGGCCTGGTAGTTTTCTTGAATCTGTTAAAGGTCAGCAAACAAAGTCTCAGGTGGGACTTTATGTAAGCTTTATGTGCTTACATCACTGTCTGCTCTGTGCTGACTCGGTGGAGCGTTTTCTGTCAAAGGTCCGCGTCGTCACGTCTTCCGTTCACTCTCTCTGTCTGGTCTGAGCCAAACCTATCAGCTCAGTGTGTTTAAGTATAATGAGATGGACTTTAAAAGCAATAGGATGAGGTGGTTTCACAAATCAAAGAAGCGCAGTAGGGCCAAGCATGATCGTGCAGTCAGTCATGCTGGATCGGGTGATGCTTTAACTGCTGGTATCTTTACATATTTACATATGCAGGATCATTTTCCCATAGGTCCCAAAAAAGTCTGGGTCATGACATGTTGGTAGAGATAATAGATGTTATGTCCAAATGCAATAACTTAGTCATGCAAAGATCCTTGCACTAAAGTCCACAACATGTGTTATGTTTTAATTAAAATGAGCAACAGTTTTGCCCAAGTGTGTAACAGGAGGTCTTTTTAAATCGAAGATGATGGTAATCAGCTAGTTGTGATTAGAAACTAGTGATTAGGACAAAAGTAAGTAGGGGGTCTGGTCTGGTGTGATTTGATGTGGTGATGAAGGACATAAATGTTCCTGTAATGGATTTTTTTTTTCTAAATTGGTCAGAAGTCATGATTTTAGAAGGTAAAAAAGGTTCTTAAAATGAATCAGTCTAGCAATGCTCTACTGTGTTGTATGGAGGTGAGGCAGGAGTGTCCACACTCCCAATTATAGGATTAGTCTTTTATCTCGCTCCCTCTCATTTGATGAACAGAGATAGTTTTTTATGCTCCACTGGTTCTGCCATTGTTGACACTCTATTGAATCCAACCATGTTTCGAATCACTCCCAAACACCGCATTCTTGAATTTTACTCACTCTTGTTTAGACCCCAGAGCATACACAGAAAACACATTGTTGCCGTGCCAAGTGGGCGTCCCATAGTGTGACGCAAAGTCTATATTCATCCTAATCTTACAAAGCTCTTATTCAACCCGGTTTTGACATTTCATTAGCCTCTCTGTGCACTTTGGGTTGAAAGCCTTTGCTACATGTTACAGTGGCCTATAGTGCGTGACATCTATGCAGCTCGGATAAAATTGAGATTTATTCATTTCTTTGAATGAGAGCAATGGAAGCTTTTTGTCTTAGCCAAATACACTAGGTACTGGGTATGAAAATGTATCATGTAGCTTAAACCAGAATTGCATTTTCCTTATTTCCTAGAGCACAGAAGCCCCGCCCACCTGCTGGAATCTTTTGTTTCCAAAGGGGCAGCCAGTCAGAAAAACAAAGATGGATAAATAAGATATTTAAGGATCGCTTTTAGTCATGTAAAGTGAGTCTAATAGTGCACAAGATGACAAACATAGATTTGGAAATTAACATAATGGGCCTCCGTTAAAGAAGAAGGAGGAAAGAAAAAAGCTCCTCTGTGACATTCACTGGCATTTTAAATGTTATGGTTCCAGGCTTATGTGCAGGGCCTACACTGTGACAGCTGTGTTTTATCCTTAAAACTGATTATAAACAGACCAATCTCTGCCAAGACGAGAGGGGATTCAAGCATTTAAAATATTTAATGGCGCATATGTTCTGGAGAGCTGATAGGTGTACATGTGTAGAGGGACTGATGTGTTGCCATGGAAACACACTGTATATGGCAGTCGGTAACGCAGCAGGTTTTTGTGTGTGACTGTGACATGGTGGCTATATTACCCAGTGTGCTGCCAGTGGAATAATTCCTGCTATATGTTTAGGTATAGCGGTGACTTGATGCGGTTATAATGATGATTTGTCACTGGTCAATGTTTCTTCAGACATAGATCATCAAATAATTTAAGTGCTAGGAGACACAACTATTATTGTATTAAATGTAAACCAGAACCTGGTGTTTATTCAGAGGATTTCTAGACTAAATTTGAACCATGTCGTTTCATTATGGTGTCTTCTTTTTCCTCTCCTGGACTGTGCAGGAAGTAAATCCCAGGACGGCAGCATCTCTGAGATGGAGGAGCTCCCTGTTCCTCAGAACATCAAGATTAGCAACATCACCTGTGACTCTTTCAAGATCTGCTGGGACATGGAGGCACGCAGCAAGGAGCGCATCACACACTATTTCATTGACCTGAACAAGAAGGAGAACAAAAACTCAAACAAGTTCAAACACAAGGTAATGCTCAAGTAAGGGAGGCGCATAAATACCATTTGAAGATTTCAGTGCTGTTGTTATAGCAAAGGCAGCAAATATTGAATTTCAGCAACTCCAGGCTCAGGGGGGCACAGCACAGCCATCTGCTACGACCGGCTGAGGGATGAGGGGGAAAGAGAAGAGAGCAAAGAGTATCTTTAACCAAATGATTTTTAAAAAAAGCAATTTTACATTTTATTATTTAACCAGCTAATCATTTCCTTTCGGTTGAATCCTTTTTTAAAAGCAGGTCTCCGGGCCAGAGGTGTGCAACAGCAACTATGAGCAATATAAGACAGCTGTTACACATGTTACACAAAATCAGTATATTCATATTTTTTGCCAGCACAAAGGAAAGCAACAGCTGTATAGTTCTGCATGAATACAGGCAATACTTTGCACAACAGTTATTAAAAGATATTAAACCACTGCTGTACATTTCCATTATTATTCTTGTTTAATAATTATACTCTATAATCTGCCATAAACATAAATCTATTCATATTTTATGAACAGTTAATTAAATTATAGTATTAAATTCAATACTATAATAATGGGGATAGGTTAATTGGATAATCCAAATTGTCACTAGGTGTGAATGTGTGAATGAAAGTGAGTGCGAATGGTTGTCTGTCCCTGTGTGTTGGCCCTGCGACAGACTGGCGACCTGTCCAGGGTGTACCCCGCCTTTCGCCCTATGACAGCTGGGATAGGCTCCAGCGCCCCCCGCGACCCTGAAAAGGATAAGCGGAAGCGAATGGATGGATGGATGGATATTAAATTCAAATTTTCTGAGAAACCTGTGGCTTAGAAAAAAAAACTCTGCTCAATTTGATGTTTTTGATGAAACTTCAATTCATTCTACATTTCTTCTACTTCTGACAGAAGTGGTGTTGAATGAGCTTTTCACCTTAATTATCATAACTCAGTAGTGCTTTAGATAGATGTTGCCGTGCTCTAAACATCTAGTGTAATGCTAATTATTGATCTCTGTAAACAGAAATGATTAGTGTTGACGCTGTTTTACCTCAAGACGACCTTACCTTTTCGTGCTTGCAAGATGAACTCATTTCAAGGTGGTTTTGTTCAAAGAATCCACGGTCAGCTGTCACTTTGAGCTCTGAAAGGCTAGTACCGCTCTCACAGCCTTCTCTGCCAGCTCGTTCGCGACGCAGTCAAGAGTCTGGTTTGGTAATCTTACCGACTTGTGTCATCAGCCTCCTCACACTGCTGGTGCTGTGTCACTGAGTGTTTCTCCTTTCTGCTCCGGAGTTGCAGGCGACCCCATACTAATGTTTTGATTTTGGCGCAGGAGCAGTGTCGGTGGGTTGATGGGCTGCCTCTGTTGCTAGGCAGGGGCTCTTGGTCCAATCAATGAGCTGCTATGGCCCACTGATTTTTGGGTTGTGGGGGGTTGTTGTTGGGGATGAACTGTATAGTTTACATTTACACAAATGAGAAGCCGTGGCTGCTACCTGCAGCCAGTAACATAGGGTAATATAACTATGTGTGTGGTTACAAGCAAGTGGCTACAAGTGTCTTTATAAGGAGTTTCTTTCTGACTAATTCCTTCCTGCCAACACTCACTCACTTTTTCCATTCCACTCTGTCCTCTTTTACTCCTTCCATCCCTCCAGGATGTTCCTACCAAACTGGTGGCCAAGGCAGTACCCCTGCCCATGACGGTCCGGGGCCACTGGTTCCTGAGCCCACGCACAGAGTACACAGTGGCTGTCCAGACTGCATCAAAACAGGCTGATGGGGACTACTCTGTGTCTGAGTGGAGCGAAATTATTGAATTCTGCACTGCTGGTGAGGAATATGGTGCTTTGATGAATGCATGCACTTCTAGGATATGTGACATCAGTCTTGGCTTTAATTTTGGGTGAGCCCGAGTTAATTATAGAGAACGATAATGGAAGAGAGAAGAATACAATGGAGTAAAGGCTAGAGCATTAATGAGGGAGAAGGTAAGAGGGAAGCTAATATACTGAGTGGAAGGCACGGATTATAACAAAGAAAGGCTGAGAGGAGCTGTGCTGTTTATCTCCTAATGCAGAGGTCTCGGAGTTCAACGTCATTGCCTGGGGACCAGGAGGGGGGAAGGGAGGTATGGCATGGGTGGATGAGGAAGGACATCACTGGGGTTAATTATGATGTCCAGTTCCAGTTTAGGGTGATTGTTGCATCTCGCTTTGTCTACACTTTGAAGTGCCAATAAACTTGAGCGTCAACACCCATGATAGCAGAGCAGAGTTGTTTATTATAGTTTTTTTTTAAATTTTCTAATTAGTCTTTATTTTTATCTCCTTGTGACTTTTTGTTTTTAATCCATACTAAAATAATACTTACTAAAAAAGTAGGGCACTAGACCTAATTTCCTCTGCATTTTTATTTTACTTTAATTAGTTGTCAAAGTTCACAAAATTGTTAGTTTACATTTTCTTCAAAAGTTTTTAGTTTTTTCTAGTTTTTATTTATTATTTAACTAAAATGTGTTTTCACTTCTAGTTTTCATTCTTAGTGTAGTTTTAGTTTATTTTTATTTATTTTTATTTTATTTAGGACAGTGCATGTTAATGAACATACATGTAAAAAAAAAAAAATACATGAATGTAAACATACCAGATTAAAGCCAAGGGCTAATTTCCATCTGTTGTCCATAAAACATAAAAATAGACATAATAATTCATAAAAAAAAAAACATAATTCATTCATAATAAAAGCTCCATCACCAAACTCACACATACACACCATTCTATTCCCAAATAAAACATTCAAACTATACATGATCACACACTTCATTTGTCCATAACCAGTTTAGTATATGTAATCAAAGTATTGGACAAAGAGATATTATGACCTTATGATAGTAAAATATAAAACATAACATTCTGTAAAGTCAATCAAAAATCTAATCTTAAAAAAAATTAATAGAATTACTAAAATTAGTAAGCTTTATCTTCTGGCAACTGTAATATCAAGACATTATTTTAGGACAATCTATCTAACAGCTGAAATACTTCAGTGTGGACCAAACAGGTGGACTATCAGTGCCTGTAGAACAGCTATACAATCAAATAAAATAGATGAGGAGAGGCAGTTTAAATCTGAAGAAGAATGACAGGCAAGTGAAGAGTGTGAGCTGTGTCACAGTTAAATGAAGCTGTTGATCCTAACAGCCTGACACGAGATGCCCGTCCTGTCACCAAAACCAGTCGAACATATGTTTTGACAAGTTCGATGTCAAATGCATTTTTCCTCTGCACGTAGAAAGCTGCGGCTTTGTGCTCCATCAATCTATATAAAAGTCAGCCTTTTTGACATTAAACATTTACAGTGTCAGGATAAAGCGGATGTCTTCTTTCATTTTCATTCAAAGTACTGAGAACTTTAACCGGTTACCTGTGGTGATGTGTTTGGTGCCTGTGGGAAAATAGCCATGGGGAAAATGCATTCATGATTTTTTTATATGCTTCGGAGAAAGTCCACTCCCCGTTGAGTACATCCATTTATCGAAAATGTTTTTGGGCTTAACGCTGAGTCATATCTAAATGGAAAAGTTAAAGATGGAAAAATGCCAGGATCCTTAATGCACGGTTCATATTTCATCCTAGCCGGTGCTTCTAGTAGGTCTTGTTTTGTTTTTTTAATGTTTACATTTACTAATACTAATGGCATAAATGACAAAATGCTGATAGCATGTATACAGATTTCTAATCTGCTTTTGTAGAAATCATTTTTACAAAAATGTTTCTTTCTCCAGATTACTCCACAGTGCATCTAAACCAGCTGCTGGAGAAGGCGGAGGTCATTGCTGGGCGGATGCTGCCTTTCTCTGTCTTCTACAGAAACCAGAATAAAGAGTACTTTGATCATGCCAGGTGGGCATAACTTTATGATTTTCTTCTTTATTACATTACAAAGAAAGAAGTTAAAGCCTGGACCTAACTGAGCTTCCATGTCATTCTGTATCTAAAGAGTTGGCTGTTATATTGTTGGGTTAACACATCTGCCAACTTGCATAGCTCACTGCCACACACATTTCTAGCAAACTTCTCCGGCTCACTCCTTTCTGGTCATGTTTTATACAATACAGCTTACAAGCATGTGGGTAACATGATATCAGAAAAATGTGTTGCTCTTCAGCTGCTAAAGCAAAACCAGATTCAGCTGCATTGCTTTCATGAATCTGCAGAAATAAGTACTTGAGCAGCCAGCCATTTTTTCCCCCAGTAAACAATGCTACACATGCACATCAAACGAAAAGCCAGGTCTTTTTTTCTACACTGTGATTTGTTTGAAAGCTCCATGTAGCTGACAGACAATAGCTGGCAGTTGTTCGGGAATGTAGTCAAAAGAAAAACAAAAATAACACAAGTATGACAGGAAAAGAAGGGATATCTCTGGAGTGGTCTACTACTGTTTACTGAAGCATTGCGCAGCTAGAGTGAACTGCTTTTTATCTCGTTTCATGTGAGTGAATTTTCTTTCACTTTTGGCCTCTTTTCTCCTCCTTTTACCGGAGTGACTGTTTTCTCTCCTATCACCCTGTCCCTCAGAGGTAATGCTCACAGCTTAACAAAGCACAGTCTCTGTACTAAAGCCACAGCTTGTGGGCAGTCTTTTGTTGGTGCTACACAGCATGATGTCATCTGGATAGTCATCTCCCTTTTGCTGAGTTGTAGCTGCTACAGTGTACCGTGCGCCTGTTAAACTGCGTCATCATGTGGCGAGTAAGAGTACTGACAGTACCGCTCAAATTAGGCTCTTAACACTTGTGGTTGGAGCTGAATAGTCCATAAAGCCCACGACAAAGCTTGAAATATGGATATAATAAGAACCTCTGGAGTGATAGCTGTATGACTTGCCGTAATAATTACAGTTCCATTATCGGGACTTTGCTGCTCAGATTCCCTCTGTGGAGAAGATGTATGCAGCTGCCACAGATGCTTTGAATGTTCAGTTGTTAATCTGAAAGCTGCTTTTGTTTTATAGCAGTTTGTCATAATGAAAAAAAACAAACAGCTCATTGGAATATTTTCACCCCCGGGATTTCAATGAGACAAACTGGACTAAGCTAAATGTGATTGCTATAAAACTTTTTGTATTATGAGCCTCAGTATACAAGATGTTTTGCATCTTACGCATTCAGTTTATTTCCCATGTGTTACAAATTCCAGAAAATTGCTCTTTCATTTCTAAATCAAAACCTGGTGCCACTCTCTCCAGTATTTACAAAAACTACTTTGATTGCCAGAGAAATGGAAAAACAGAATAAAACTGATTTCATTCCTTTGTTTGCAAACTTCAGGGAGGTGCAAGAAAACCGGATGCTGCCCTCTATTAAAGACAACAGTGGCAGCCATGGCTCTCCCATCAGTGGTAAGCTGGAGGGCATCTTTTTCAGCTGCAACACAGAGTTCAACACTGGCAAGCCCCCGCAGGATTCCCCGTATGGTCGCCATCGCTTTGAGGTGCGGGCTGATGCGCTCTTCAACCCTGACACCAACCTGTACTTTGGAGACTTCTACTGTATGTATACAGCCTACCACTATGTGATTCTGGTCCTAGCACCGAAAGGCTCAAGGGGTGATGAGTTTTGTAAGCAGAGGCTTCCTTTGCTCGACATCAGCAACAACCGTTTCCTTACCTGCAAGCAGGTTGAAGAGGGTGATGGTGGTTTGGTGTTTCACCACGCCCAAGATGTCATCTTGGAGGTGATCTACACAGAGCCTGTAGACCTATCCTTGGGCACAGTGGCAGAGATCAGTGGGCACCAGCTGATGAGTCTCTCCACAGTAAATGCCAAGAAGGATCCCAGCTGCAAGACCTGCAACATCAGCGTGGGACGCTAGGGGCAGAATGTTTAAAAGGAAAAAGAGCGTAGGAGGGGGGGGGAGTAACTGACCTCTACTCACACAAAGGAAGTCCACATGTACTGATGAAGCAGACCAACACATGCATGAAGCAGATTTAGTAGGCTAACACCAACATATCTCTGACACTGCTCTGTACTCTCAAAAGACCATCATTCCCAAAGAAGAGTGGAGAAAAAGACGAAGGTATAACACTCTGACACCTGCACCATTGTCTACTCATCTGAGGGTGGGTTATCCTAATGTTGAAAACAGAAACATATAAAGATATCTTAGGAGTCAGCAGACTGAAATATGTAAACCTGGGACACCAACGACACAGATCCATCTACCCATCCGGCAAGTCTCACTTACAAAACCCTTTAACTGTACTAACAAACATGGGCTGCTTCATTTCAATTTCCTGTTGTTTCTCAAATCAGTTGTCCCATACTTTATTGGCCTATGCCTTGCTCTTATAGATATACTGTTAACTGCCCACTGTGTGTGTGGACAATTTCTTTTTTCTGATTACATTGTCTTATTTTATTGTCATTTTTTACGATGTTTGATTGTCATTGAACAGTTGACAAATTGTTTTTACCTCCTCCTAGTGGCATGGACTGGTACTACAATTTTCTAGGGCTGCAGCATCGATAGTCATCTTGATTTATACCAAAGGTATTAAAAACCAGACATAAAACCGCTGTGGAATCTTAACCGTACTAATGCAACAGCCTCTGAAATGTGTATTCACCGAGTCTTTGATGACCAAGAGTGAACTATTTGTTAAAAAAAAAAAAAAAAGCATGATGCAGTTCTGTGCAGCATGAGTTTGAAAGCTGTCAGTACCTCTGTCATAGCAACCTTTTCTGCAACAGTCATTCTTATTTCGTTGTAGTTAGTGCAAAGAAAGAAAATAGAACCTTAAACTGTGTTTATTAGAATAAATGTGAAAAAATATTTATTTTTATTGATACATTCATATATTATATATAGATATATAGAAAACTATATAAACCAGAAGTGCACAATGTTAAAAGCTCTGATCATTGTCAACAACGGCATTTAGGGGGGATAAACTTCATATAGGCAAAAATGGGGGTAAACACAAATTCGACAGCAGGTACTGTATAACTTGCACTATGATGTTCACCAAGATTCACATTTTTCCAAGGTGAACACGCAAATTCAAAAGTTACAATATAGCTCAACTATGTAATTCTTAATACATATCATAGCACAATGTAGGACTAAAAAACGGACATGCACAAACACTGCAGGATTGTCTCATTGACTGCATTTAAGCTTACACGTTTCTGCCAACACAGCACTTTTAAATGCATTTTCCACATTAACCCTGGACACAGGTGTCAAATAGTGTTTTGGCAAGGGGGGAAAAAGTGAATAACAAAAAGTGCCATATAATACATAATCTTAAAATGACTCCAGTGTAACTAACATCAAGTTATTACAGCGCTTCATTCTTGACATAGATTCGTGCTACATAACATAAGCTTGCTACATCAGGTTTATAATAAGATGGGTCATGAATAATAAGGGATGTCTTCTTGGGACTGCAGTGACCCCGCATTTCTGATTGTCACCAATTTCCATCACTTTTTCCTTCATGTAAAGTGCATCTACATAATGAGCATGGCATGAAACAAGACCAGAACCACCGGCTTCACGACCTGATTTATTTCAGAAACGATCGAGTCCTGTTAAGTTAGAGAAAAAGGTCCCACTGTGAGTAACTCAACTTGTCTTGGTTGAGTCCTGTTGTTTACTAAGCAGGGCCTCCAGTAGACGGAGCTTCGCTTTAAGGTTCTTATACTGGCAGTACTCCTCCGCCATTGGTCCACGGTCCTCCTTCTGACATGCCCTGTTAATGATATACGGAGGATGGAAGATGCAAATGAAAAGCAAACTTTAGTTTGTAGTTTCCAAACAACTTGCAGCAGCTTCCATAACTGGTTGATGGTCCCTATGTTGCCTTACTCAGATAGCTTTGTACAGTGTGTATTGTAATTAAAAAAAAAAAAAAAAAAAAAGACTTACTGCATTAACTTTGGAGGACTAACATGTACAGTACGGTGTACAATTCAGAGCAAACATCTGTCTTTCCTGAGCTCTGTGTGCTGGATTAATGTTACATGAGTGTGCATTACACTGTCGTACCATAACAATGGAATTTCTTTTGTGGATGTTTTTCTTTTTTTTCACAAGGCATTGTTGAAAACCAAATGTTCCAAGTTTAGTAAAAGACAAAATAAAATTCAAAAGCCAAGTACTCTTGATGTGTTACGTACGTATGTGCTTCATGGTGTGTTACCTGCCAGTCTGTGCATAGAATTGGTCCTCAAACTCTCGAAGCGCTTGGTGAACCCTCCGCTTTTCTGATCGAGTCAGCCTGAGGTGATCGAGTAATTCTGGTCTGCATTAAGAAAGAACCAATTCATCAAGTTTTTATATCATCTGGACTGTGTTTAAATAAATAGACCACAACTGAAGACAAGCTGATCAAAGAAAAACAAATGCGAACTATCTTTATCTTTCTTTAAAACATGACTGAGCAAATTGGGGTTTTTTCTGGTTGTGATGTCGTGCACACAAAAACGCACACTCTCACACGGTGTACCTGGAAGCTTCATGTAGTGTTGCCATAGTGATAATCTGCGGGTGGAGAACCTTCACCTCTTCCAGTGGAGATACCAGAGGCGATTCAGACATTTCTAGGGAGGGCGGACACTGCAACTCCTCTAAGGACACACACATGGAGGGTTTTAACCACAGCGGCTGCTGCCTGGGGCTTCTCTGTTTGGGATGCTCTTCATCAGAGCCCTCCTCTTCCTCCTGTGCAGATAAAGAAGAAAGAGAAATCATGGTAAGGTAAAGAGAGGGGTAAATCCAACAATTTTCAATGCTCTAGTTCTGAAAGTTAAGAGATGGATAGATAAAACCAGCTGACTTTCTATAAATCATTATTATTGTTTATATCTCTTAATATTATAAAGAGAAGTTTCATAATATTTTTGTGCAGCTGTTCTATTCAGCCAGATGTAGTCTGAGTTTAACCTTTCTTTAGCATCATCTCTTTCAAAAAAAAAAAAATCAACTGAATGTTGACTCACAATGGTTGTAATGTTTACTGTGGCTGAGGAAGAAATCAGCTGTTTGAGAAGACGGTAGCGATCATAGAAAGGTTTCATCAAAGTTCGCTCCTGCTTGGTGCTCTGACAACAGAGATGAAAAAAGAAAAACGTTAAGATGGATTTTCACCAGACTAGAAAGATATTTATAAAAATAAATAAAACTACTTCTCAAAAGAATCAAAACAAAGAGCATTCATCCAAGCTTGTCTTACCGGCCGGCCGTGAAGACTCTCAAAGTACAACAAACACTTCTGCATGCTGGTCTTCTCCATGCTCATCTGGAAAGGGGACATCTCCTGTACATACGGGAGTAGTGAAAACTAATAAACTCTTAGAACATCTAACGTCCAAACTTGTATTGCTATATTTGTGTTAATGGTACAAACAATTCTGCAAAATCAACCTTAATGCTGTCGGGCAGGCCCAGCTCTTGCCGTCTTTCCTTCAGCCTGTTTGTTATAATGTTCACTGTTTCCTCTACGTTTGGCTTGGTGTTGCTGTTGTTGTTCAGCTGCTGGAGCTCAGTTCCTGTCGGTACTGCCTCCTGTTTGTCTGTATTGCCCCTGCATGTTTCACCTTCTTCTGACTGCCTTAGCTTCAGCTCTACAGGAAAGAGCAGGAGTTTCAGAGGAATGTAATATGAAAGAAAAATACTTTAGCCTCCTAGGACCTGGTGTCCACATATGTGGACATCACATTTTTGGTTGTCTAGACCAGACCTTCCCAAAGTGTGGGGCCCGCCCCCTAGAGGGGGCGCAAAGCCATTGCAGGGGGGGGCACGGCATGAAAAGGGAAAAAAACAAAAAAATGGAGGGACAGTAGCTGCGTGTTTATATGTAAGCATGTAAAACCTGAAGATAGAGATAAAATACTGTTAATCTGACTATCTGCTATTCTGCAATTCCTCTCATGTAAACAATAACGTGGCGCACAGCGTGACGTGGAAAAAGGCACACACCTTTGACGTTGCATGACGAACTCTGTATTCCTCATCCACACATAAACGCAAAAAATGAGTTTTAAAAAATCTCAGTTTTTGGTGATTTGAAATGCCGTTTACGTGTGGACGAAACAACTGCATGTTCAAAAATACCCGTGTAGGTGCGGACGTAGCGTAAAAGAGTTAGTAGTTTATTTTCTTACTACCTGCAGATTACTTGTATTTGCTTAATTGTTTACTAAATGTTTGAGGTGTGAAATAAACCGCAATTGAGCAAAATATGGGCGTGTGTGGTTGGAGGATGTGTTAGTGCGTGCATGTACGCGCAAGGGAGGGGGCGCAAACATTTTTCTGTAAAACAAAGGGGGGCCCAGCGAAAAACGTTTGGGAACCACTGGTCTAGACCAAAATACTAAATTTTGCTCCACAAGGTCCTGATATCCACCTATGAGGACATTATACTGCCTCTGTTTCATCAAAATTTTAAACAAATATCCTCATATGTGGCTCTCATTTTTCTTAGAAACAAAAATTAGGTTAAAAAAATCTGGTGATTCTTTGTTTTTACATTCATCAGATATCAAAGAGAAATAAAAAATGCAGGCAATGGAAGAGTTTGGGTCTTAGGAGGTTAAAGATAATATAATTAATAATAATAATAATTTTTCTGCTACCATTTTAAAATGACATTTCAGCCTACTAATTTCTATAAACATCTCTCTTTCATTTCAGTTAATTAATTATTACATATAGATTATCTCCTACATTACTGACATTTACATTCATGGTATATGTAACATTTAAGTCAACATTTTAAAATTAGTTGTTTAGCTTACAGGTACATACTTTCAACTCAGGCTTCAATGTAGCTCCGACAATCGAACCACTTACAAAACTTCTTTCCCTGCTGCAGTTTTTTAAATAATTTACTTGAGAATGTTTTTGGTTATATAACTGACCTTTAAGCTGCTTGCGACACCTGATGAGCTCCTTCATCAGTCTGGCCACCTCTGGATGTGCTGTCTTGTCATTGTGTGCTGGCTGGAAAAAAAAACAGAAAAAGATATCTCACATAACAGTGGCCAGTCTGTTGCACTAGATACCAAGTAAGTGTTTTTTCAAAGTAATCTTTATCACCAGCTTATTTCTCATTGTCTAACAACCCATTATGCTACCAATGTTCCAGCAGAGGGAGTAATTCATCCTTAGCAGCAACAGTTTAGAACTTAAATATCTTTACAGCACGCTGATGAAGCAAGTCTGATTCACTGCCTAACCTTATAATGCTTCTCCTGTTCAAAACACTCCTCAAAATGCCTGATCCTCTTCCTCAGCGTGTGGATGTGCCTGTTGAGAGCTGAGATGGACACGGTGCCCTCGCCTCGCTCTGTAAGGACACTGCAGCGAGCCCTTGAGACAAGAAGAACATATGCCTAATTTAACTCTACATCTGCACATTGGTCCATGCAATAAGGACTCAAAGGGTGTAGTTAAATATCACAAAAT
This sequence comes from Neolamprologus brichardi, assembly GCF_056152115.1. Lineage (NCBI taxonomy): Eukaryota > Metazoa > Chordata > Actinopteri > Cichliformes > Cichlidae > Neolamprologus > Neolamprologus brichardi. Next base: position 11,504,585 of record NC_142116.1, read on the forward strand.
ATAACAGCCAGTATGATTTTGTAAGGTATTAGCATTAATTATGAATAATAAAAAACATTTCCAAATTGCTTTTCATTTTTAACCTACAGCAAGAACATAACATGAGAAGATTCCATTTATGAGCTACAAATGTCAGCGGCAAAGAAGTCGTCTTACATGCGTATGTGCTGTGAGCAGGGTGGAGATGGAGCTGTGTCGGGGTCTAGATTGTAGCGTTGGCTGTGGCTGAGGTTGGGGCAACGTGGCGAGGGAACTGGACAGTCAGTCATCGTAAAACGGGAAAGGAGTGGGCTGGCGTGAGGGCCTGATGGGCTCGGTAGTGTATCCTCTCCAGAAAGTTCCTCTAAATAAGCGGAAGTGGAATGGACAGGACTGGAATCTGACAGCTGCGGGGACGGAGTGTGTGCTGTAGGAGAGAACAAGAGTGAAGTAAAATGAAAGTTAAATTAAAGCTAGGCTAAAATCCTATCTTAATTTGCAAAATCTTAATTTATCTGTTTGTGACAAATCAGTAAAACAAGATTATTCGTGTAGCTGTTATAATAAAAAGAAAATAAATACATGTTTTTAACAATGTTTAGCCCGAACAAAAGGATGAAAATAATAGAAATAAAAAACCACAGACACCAGCAGCTGTAGAGTGATGCAACAATATTACCTTAGATACCTAACTTACCAAGGAAAGATACACCCAGCTCTAAATAATCAAGCTCATACCTGTGGCCAACAATTATTGACAGCAACATTACAACAGCTTTAATGAGCAAAATAAATGAAAGAAAACTGAGACTGAATTACATACCATAGGTAGAGCTGCAAGTTTAGTACATATAAAATAAAACCCATTTTCTCACAAAGCTGAAAAGTTTTTTTTAATGTTTACAAATTATGTCATCTTTGCTCTGCAGTGCCAGTGCAGTGTTTATACTGGAAGCTAAAAAAATCATTATTACTATTTCATTGTAACAGCATCATTGTTCTTGTCTTACCAGGCGGTGATGAGTCGACTGTCTGCTGTTCCTGAGAAGGCGCTAATGGCAGGCTGTGGGTCAAATTCAGCCTTTGCGATTCATTAGACAGAGGCTGTTGCTGAGCAGGTAAGTTATCCTGAGGTTCGGGGTCTCCTGATGCTAAGGGAGGTCCCAAGTCAGCCTCCAGGGCTTGCAGCTTTAGAGAGGGGCTCTGGAAGCAGAAGCAAAACATAGCTTCAAGGATGCAGGTAGGACAGGATAGAGAGAAAGAAGCGTTTCACATCATGCTCAGGAATCTTGAGCAGTCCTTTCAAAATCTCTTCACTCTCTTCTGGTCCAGAGTGTGGCTCGGTAAAGATTTGCAAGATGAGGTGAGAAGAGTGGTTTTGTCGTCTTCCCGAAAAAGGTATGAGTCAAAACGCAGAATACAGCTTTATAAGCAGGCTGCTTGTTTGACGTACAAGGAACAGAACACAAGTCTTTAGATTTCCTTGTAGTTATGAAAGGTTACTGCAAATGATCGCTACAAGCAACACATTTAAGAGAAGAAAAAAAATCGAATTCCCACTGCGGTCACCCCCCTCAGCTCTGTGAGCAACTACAAGCTGGTCAGCAGTCAACCCGCAAGATACGAATCCGTTTGTCAGTCAGATTCCTAATATGCACCAGCATACAGCGTGGGATCTCTGATGAGCAATACACAGTAATTCCATTAACTGTGTCACCGTGATTCCCAGATCACCTGATCCGCCTGTTTGTGGGCAGTGTATGATAATATGGCAAGCCCCCAGAAGAGATATCACATCCCTAAATCCACATGGTTTTCCTTCAAACCGGCATTCCCAACACTTCTGCTGCTGATCTGCCTCCACATGGATTATTCATCATGCACGGAAGAATAGGGGCGGCAGGAATACCTCTTCAGTCATTGCGTGCGATGTGGGGGCGTGTGTGCAAGAAAAGAGAGCGGTTCAATATATGACGAGGTGTTTCCACAGCAACGTCAAGCCGAAGCAAGGAGTCTGTTTAATGGAGCTGCGGGGAGTCACGAAGCCGTTTGCCTCGGTGAGTGTGTGCAAGTGGGTGCATACGCAGTGAATTCTGATGCTGATATGCAGAGTGAAAAAAAATAATAGATTTGTAACTGCGCCACCCCCATCATCAATATCATTAACAGCAGCAGATACAGGATTGGCTTCTTATTTCTACACCTCCTTGGTTGTTCATTCATAAAACAAAATTTGAAAAAATTAAATACAAGGCTTTGTCACAGCGGAGGTGGAAGGATGTAAGGGAGGGGAAGAAGTGAGGCTATCATTACTAAACCAGAGAACCCACAGTCACGAAACCTTGCTCCTATGTATATATATATCCATCCATCCATCCTCTTCCACATACATACACACAAGCACAATCGATTGCAGCATCACTCATCCTGGTAACATAAATAGTGTTGACTTATGTCTCTATAAAGACCATGAGGGAGGAGAACTTACGTCATTTCTTGTGTTTCTCCCTCTGCAATCATGATGCCTGTCAGGAGAACCTTTACATCCTCCTCCTCCTCCTTTTCCCCTCTGAAGGAACAAAGAGCTTAACCAATGTTAATATCCCCTTCCCAAAGCCTACTTACTGACACATATCAATGTGGGAAACCACACACTTACCGATGTGGAAAATTTTCAATTATAATGATACATAATAGAGACATAAAAAATAGCTCTCCAGTTATTTTTGATCACCACACAGACTTATTTCATTCATAGTTTGAATAGTTTCTTTGAAAAAAGTTAAGATGACTTTGTAATCAAAAATGTTAACAGATTTTAACAGATAGCAATTGCAACACTGTCATCACCATCATCCAGCTGTGTGACCTCCAAATCTAAAAAGGGGCATTGTGAGGGTATTCAGTATTTAGCTACTGCTCAGTACGTTAACTACTTTGGGTGCTTCCCTTCATATTTATCTGGTATGAGAGATCATTTTTACAGTTTAGTTTTGATCTAAAATCTTAGACAAGCCACCTGAACTTCTCATTCGTTCCTTCTTTCTCTGTCTCTCTCTCGTTTTTTTAGTGCACTACATTAAGCTAGCCTTCAGCCCAGGGCTTCCCTTTTTCTAGCTTTGTAAATCACTCTGGATGTTCTAAACGTGCATTATAAATATATTCACTTTTGTGCAAACTGGCCTAGCTGTCACAGAACAGTCGTGCTAGTGTAAAAAAAGAGTTTAAAGGAGAATGTGGAAATTATTTGTAGAGGGTAGCTATAATGTTTAAAGAGCCATATTTACCTTCCATTCAGACACTGTGGTTTTGTCTTCTGCCTTGGTGAAAGAGACGCTGCAAAAGAAAATTCTGTCAACAAAAGGCAAATACAACTGAAATAAATACATGAAATAAATAGATGATCGCCAATTTAATGCTTTGTCTGTTATAATCAATACAGATCTGCTGCTCTGTGGCCAGAGGGTTAGCTGGCAATGCCATTAGGGCCATGGCTTATTCATGTCTGACATCAGTGGGACATAACAGCAATGACCTATCTGTAAACAAGAATTCAGCTTGCCACTATAGTAGGTCAGTCACATCCAGCTAGACGGTCTGTTCCACGTGAGCCCCTGTGGCGTGTCAGTGTTATTTAGACTGGAATCATATCAAAACCATGACTGTGAGCAGGACACTGTTCCCATAACCCATTTCTAAACTGACTGCAGGGCTTGGAGATGAGCTGAGCTAAGACGAACCAAGCAGCAGTACAAAGGGGAAAAAACTATTATAGAATCATGTAACATTAACGATCACACAAACACTACTAATATAAATCTTATTTCTCTCTGATTTTTAGAATAATGTTAAAATTCGATTGGGAGGAGTCTGAAATTTGCAGTTTCACTTTGACTTAAACGTTTTTGCTATCTGCCATGCCTCATAAACAAACAGGGCTATAAAGCATACAAAGCAAATAAATAAATAAATGAATAGCACAGCTGGAAAAAAAACATCATCTTCTGTTATGTGCATGAAGAAACCTTCCTCTCACCTCTCTGTGGGCTGCTTCGGTGTTTGGGCATTGCTCTGTGTTTCATTCTCTGAAATAGATGACAGGTGGCCTGTGTCTGCAGAAGCCTGAAATGCAGTTTAGTCCAAGTCATGCAACGTTATAGACACCTAGTGAGCTTTTATAATGTTACTAAACAGTAGAAATCAATAAAAAAGGAGAAATAAAGCAAACTTGTGATAAAATGTGAAGAAAAAAAAAACAATACACACCGCAGAACAGTCATCATTGAGAGATGAGGAAAGGACCTTTCCATCTTTGACCATGTCTACTTCATACATGTCTTCTTTCTTCGCTATGGAGGACATCTCCACTTGTGATAAGGTTCTGTTGATAAAGAGAAATGGTTGATGGCTGATGCGAGAAACTAAATATTTTTTTTATCTTCTTGTGATAATATGACCAGGCATAATGTTGATGTGACCTTGTCAAATAGTCTTCAGGCAAGATACTGAACCCCAAATTGCCCTTGATACATTAATCAGAGTGCACTTTGTTGTGGCTCTGAATGAATAAATGTGGTGAATGTGGCCTGTAATAAGCACTTTGAATCCTCTGTTAAAGTTAGAGTAGAAGAGTGCTATATAAGCACCATAATCTCTGGGTAGAAAATGGGTAGACATGTAGGAAATATACTCACCCCAGGGTGGTACACTCCATCTCTGGCAGCTCCCCCTGTGTGCTTTGAGATGGTCTGTTCGGTGGATGTTGGCCTGGCCCTGGGTCAGTGGGGCAGGAGAGCACACCGCCTGCCTCCACACTTTCACTGTTCTCCTCCAGAACCTCCTGGTCTGCAATCAGCTTCTGAATGTCAGTGCTGACGTCAAAGCTGTTTTCACAGCCCTGCACCGGTGTGTCAGTACTATGAAGAGACAGAGAGAAGAGTTCACACGAAGAGAAGATGAGGCGAGACAGAAAACACTTTCTAATGAGGCACCCTATTTAAAGTGTTAATACATTTTAAGTAATGATTTCATGAAGAAGCAACGAGAGCAGATATTTTGGAGCTAGAAACCTTGATGAAGTGAAAATACAGATTTTTTTTTACCAAAGGCTTGGTGAACATGTTCATCTAAAATGGTGCAAACAGAACAATCCACTGTAGAAGAACAAATGGTCTAGCTAAAAAAACACAATGCAAATGTTCCCGTAGAGAAGGAATAACTAAATTGATAGCAGGCATTTTTACAGGAAGGCAACTTTTAATAATTTTCCTCATGGTTCATTTCTTATCTAGGCAATAGTAAAATATATATTAACAATGTGACAATTTTCAGTACAGCACATTAAAATGCAGGGACTCTTTAATACACTTAAAGAAAAAAAATTAAATAAATCAGTAGGGTACAAAATAAAATAAAACACATTGTTAAATCAAGGAAAAATAAACTAAAGTATATCATTTTGCATTCACAGGAGTAAAATTGAAAAAAAAACCAAACTTGTAAGTGCATTATTACAGGGAAACATCCTGGAGGTCTGAATCAGCAGTGCCTGATCTAATGTTACGCCACGACATGTCTCATAAAACTCTGATGAGCTGCCTTCAGCAAAAACAAGCACAACTGATTTACCCAAATGAATTATGCTTCAAGTTTTCCTTTTTTAAACATCCACTATATTAACAGAAGCTAGTGAACAGCAGCAACAACAGCTATCAGAAAACTGCAGACAACACCAAATCACCAAATAATGTTAACAAAACCCTAAAACACACAAATTAGTCAGGTTATCTGTGACTAGACTTCTGCTTTGAGTGATACCAGCAGCCTCATAACCTTTTTATGGATGAATGATCGCCGCTGCAAAGCAAATACATCTGTCCACTGGGTCTAAAGCTACCTTGCATGAACTCACTCACTTGCAGAAGACTGTAGATCCATGGTTGTTGATGCTGAAGCAGATGAGACAAGAAAACATATTCTGCCAAAGCCGATTAACTTACAACATTATGCAGTTTACCTATGACAGTAAACAGTTTGCTGCTTTGGGTGGATGGAGAAAGTCAAAGACATAAAGAAAAGAGAGTACAGATGATGGGTGCTTAATGATAAAAAAGTAGCGCCCAGAGCCAGAGAACTGACCCATCATGGGTACCCAGGCTCATACACACAAACAAGAATGCATGCACACAAACACACTTCAGCATTCAGCTGTGCACAGACAGAAATTTGAGCTCCCAGACAGAAACACTTGGTTACATTCAGGGTCAGCAGTGCCAGTTCTGGCACAGCAGTGGGTGGAAGTAGGCCAGAGATGCTAAGAGCCGAAAGGCAACACAAACTAACAAAAATAGATACAAGGTCGCAAATGGGGGGGTACTTAAAATCATGCCTAAACACATCAATTACACAATAAATATTTAACAAAAAACATGACTCAATAAGGAAGATAATTCATTGGCCAATAAAAATCCTATTACACAAAAAAACTTGAAACTTGAACCTGAAAATGAGAATTTTATGAGAATTTTATGAGTTCCTTATCTATGTCATGGGTGCCCTGCAAGGACCTGTTCGGGTGGGAATTTTATTTTCCCCTCAGTTTGCTGCCTGTACGTTGGAGTTTTTCTCGGTAGATGAGAGGGTTTTTCCCCTGTGCCGTCAGGTCGGGCCTCTGGCAGCCTTTGAGATGGTCTGTTTGGTGGATGCTATCTTATGTGCTGAATGACAGTTTAGAATACCTGGCCTTCTTGGAGTCCCTGGGTGGGACGCTTGAGCGTGCCCCACCTAGGGACTCCATCGCCTTACCAGGAAACTTAAATGGTCATGTGAGCAATGACATTGAAACCTGGAGGGGTCAAGGGGAGAGGGGAGCAAGAGATCGAGAGATGAATTGGTGCTGCGGCTGAAGTGATCCGAATTCTGTACTGGTCTATCGTGGTGAAGAGAGAGCTAAGCGTAAAAGCAAAGTGCTTAATTTACCAGTCAGTCTACGTCCCTGCCCTCACCTATGGTCACGAGCTAGAGTAGTGACCGAAAGAACAAGATCGTGGATACAAGTGGTGGAAATTAGCTTTCTCAGAAGGGTGGCTGGCCTCTCCCTTAGAGATAGGGTGAGGAGTTCAGCCATCCACGAGTGGTTTGGAGTAGAGCCGCTACACCTCCACATCGAAAGGAGCCAGTTGAGAAGGTTCAGGCATCTGACATCTCCTGGGTGCCTACTGGATGAGTTGTTCTCGGCATGTCCCACGGGAAGGAGGCCCAGGGGCAGACCCAGGACACACTGGAGAAATTATATCTCTCGGCTGGCCTGAGAGCCCCTTTGTGCTCCCCCAGACAAGCTGGAGGTGGCCAGGGACAGTGAGCTCTGGGCTTCTCTTCTTAGGCCACTTCCCCTGCAACTGGGCCTCGGATAAGCGGAAGAAAATGGATGGATGGATACTAAAGAAAGACTGAAAAATATGACTGCAATGCGCTGACTTAAAGACACGATACTTTTTCTTAGAATCATCCAGTATATTTATAATATCATCTTATGTAATTGGAAAAAGTCAAAATGGACACCTGCTTTGAAATTAAACCCTTTGGAGATATAATTAGAACGGGACTGCGCCGAGGTCAAGACATGGCAAGACAGCACAGCATGCAAATGCCAGGCCTCTCTCCCAGTGACAGATACCAGTCTGGCATGTGCAGATGCAAAAAATAAATATGATCTCTTCTTGTTTATGTATGCAAAACAAAAATTAGGCATTTCTGAAACGAGGAGAAATGGAGGAGACAATGTGCTGCTACTCTTAAGTTAGGAAACAAATAAATGAGCTAAACACAGTTTCACTTCTTGTTACCGTATTGTAGATATTTAACCCGACTCCTATTTATCTATAGAAATGAAACTAATAAAAAGCTAACCTTTGATTTCAATATATTTAAACTAGAAAGACAGTTGGAATGATTCAACATCTTCTGCCTGAAGAACAGATGAGAGTGGGAAGCTGTTGATGAAAAATTATTGATATTTGTTTGCCCTATTAGAGCTAAACAAACACTCAGATGCAGCGAGAACACATAAAACTGGCTTGGAAGCTTTGACAATCTTCTCGAAGCTTGTTGGTGACAGATCTTACAGCTCTGAATCAGTAGATGATTATATAAAATTATGAGATAACAAATAAACACAGGGTGGTTAATTCTTAGATAAGAACTCCACATTGAATCTACATTATATATACAATGTCGGTGTCAATTTTACTTATGTAGCACATTTCACTGCATGTGCTTATCATAAAAGATAAAAACATAAACAAAACTATGTATCCCTACAATGTCTTAAGGAAATAAAAACAACACAGTTAATAGATGTAACCTGTGAGAATAAAAAGGTTTTGAGTCTGATTTTGAAAGCAGGCATATTTGTAACCGACCTCAGGTCAACAGGCAGTTTGCTTTGAAGACCTTGGCCACAGTAACTAAAACCCTCAGAACCCTTAGATCTAATTCTGGAAACAGTTAAAAGATCTATACCTGATGATTTGAGAGGTCTAACTGGGTTATAGGCACCCAGCAAGTCAGCAATTTAGTGGTGGGGCTAAACCACTGAGACCTTTATGAACTAACAGAACGATTTTAAAGGTAATTCTGCGTTGAACTGTGAGTCAATAAAGTGAGGCTGCTGCATTCTGAACAAGCTAAAGGTGCCCTAGTGATAATTTGAATAATTTAGCAAACAGAGTAGAGTCTAGTCTGCTTGAAATGAATGCATGGACCAATATCTCAGACAAGTTCAGCTTATTCTGTCTTAAGGTAAATAAAACAAATCTTAATAAAACATATCGACAGCTAGACAGGCATGACTTTTGTGCATCAACATGAGTTGTGGAAATGGACTGAAATCTTTGCTACCAACTCCTCTACATCCAACCTGAAAAAGACACGTACAAAATGTACATTTCATGCCTCGTACTGTAGCTGCCCAGCTACTGATGCCTGCTTTTTAAATTGACACAAGTTGGTAATGTAAGAACAATCTGATCACTTTGATATATGGCTGTGATCTTGATGTAATATTGAATTTTTCCTTTAGTCTTCATGAGCCTGATGTCATCTGATAACATCGTTGCTTCATCACAGAGTAAACAGCTACTAGCATTTATGCCTAACTGCCCTACTGTAAGAAGGTGCTGCTCTGAAGCCCACAGGTTTCTTGCCTTAAAAAGACCTAAAGGGAAATCTATCTATCTATCTATCTATCTATCTATCTATCAAATGCCAAATACATTAGTGCTAGGTGACAGTACCTTTTGAGGTGAGTCTGCAGCCGTACTGTCTGGTTAGCAGGACTGGTTGATGACACGGCATTCTCCACCCCAAACCTGGGGACGCTGCTGTGGTCTGAGTAACAGCTGCTGGGTTGGACCTAGCAAGGACATCAACAGTAAACACACAAACACACCACTAGAGACAGACAACAAACCATTGAAGGAATCTTCTGCATTTACTACACAAGATTCTGCAGTTTTAACTGCTTCCAAGTCAGCTGAAACGTCACAACAAAGGTTTTACTGTAATAGAGCGGCAATAAATCCTACTTTCAGTTTAATGCATAACATACAATAAATAATATATGATAAAAACGGATGAATAATGTTACTGCCTATGGCCCACAAAATGTATTAAAAATATCTGTAAAATTAAAGAATGTCTTCTGAAGAAACAGACAGACTATTCATAACGTGACACACACTGAATATCATGAGCTAAAAGGCTGGTAATAACTAACACTACCATGTAAAACTGCTATATTTGATGGAAAGAGCTGTAACATTAATTCAAAATAGATGCATACATCTAGCTTAAAAAAACTGGATTCACCTCAAAGTGTGAAAGAGCAGAGAGGACAGGAGGAGGAGGTGAGGTTGAGGCAATTGAGGAGCCCACTGAGTGCTCGGCTGGGGCTGGAAGGAGAGCCTTTGCATGCCTGAGGAGATGGAGCAACAGGGCATTACATACACTTTGCTCCTCCAGCATCCTGGGTCCTTCTGCAACACTGGAAAACAAAAAAGAGAAAAGGGATCAAGATCACAACGCAATACATACATACTGTATGATGCACTGTGAATTGTAAATGTCTTCCATTACATGTTGTAAACATATTGGAAATGGGCCCCATCTAGTGGACAGAGGCTTATACATCAGTAAACTGAGATAAATTGAGTGCATAAGGGGGCTCTATGCACCCAGCATTGACATTGGCCAGTGACAAAAACAACATCAGTAAACAACTATGAAATTTCACTTTGGCATTGGAAACATCTACTTAAATTACAGTACAGTGTGGAAACCCCACTTTAGAATAAAATAGAAGGTCTTGACATGTTTACATTACGCTGCAATTGCTTTTCAGTGTTATTGTTGACAGCTACATTTCAGTTTGTCTTCAGTGTAAACAACAGCAAAAAGTTCATCCCATATGAAGTGAGTGTGAAAATTTGGCTATGTAATAATAGACGTAAGTCCACATGGCCTATATGGGAACAAGATCACAATGCAATACATACATTCATCTCCCCAAGCTCTGTCTACTGCTTGTCGTTTTACTTTATGTATGCTTCCCGGATGTTTTTGCACTAATTGCCTATGATCGTCAAACTCTTTTGAATCTTCGACCATTGAACCATCAAACGCCGGACGTACACTTTCTCATTCTGCCAGAAACCTCGGATAGTTCTTTTAAATTAAACAAGCAAGTATCTACTGTGCTAAAAACCAGCTTTTATCAATTACGCCAAATTTCCAAAGTTAAGCCCTATTTACCACATAAAGAACTCAAAAAACTTATCCATGCCTTCATCACTTGTAGATTGGACTATTGCAACTCTCTTTACCTGGGCCTCCAACTCTCCCTCCTTCAGCACCTGCAATTAGTCCAAAATGTGGCAGCACGCCTCTTAACCGGCACTAGAAGGCATGAGCACATCACCCCTGTCCTTGCTAACCTACACTGGCTTCCCGTCAAATATTGAATTGATTTCAAAATCCTTCTGCTCACTTTTAAAATTCTAAATAACCTGGCCCCTAGCTACTTAACTGATCTCCTTGAGCTGTGCAAATGGTAAATGGCCAGTATTTGTATAGTGCTTTACTAGTCCCTAAGGACCCCAAAGCGCTTTTAAAGAAGTCCAGACACTTTTCTTTGCAAGCTCCTTTGACCCCAAAGCGCTTTACACATTCAGTCATCCACCCATTCACACAGACATTCACACACTGGTGATGGCAAGCTACACACAAAGAAAGCACTAAGATCCTCCAGCCAACTGCTCCTAATGCAACCAAGGTCTCATTTAAAAACCAGAGGTGACCGTGCATTTGCCATCGCTGCCCCTAGACTCTGGAATAATCTCCCAGTCGAAACCCATACTTCGGAATCAATTCAATCGTTCAAATCCCGTTTAAAAACACACTTGTTTAACTTAGCTTTTAAAACAAATTAGTTTGGCTTTCATTCGGCCTGCACTACACCATGTAAATGCAATTTTAAGTATAATTGTACCATTTGTTCTTTGTTCTGCCCACACTGCGGTTTTATTGTGAAGCACTTTGATGTACACTAGTCTTTTAAATGTGCTATATAAATAAACTTTGACTTGACTCGATGGCTGATAGGTCAGCATGGAAGAAGTGTGTCAGACACATTACATAACTGACACCTCCAAGGAAAGGAACAGGTTTAAATGACATATATAAAAGTTAAAGTGGCAGGCGCTCATAATGCATGTCAGTCAAAACCAAGGAACAATCAAAAACCAGAAGCTACTTTTTTTTTTAACAAAGTAATCACTTTTGAACATCTTGAACATCTTTTTGCAGTCTTTCATCCCCTAATGTTTTTCATTCAATCCACTCCTCTCAGATCTCAGGTCAGAAGCAAAATAGCACCGAACATTTTGCAGCTCTCCAGAACTACCAACCATTTCAAACCCGCCTCCATATTTTTTTCCAAACCACTGCTGCCAACTCCACACACCCTAACCAACTCTTTGTACTCAGCCTATAATCACCAGATATTTTCCCCACAACTCCAGAACTTTATGACTAACACCAAATTCCACTGACATGACATTAACTGTTACAAAAAATGGGAGCGGAAAAAAGGCAAAACTGAGAGTTTAAAGGATGGAGGAACTGTTTAAAAGATGCTGACCAATTATAATTGCAATGAAAACTCAAGCAAGAAAAGTCTAACTTTACACTTTTGCTCCCTAGAGTTTGTGCTTGTTTACAGTGATGGCTGACTTCTGTAAACAGGAAGGGAGAAACAACCGGCAAAATCCTGATGACCCCTGTCTGTATCTTTATGTGACATATTCTGCATTATTAACCCCAGTTCACACCCATTTCCTTAAAGGGACCAACCCAGCTCCGTGCAAAAGACACATAAAGCCACTGAGGCTTCTGAACTGCTGCTGACATGTTGTAGGTTGCCATCATGACAAAATGCCAGTGTTTCTTGAAAATGAAGAGAAACTAGAACCACAAACCTCTTCAAAACTAAATGTTAAAACCAAAACTTTTAGGCATGGCAGAACATACAATTTTGAGTCACTAAACTCTCTGCTTAAGTGTTTATGTCACGCTGTAGCTTTGGTGAGGATTTGAATGTGGCATTAATAACTGCAACTTACTGAAACATACAAGGTCCAAAGATGGTTGCCAGATTTTCCACAGGCATGTGGTTTGACTGGCTGTGAGTGGCCACTCTGGAAAGAAAGCAGATGAGGTAAGACAAAATATTGAAGTTGTCATCAGGGATTTGGGATAGTTTTTCTCTCAGACTTCGGTTCATCTCCTCCTCATCTGTGTATCCTAAAAATAAGAAAAACACAAAATACAATAACATGTACATTTCAGACTTAAAGAGTTTATATCTTATAAACTTATATATAATTTGCATGAGAATTCACACTGAATAGTTTTTTTAACATCACTTGTGTCTCTAGTTCTTTGGCATAGGCACTGTTAACAGAGGTTTCATTTTACCGAGTAAATAATTAATTTCTTACTCAGAGTACAATAGCCACCAACAGCTTGAAGTGCTGATACAAAGCAGAATGAATCTACATAAATATAAGATAGATTAAGATAGTTTTACCTAGCAGTTTATAGATAAAGTTTCCAATTTTGCATTTGCATATACATTTTTTGGTACTTAATGGTGAGGTTTTTGCAACTATTTTCTCTGGATTTAAAGGCATCATAGCTGCTCATGTTTTTTCACATGTTCCCAGGCAGACTTTTAAGATCAGGCCACTGATCTGGTACAGGTACATTAGTTCCATCGCTAGTTACTCTGCTGTATATTTGGATTTGTTATCATGCTTCAGTATAATTTAGGTCACGGTACAAAATCTAATGAAAAAAAAACTTATAGAACATGCTTTCCTTGTATGTCATACTCCAATTTTGTGTGAAATTTAAACATTTTTTGTAGAATATTTTAAAAGGCTATTTCAGTGAGGCTTGATAGCAGCAGGTAGCTTCTCAGCCACGCCAAATTTCCTTTCCAGCTTTTTAAAGAAAGCTCGATCTGTTAAAATGGGATCAAGATGCGCATTAACATATTGACTGAGCTCAGCCTTGCTTGAATCAGGACTAACAATAATACTACCAATTTCAATGCAACCATATTTTACCTTAGAGAGTTAATAAAATGTGATGTCACCTAATTGGCATTACCTGTTATGAACAGAACCAGCTGTTTGCGCTGAGGCTCAGGAATGAGAGGAACAGGGAGCTCCCGAAGGAAGAGTTTTAGTAGAGATGCTACAGTAGGGACATCTGCCTCATGGTCCAGGTCAACCCTCTCACCACTGTCCCACCGCTGCCTCAGCTGCCTGGTTCGCACCACTGACCCACACAGACGGAACAGACCTCTATGCTGTATACCTGCAATGAGGAAAGAGAGTTAGTTAGTTAAGTGCACATTCAGGTGATGTTGCAAGAAAAAGCAAGGAAGAAATGAGGAACAAGGTGAGACTGAAAAGTGTGTGTGTGTGTGTGTGTGTGGGGGGGGGGGGGGGGGGGGGTAGAGCAATTACCATTCCTATCCAAGTAATCCACCATGTCTCTTAACACAAGGGGTATTCCGCAGACCATCTGCCCTTCCTCTCTCAGTGTTTCCAAAGCAGCACCAAACACACACCTGGGTGCCTCTTCAGGCTCTGTAACCAGGGTGGGAATGAAGGGCTCTGGACTGATCTTGGTGCTGGGCCTCACAATTCTCACTGAAGACACGTCGCTCTGCATGACAAGAGGAGACACAATGCAGCTGACTCAGTCAAAGTTTTTTATTATAGTCAATAACCACAGATGGGGGTTTTCTCTCTGTATTTTCTTTTATCTTTTGACCCTTTAACACCTGAACCATGAAATAACTACCAGAATCTTTAATTTTTTGATAATGGTGTTTGTTGACCCTTTAGACAAAATATATAAAAATATATCAAATTTTAAACTGCATTTATATATATTTATATATATATATATATATATATATGAGTTTTAATTTGTATCACATTTTATCACATTTGCTACATAAGCCATATTTTTGCAATTTAGTCATTAAAAATGTGTCATGCAATTTATATAATTTTTTGAAGATAAAAAAAAAAGTCACGCTAATGATGTAGAAGTCTCAAAAACATATGTATCAAATCAGTCACCCTGGGCTTTAAAGGGTTAAGAGTAGCCAGGTCCTGCGGACATCCTGAAAACTTCCCCATCTCTGCTTCATTACCTGTGAGTTGTTTGACTAGGACTCGTTACCCGTGGTGTTGTGAAAACGCTAGCTGTTTAGCATTAAAACTGGACACTCTCTCGGGAGAAAATGCAATTTTTCCTCGATATAACGAGACCTCCAGGAATAAACATTAACTTAGATATATCGGTCAACATTAACTAAATGTTTCCAGGTTATAAGAAGTTTTGTGTGGAGGTACATATATTGAACTTCGAGCGTTTCTCGGACTAACAACGAAAATGTCGAGAATACCGAAAAGTGGAATAAGACCTCAGGCGAAACTTACACAGAGCGATAATGAAGCACTCGCTCCCATTTTCAGCTCACCGAACCGGGGCAGTTCTCCTTTTTTGAAATGTAGACAGGTTTTTCCCTCCTCGACATGATGATCCGGTCTCTGAAACTATCTGAAAGCCCGACGTACGAAGACTAATTACTGCCATGGCCCTCACATCCCAGTGTGCGAGGTGTACAACGGATGGGGAATGCTGTTGTTAAAATGGAGTAGTTAGCGTACCGTTACGTTAGCTCCCCCCTGGAAAATATTGTTTAGGTTGCTAGTCACGTGACACAAGTGTAACCATGGTGACGTGTGGTAAGGAGAAGCCGAGCCCTTCAGGACCAGGATGCTGTAGCTTACTTTACTGTAGGTTAGATGCTCGGTGTCGGAATTGTATCCCAAATTGCCACCAGATCATTTTATTTGTAGAGGAGCTTAAGTGGAAAAATATATATCAAGATGTTTTGTTATGTTATTATTTATTTTTACCGTAAGTGTTCCAGGCAAATGCAGAAAAACATGACCAAGGACATGTTTACTTTGGATTAAAGTTTACTGGGGATTAAAGTTATTTCGACACTGGGGATTACTGGGGATTAAAGTTATTTCGACAAAAATGTAAAGACTCAATACCATTAATCTGAATATTTTTATTGGCACTTTTAAATTAAAAATTCTGTTTAAATGAACAGAAATAAAGACATAAACAAACAACATAAATAGTATAATAATGAAATAAAAAAGAATAATAATAGTGGCCAAATCTTACAGTCTCATCTATATAAAGAGGACCTAACCCATGCTCTATGAGTACCCTCTACAAATATAAAAAGCAAATTAGGCAAACCCTAGTCCCAGACTTACCGTTAAGAGACATCAAGGGCATTTGTAGTGGTCTATTCACCAACATTCAAGTGACCAAAAAAAGCCTATTGCAATGTATTCATTACAATTATGATGACATCAAATTAAGCAAAAACATTTTTACAGCTCTGTGGCTGATTTGTGCATATAAATGGCACACGCACAAAGGACAAACCTGCTGTATTACAAAAAAACAAGGTCAAATAATACAAACACACAACCTGTGTTCATGTACAAACATGTGAACACTAACATACAAAACATGAAAATGAAAAGGACCAGCCTGGTCAGGCGAATATGCCAGCAGAGTTCATAATAATCACACCAGAAAGAAAATCAACATGCTGCTATTGTTGGAAAAACAATGGGATCTCCTTCGTGTGCTTACATATTTTTGAATCAGAATGACTTTGTCTACTTCTGTCTGATTCAGAAAAAAAGAGGTATGTGTATAAATTAAGTGAATGCACTTTAAAAATCATGTAAAACAAAGGCTTTATCATTGTTCCAACAGGCATTATGTGTTGACAGGTGTTGACTATTACAGATGCTTTGGTAAGATATAACAGTATTATAGTTAAGTAATCATGAAAAAAAAAGTTATATATGTTTGTCATCACGCTAAAATAACACAGAACAAATTTACAAAGATTTGTTTTACCAGCGTTATGAATGGCACCTTGTCTTTATTTTTCAGACTAACAATAAAGTGAATATCAGTGTTTCAAATTTGAACAATGTTGTTCAGTTTACCTCGTAAAATGAGGCAGTAATAAAAGTCAACACAGGCATCAGAGTCAAATCTTCAAAAGAGATCTGCAGTGTGTGATTTAACCTGAGAAACTGGGCCAAGCACAGAGAAATGGCCTCTATTTAATAATTTTGGTGTATTAATATCTGGCACCAGAAATAAGTGGGTGACCCCTGTACAGTCAAAACAGAAATATTCTTCTAGGAGTTCAAAGACAGTTGCTGAATAATATCTGAAATCTTGTGAAAGGTGTTCAGACTCAGGCTACTGAAGCAACTTTGTCACAGCTGCTGCTATAAAGGACCTCTGGTTTGTCATTCTCAGGGCACTTCCCGTTACAGCAGGGAAGGGTGAGCAGGGTGAGAAGGAATGCTCCCAGCAACACAACGCTCCCACTAAAGTAGAACGCCAGGTCATATGACTGTGTCCAGTCAAAGAACCACCCTAGAAAGTGATGAGAAAAACAGAAACTGTGAGCAGAGAGGGATTCCTTGCAGACACAGCAGTGAGTCATTTCCTGAAGTTAACAGGCCTTTTGCAATTCCCTGTAAGATTTTGATTTTTGAAACGTCTCTAAAAGCTACAACAGGTTTTTATATTAGCACAAAATAGAATAATTACAACTGTTAGAAATTACCTACAACTTACCTACAACAGGGGGCCCAAGTATGATCCCAAATCCTCCAAAGAACATGACGATGCCGTGGGCTTGTGTCAGCTTTTCCAAGCCAACAATCTTAGTGGTAATGTAGGAGGTGAGAGACCAGTTTCCATTGGCGAAACCCACAATGGCAGACAGGATCTGCAGTCCTAAATAACTGTTAGTGAGAGGAATAATGAGCAGTGCCACACCTCCTGCAAACATGGTGAAGGCATAGAGATAGATGCTGTTGATCCACCTGATGTCCACAAGGATACCTAGCCCTAGTTTACCTACGCAAGCTGCAATGGCCCCTATTGATACCAAAGGAATTAGACTAACTTCTTCAATGAGTCCTTGACTCTGTGCCACATCCTCAATGAAGAGCCCAGGTGGGAATGCACCTAAACTAAACATGAAGACACCGATACAGAAAGCCACCATCACTTGGTCCTGCAGGATCTCAGACATGGAGTGGATGTACTTGGAGTAAGCCTGTTGTTTCTCTTTGATGACCTTTATGATATCGAACCCAGAAAAGAAGCTGCCTTTTTTCTTCGTAGTCTGAATGGCCAAGTCCTTGGCATCAACGGTAATGAGCAATTCCTTCACACCCAGTGTTTTCTCTGGAGTAGCTGTAGTAGAACCTGCAGTCATCTTCAGGTCTCCCAGTTGGGGCTTTTCAAAAATTTGCTCTTCTGTGTTGCGCTCGAGGGCAGCCTTCTGTTTGAGGTAGTACCCAGGCATATTGAGGGGCCTCATGAAGCCAGCACAAGCCATGAGGTTTAGTGCTAAAGCTCCAATGATAAGGAGGCAACCATGCAAGCCATACAACATGGTGAGCTCATTCTGAGCAGTGGCGTAGATGAATGCTCCAACGCTTGTGCCTGGGTGAGAAAAGGAGAAATGGAATGAGTAATACAATAACACATCAATCGATACAACTTAAAGCCATTGTGCCTTATCATCCACTAACTTTAAAGTATAACTGACAACCCAAACGACGGCTCTGTGTTGAGATGGCTCTGTAGTTCTAAATCATTGCTAGACTCACTTTTAAAATAAGACTTGGATGTTACTAATAATCTTTAAAATGTAACTATGTCAAGTAGTTTCACAACATTTTGTTCAACTATTTACCAGTTTTGACTGACAAACCACATCTGGTTGCTGGTCATCAGTCCTCCTCTCTACCCCACAGACCACTCTGACTTTGCTACTCTACTGATGTTTACCTCAGCTTCCTAAGGTTCCCAGCAGCGCAAACATGAAAGAAGTGAGCTTGGAGACCTGGTTTGCACCCATAGCCCTCAGGTCAGAGGAAGGCAGCAGTACCTGTGGTGACAATGCCAAGGGCGAGGCCGCGTCTCTTGTCAAAATACTGACAGGTGATTGTCAAGGTGGCTGCATAGACCAGACCACAACCCAGGCCTATGGTAAGAGAAAGAAGAAAACGCAAATGTCACGTAAAACATGAAAAATAAACAAGAATGGGGATGCAATGGCACATGAATACGACTGCTTAATGCGTAGAGAACAACTACATTTTAATCACAATTTTGAAAGTATGTTTTGTAGATTTTAGTTAAACAATATTGCTGTAAACTTGAACTCACTGCTTTATACAAGCAGTATGAAGCCTTAAGTTCAGAGGACACTGTGCATCAGATATCCTCAGCAAAACAAAGGACACAGTGAGCAGTAAACCACTTTTACAGCTACAGTCAGCATTCTAAGGACCACTCTAAAAATAAATGACTGCTTTCAAACATGCATGGCCTCTGACCTCTAGCGCTGACTCGCTAAAGGAATTATTTAATCCTGCGATGGATACGCAGGATTAAGTATAGCGAGGCTGTCACTTGAGGTGCAATAACAGGTGGTGTTGGGCACAAGTGCATACTGATGAGGCCACAAAGGCAGTAAAAGGTCATACAGGGATGTGGCTAACCTATAATGTTGTTTTTCTGTCAACAAGCAATATCAAACAACTCTTACGTCACACCACTGTATGTCTTGTCCACTAATTCTCAGTGCCAGTGATAATCATTAACACCCAACTGATCATCAGTATTTAATGGTGCGAAACAGTTCAACAAGGCCATGTGTCCCTGTTTGCTCCAAATGATTATATAATGTGTTACAGGATTTTCATATGTTAGAAGAAAACAAGTCTACATCAATGATCGAAGAAATATAAAAAACGTTTTGCGCACTGACAAGACTGAACTCCATAGCCGACTGTCTTAACGACGGTCAGGTGAATAAATCTCAGGTGTTCTTGAAGCACTGCCAAGTATAGCATAAAACACACAAGAGGATGTCATTCAGTGTGATTATAAAGTGTTTCCTTACCGACCACAATCCCATAGGAAAAGATAAGGAATTCAACATTTGGAGCAAAGGCACTGAGCATCAGGCCGCCAGCCACCATTACACCACTGAAGATGGTCACAGGGCGAGCACCAAAGTTGTCCACGCAGGCGCTGCAGATAGGACCTGAAGGAGCAATGGCAAAAAGAGACACAGAGGCAGAAAAAAGTGATGGTCAGATATCTCATCTCACTCACAAAGCATGACACTGACACATCACATTAGGTTTAAACTGGCAACCTGCCTGAAGCATTCTCACATCTCTCACAAAGTTTATCGCTTAGGTTAGTTTCAGTTTTATTTAATTCCAACCTTATTGCAATTTTACCCGGCTAATATTTAACAGTGTCACATGTATTTTTAATCCCCTTTTATAAATAGAGCAACAAACTATATATACTATACTGAGAGCAATTCTGAAATTTAGTACACAGTGATTTTTTTTCACTCTGCCATACCCATTCAGACTGCTTTACTTATGTATAATTTGCTGATTGCTTCTCTAAGCAGGAGGAAGACTTGGCCATTGTACAGCAGAAACTGCAGTGCTGAAACAGGCTGACGGCTGGGACATGTCTCCAGAGATTGGCCACCTTTTGGGGTAGATCCAGGCATGATTTTTGCCTCATTCCTTAGAAAAAGACAGCAAGAAGCAAGGCTGGAAGATAAGCTTTGGTTTATACAACAATGTCAACCAAGGCCTATATCACTAGTTCTTTTGCTTAACTGCTGTGGAGCATACTTTGTACTCTATGTATGATATCTTTCAGAAATGACTGGAAGGCTAAGGAGGATGAATATATTTTGTATTCATATTTTACATTCATACTCCAGTGGCCATGGTAGTTTACTTTCAGGCACCTTTGCTTCTCTCTTTTTATATGTGGGTTCAATAAAGCTTATATATATATATAGTATCTGTATTTTCTCCTCAACTTATCTTTGTTTTCCTTTGTCTTTGGTCAGATTAAGAAGCAAGTGATCCCCTTCATTACATCACATCAAATCTGCTCCAAGTAAAAGTAAAATTTTACTTTTTTCTAACAAATTACATTAATTTCTATAAAGAATGTTGCAATTTCTTATAATAAGTAATGTTTTTTTGGGGGGGGGAAGGGGGGGGGGGGTTATGGTGTTTTTTGGTTTTTGTACTTTCTTGTTCTTTTGATTTCATCATGGTTTGTGACTGTTTGTGTTTTGGGTTTCTGTCCTAGTGTTTCTAGCTCCCTAGTTTCGTGGTACTTCCTGAGTTCTGATTTTTAGGTTTTGTTATTCGACCTCCCAGTGTTAATTCTGTGCTCCCTCTGTTCTGTGTCATCCCTACCTGTGTATCCCCTCTAGTGTAGTCAGGTCTCTGTGTAAAGCCCGCATCTCTGAGTCTGTGTCTTCGCGTCTGTTTTGAGTTTCCTGTTTTATTGTGAAAGTCTGTGTCTTATGCCAGTGTATTCAGGTTGCGTTTCCCCTCTCGTCTTGTGGATCACAATCAGCTGTGCCTCCCTCCTGTGTGCAGTCTCCTCGTTCCCTTCTGTGTATTTATAGTGTGTGTTCACTCATGTTCGTTGCTAGTCCGTCTGTGTTTCTTCCCTGCTTTTCTCCAGAGTCGTCGGTTCAGGTTCGTTTTGTTAGCCATTCCCAGTTTAGGTCACCTTTAAGTTTTGTTTTGTTCGCCATGTTTCTGTTTGTGCCTCCAGTGTGTGTAAAGCTCGCCACATCTAAGCCAGTGCCAGCATCTGGGTCCTCCCTCACACTCACCACACGTCTGCCCCCCCGCAGCCGTGACAACTGGCTTAATTCTTCAAATAAATAAGTTTTTATATTAAAAACTGGCACATCCAATATACCCCATTCTTACTTTAGTTCAATTGCCCCTTTACATGTAAGTCAGCCTTCAGACTTTGAGCAAGTGTTATGTCACATTTGTTATCAGGGACATCTTATGATATAACTGGGATGGAAATTGTAGGAAGACAGGTGTAAAGGTGAGGATTTAGTGCTTTACATTTGCCACAAATCACATATAATATCTTAACCTCTCTATCCAAATGTTATGGTAACATCAATTTACTGCTTACCAATAAATCATCAGATAATGAAAATCAACCTCGGACTGAAAAATCTCTGCTATTGAGTTTACTTCTTCAACCCCAATATGAAGTATATTAAAGTATATTGAAGTATAGTATGCCATTACAATGTGTGTTACTCACTGGCTATTAGTCCCACTCCAGAAACAAGGGAGCCCACCCAGGCAGTCAAGCCCTTGCCTTGCTGGTATGTATGGAGCCACTCAGGGTAGAGTACACCCACAGACTGGGGTGATCCATAAGCAAGGAACTGGGCCATGAAGGAAGCCGCAACAATCGCCCATCCCCAGCCTCCATCAAGCACTTTTGAAGTCATGATGCTGATGTTATTGCTGCGCTCTGGGATCTGTTATGGCTTCGGTGGAGGTGGTGTTCCTGGTAAGAACATAGAAACAAACAATACAATTACATTTTTACAGCAAAATTGAAAAAAAGAGTGCTCATCCCTGGATGATATTTTTAGACCTGACCTACAAAAACCACTTACTTCAAGCCTTAATCTGGGGAAGGCTGTTGCGGCACCTGGCCTGGCAAAAGGCAACTGGCCCTTTTGAGCCTTTCTCTTTAACCACACCTCGAAGGAGGAGAAAGTAAAAAAAAAAAAGAAGCATTTCGCCTTCAACCTTCCCCTTCAACTCAGCTCAGATGGATATAGAAGAGGATTCTCTTCTGTTCTTACCCAAGATTTTAAGACCGCTGATCATAACCACCGCACTTTTTTGCGTCACTAAGGGGAAAGTTAGTGCGAAGCTTCAGATATGTCAGATCTGTATGTTTACAAAGCATATATTTACATGTTTACAGTAAATACAATTCAGCCAAAGAAGGCATCTTTAATATAAATGTAAAGCAAATAGGAACCAAAAAAGCTGATTACAGTTTATTGGATATAGCCATACGCTAACACTGCCATTGACCAACACTTGTGAAAATAAAAAAAAGTGACGACGTTTTGTAGCCATATTTCTTTGATTCACTACAAAAAGACACGTGTTTTTAATGTTGTTAAAAAACAATACATGCGGCACTCACCTCAGCATATACAAATACAGCTGCAGGCGCCTGCCTAACTGCGCGCTCTGCGGGAACTTTCCATGTTAGGGTGTTTTCCTTGGTAAAAAAAAACAAAAAAAACACCTCGTATCGCTACAAAGCAAATGAAAATGAAGGCATTGTTTTTTGAGCTGGACTATAGGGGTTCCTTCACCAGAAAACGCACTGCATCAACAGTGTTTCATTGTGCATCCTGCTTTGCAGCCGGCAACCAAACCGGTTCAAAGCTGTTCTCGCTGGTCCAGCGGCAGCTTGAACGCGTCTACAACAGAAAAGGCGCTGCTTTCGCTCGCGCGCCTGGAGCGCAGAAGACAGACAGAACGGCTCTTAGCGATGCGGCGGATGTGGTTTGTGGTTCTGACGTGTGTTTTTCTCCTGCTTCGTGTAAAACAAGAAGGTATTCAAAATGCACATGCACAAAGCTGTTTACCTGGAAGCTCTCCGGGTCATAGGGGACAAATGAAGGATCTGTTTTTGTAAAGCTGGTCTTTGAAGCAATGAGAAAGAGTAATAATGACGATGACTAACGGTAGCTATAAAATAACAATATAAACACGTAGAAAGAAATATACTGCTTTCATCTGAGTCTGACTGATCAAGCTGAAAGTTTGGGGTTCTCGTACTAACAAATCGGTCTGAGAGTATGGTTTCTTTCCCTCTGGTGTCATCATTAATATTTCCATCACCTGCGTCTACGCCCAGTCCGAACCGGTTGATGGATAGTGATAGCACCACACTGCATCAGCAGGACGCGAGTGGAGTCATCTTCCCGGTGAGCGCAGGTTAAAGCAATGCATGTACAAAACTTGAGTCAAATCATAATCTGTCACCACATCGCTGGAAATAACTGGAGTCTGTTTAAAATCATAACGAATACGAGTAAAAACGAGCTGCATCATAGAGAGCTACCATGCAGGTAACATGGTATCCGAGGGTATCCAACACACTAAAGAGAATCTCTTTATTAGGCTTAAATGAAGCCGGAGAAAAACATACATGTATGAACCACAAACCACAAAATATGCATGAGATTGTAGTGCTAGTGATTTTGTTTATGGTAATCAAGGGAACAACGAATATTAGCAGCATCCCCACTGATTTAGAGAAGGCACACAATATCAGAGTTTGGGATTTACTTGAAAAAAAAAAGTTTCACAAAAAAGTGTGTTTATAAAAGAAAATTAGAGCTTATATAGGCTTTATCTCCGCTAAATCTTGTTCTATCCCCAAAACAAAAGAAAACAACAACAAACAGCAATCAGGCATTTTTTTAAACATAGGGTGTCTCAGAAAATTTTGACTTTTAATTTAATCCATACATTACATACATAGAAGGACAGCAGGGAGATTAATAGCTGTAATCATTCTTTTGTAGCATCATAAAGTTATATCATCCATGTTGTTTGTCCCCATTCTTAACCTCAGGTCAGTAACACTGTGAAACCAAGTCACCAATGAATAGTGGGCGTGATGGTGGGAAGCAGAGTAGAATGGGAGAGGAGAGGAAGAAAGGAGAGGTAAAACAGGTTTGCACACTGAATGAACTCAAAATTCTTGAGGATCTTTGATGCTTTTCCCAGAGCTGAGGTCTGCTGCCAAAAGGGGTCTTACTGAAAAGATTTAGGCTCCTTAATCCCCTTCTGCCTGAAAAACTAAGTGGAAAAAAGAAAAAGGGAGACAGAATTCATTGTACTTTACAGTCACATTACACTGACATGTTTCTCCAAACCAGTTTCAACTAGATGTAGAGCATGTCACAGGCAGAGCTAGGAATTTGAGGTTGTTTGGGGAGTGGATTACAGAGTGGCTATGACACACTTTAAGCACTACTGACTGAAACTAGAATTGATGTTGATGCATTCAAACATGCCCAGGTTCCATATATGGACTATTAATTCCACTGGGTTAAAATCCATCTAAGATCCACCAATCTTAAATTTTAAGCTTTATGTTTTGCAAACTTAAAATAGCAGTAAAGTAAGTTTGGTTTTCAATACTTGTTTGATGCTGCAGTAATAATGAGAGTGAAATTTGCAGAAATCTTCACATGATTGTTATATGCTTGAAGCTTTGCAAACATGTTTCCTCTTGCAACTTCATGTACAACATCAAAGATAACAGTTCAGCCAACCTGAGATCACAGAGCTTATAAATTCATTTGTAAAAACTACTAGAGAACATCACCTGCTTCTATGCCCAGGTGTTTAGTAATTCCTCAGTTTGGAGGTTGACCTGAATAATTACAGGCCTATTTTCCTTATCTGTAATCCAAGGTATTTCACACTGCGGATCATTATGTTTGATAAGCTCCATGTGTGTTTTGACTTATAACTTGCTGGTAGACCTTAAATGCCTCAACTAGCATTGCAAAATCAATGCTAAGCCTAAAATAAACAGTTGTGCCTTTTGCAATCCCTAATTGTTGCTCCACATGGTAAAATAACATTTCTTCACCAACTAAATGTGAGACACATGCCATTTAAGGTTTGACATTAGGATTAAACACAATTTCAGCTGCTTTAAAAAAATCATTTTATACTTCAGCTGTCACTCCAGACATAAATTATTAACACTGAGATCTGTTGATTAACCGGAAACACTGTGTGTGGGCTTGAGCAATCATTTTGTTCTTTACAAGTAATGTCTTGTAATGTATATCCCATATTCAAATATAAAGAAATGTATTTTGAAAATAGTCTCATTGAGACATTATGCTCACATTACTCACACGTTCCCGTGAGATTTATGTCTGCTGACTTTAATTTAAAAGCTTGTCTTTTTATCTAACACTTTTATGACACCTGAGATTCAGTGGCCCGCTGTGCCTTTCTGTAAGAGGCTTGGCAGGTGTAAGCACACAGCGCCACCCCGCAGTCTGGATAAATCTTGAGTGGTTTGGCCATCCTAGCTCCATAAAGCTGCTGAGGTTAAAGGCCACTTTAACACCCAGCATTGCCACCCTGAGCTTCCAGTACGGATTCATGCTTGGATTAGTTCAGGTTGCTGGCTTTAGCAGTAAGTGAGAACACCGCACCACAGTAGAAAGACACAGGATCCACTTTAGTTGTGCCAGAACTCTCAGCAAGCCTTCAAATAAAGATATACTTATGTCACTCTTAGGATGAGGTGTGTATTTTGATTTTGGTGAGATTAAGCCGAGTGTATGTGCGAACAGGAACAGTTATGTGCGGAGACCTAATGGAAGTCTAATGTGTTTTGTAGGCTGTCATCCTTGTCCTGTTCTCTTCCCACGGCAGGTTATTGCACCCACATTACAAAGGTTTACCGTGTTAAATGATCCTGGTGGGCTGATTTATGGAAACCACTCCTCCGGTCTCCATCCAGTTGAAACCGGTTAGAACCATGTGTAGTAGGAAATGAAAATCAGACACTGGCGCAGTCGAGTGTCAGCGGATCTATACAAGAGGACATCACATGATGTGGTTGTTGCAACAGATTAACATCTTAGGATAAAAGATCTTTATTTCAATTTGTAGTTAGCAGCATGGCTGGCCACGCAAATTGCTGATCTACCAACCATTTTAATATCAGACTGAAATAGCAGTTAAAATTTGAACATATTTAACAGGTAGATTTAGAAGTTCATTTTTTATCAATTTGATATCATGTTCACAAGTTCAGTCCTCTAAAGATCACTATAAATAATCCCGATAAGCACAGTTTAAGAGCATCACATCAGAGGGAGTGTCGTTTTAGCAGAATAGCAAAGTTGTCAGAGGACCACAGCAGTCTTTAGGATTTATTATTCTGCCGTTAAACATAAATAGCCATGTTTATCCACGCATTTCTCTGGGGACATTTCAAGAGTCACCCTCATGGTGACACACTTCATAACTGGGGAATCACCAGTTATATCATCTAGGAACTATAAGTGTACCGTAAATCCACTGTGGGAGACTGAATAAGTGGCAGCTGACCTGCTGGTGTCTGTAGAGGGGGGAAACAATGTCAGCCTTTGCAAACTTTTACAGCAATCTATCATATTCACTGAGCCATTTTGGTAAGACATAAACCCTTAGCAGTCTTACCTGTGTTGAAGTGTACCTACCTGTGCTCATAAACGCATACTGCCCTATAATGTTAAAGGTTGAATATAAAAAAAATATAAAAATGTTTCTACTGTTCCAGGTTGTGAGCTTTGTTGGTGCAGTTTATTTAAGGCACAAACATTTTCCATCAACTACTTCAGAGATTTGTCAGACTCTCATAACTACCACAGTGAAACATTCCAGTGAAGCTAAATACACAAAAAGATGATGCATTTTTGAGCCTGTTGAAATGTTTTGTTAAATTAAGCAAGTGCATCAAATCGCAGGTGTGAAAGTGAAAAAAAAAAGATTGTCTTCCAGGTTTGCTTATCAGTTTTACACCCACAGTTATTACATTACAACTGAGTATCAAACGATATTCATAAAATTCACAATTAAAACAGAAGTTGTCATCTCAAGAGCTTTAATCATACATAGAAATTTAGTTCAACAGTACCATTCATTTAGAATGTTTTCGCAGTATGTATATTTAGTGTAAAGAGCATTGTTTTTTTTTTTCTGATGGGAATATCCATAAGGATGACAGAAGCTTTCAGAAATACACCAGAGAGAGAAGATCAGAGAAGAGACTGAGTACATGACTAAGTTGTAACACCTCAGACTATATTTTCAAACACCTCAAAAGGCGACATTTATCTGTGGTTTATGTGTCCATCCTCGTTGATGCTTTTTTTCCTTTTCATTTTAACATAGGCGCAGCAGATCTTTGAATGCTTACACAAACTAAAATACCTGTGCTGCAAGCACCGTTTGATCAATGCCCTATTATAATGGAGAAACTCCAAGCACTCTTCTATGACACCGTTTTGTTGACCTAATCAAAGCCACGTTAAACTTGGGGTTGTGGTGAACTGTTTTACACTGCTTTAATGACAGAGGGTGATCTGGAGTGGAGGACATTACTGCAATCAAGTGTCATATTATAGGCATGAAAATAATTGACCACATCCATCTATTTAGCCATCCAACTCTCTAGCCATACATCCATCCATCGATCGATCCAAACATCCAACCTATCGTAAAACATAACCATGAAACATACTGTATGTGCTGTTTGTGCTATCTTAGAAGCGCCACAACAACAATTCCAACCAGCTAAAGTCCCAAGCAAAGAAAAAAAAAACATGTACAAGACAAAAGGTGGAACAGATAATTATCCTACAAATCCCAGAAGCGATTATTTTTCAATTATCCATTCCTTTTAAGAGAAGTTAAGTAACGCCACATGAAGATTTGGCAGGCAGATAGCCTCACTGAAGGTGAGTAGCTATCTTGTTTCTTTTCCCTCCAAAACTTTTGAAGCTGCGTCTTTTGTTGAGTTGGTACAGAGTAAGAAACTTCACTTCCAGAGCTGGTAATGATGGAAGCTGCTGCATTAGCATCGTGGCATTCAGTGGGCGCGCTCACGCGCAAAGACAGAGACTGTGTGTGTGGCTTTAAGGCTGGGAGGGAGGCTGCTGCTGCGCTGTTGATGCGTGCTGTGACATGGCTGCCGGGGAGGACATGGATTGGACCATGGGTTGAGCTGGCGGGGGTAGCGGAGGCTGAGCCTGTTGGGCCCCTGAGTGTGTGTTGGGGGAGGGTGGGGGTGTTGGACGTTTGAATTTGTCAGGGCTGGTGCTTCTTCTTGGGGAAGGCCGCTGTTTGACAAAAGGAGAAAGAAACGAATAAACACAGATTGCTTGTAAATCACAACCAGATGACAGAATTCTAAAAATTTCATGCAGAAAATAGAGTTTATGGCAAACAGACATTTGGAGAAATTTTGTTTTATCAATACATTTTTAAAACGTTTATGCGCTTAATTGTTCCCAGACATAGCCAAGGAGGGTAATTGTGAAAATATCAACTCTTTTTGTGGGACTGTGCTCCCAGAGTTACAAACCACTGTAGGAAAAAGATCATGAATGCCAAGATTACATGTCTCAGTCATGTTTCCCCTACTGAGCTGTTCATCATGACCTGATAACAGCAATTCTAGCCTGACAAATGGAATAAACGGGAAAAAAGTAATCTTTTCCAGGTTCTGATTTCCCAGCCAGCCCCTAAAAATTCTTGTATGGGCTAAATGGAGACAGTGGTTTGTAACATCCACATAGAAGAACAGAAAGTAAATTCATTTAGGTTATGAAACAGGGAGAATGCTAGGAGAGAGGTATAAATGAGATCCAACAATCAGGAGGAAAGTTTAATAATAATAATAAAAAAAAGACGCCCCCTACATACATTTTTAATCCAGGTAATAACTATAAAACTGTACCAGCATGGCAGACAAATGTGAAGGGCAGAGCATAAGCCTGCAGGTGCGTGGATTTTCTTGACTGAAACCTACTTCACACCTGAGTGACAGACTCCATGTGGAATTAGCTTGCAGGTCCACTGGCAAACACAGACCCTGACCTGGACAGGATAAACCAAATGCCTTCATAATCCAGTGTGAGAGCTGTAGGTTTGTAATAATGTAGCCTAGAAAATGAAAAGTTGATCACTTCTCTATAAACTCTTAGTTCTGCATAAATTTGTCAAGCATAAACAGGATGCAACATGTGCTGCTGCTGTTCTTCAGATGAAGAAAAAGCCAGTGGAGAAAATACCATCAATACAATGGGCAAGCATAAACTCTGACATGCCCTGGGGCAAACAGTGCATGAATGACTGAAGATGCCTTTTCTCTTTAAGTGATCCGCATCTACTCCATAATAGCCCAATCTTTGTAATGGAGCATGCCTGGACAGCAGATCTGCCCAGATGTAATGTAGTGGTCTGTGTTACTAATTAAGGCCAGTCTGGAAGAAGCATATTTGCAAATAGCCTGGATGTTCTTTCTGGGAGCAGGGCAGCCTGGGAATCAACTGGTCCCAGCTGTGAATTTCTGGCGCCAGCATGTGGTTCAGTGTCCACCACACCGAACTGTGTCTCCACTGTCTGCCAGCAGTTTTCTGTAGTCAAATAAGCTCAGCGTACTGCATCCCAGTCTCTTGATGGTGAGACTGGCAGACTGCCTGTATTAAACGGGGGCTTCGACTGGGAATGTCCAGCCTAAGGTAGGAAGGGCAGACCTGTTGTGTGCCATTGCTCGAGACTACTCTCCCTCACATCTCCTCTTGTGTGAGGTAGAGTATGATGTATCATCATTAGCTTAAGTCCTAAAAATAAACCACACAAACATGCACAATGCTAACTCCATACTTAATACAACAACTGGTACATAGTGTGTGTGTGTGTACGGCAGACAACGTTTACAATCATCGAGGGGATTGTTGATGGCAATTTTGTATCATCATGGTGTTCTCTCGAGGTCAAATATCACTACTGAATCAACAGGGTGGCTGAACTTAATTCGAGTACTTTTTTTGTAAACAGACATACAAACCTAACAGTAATCATTCACTTTGTGAGCAGTCTGTCACAATTTACACACCCCAGCTCATTTCCCACTTTAGTTGATAAGGATTATGACATCCGTTTGTTTATGTAACAGCTCTATATACACACATTACTACTATCAGAACAGCGCTGTGTGCACCACACATTATTACCCCAAACCGAATCCACATTTGTTCTTACTTTCACTTTTAAATTATGAAATGATTCTGCTTTAAATAAAACTTCCACAGTATAACTACTATAGCAGTATTATAGTTAATGGTATTTTCATCAAACCACTGGGGAAACACTGGTGAGATATTTATATATTTTATGACTTTGTGATGCTCTTTTGGATAGAAGGCATAATAGAAACATGTTCAAACCATGCCCCTGGTGTAAAATATTACTAAACTTATCTATATCTTATTAATAAATATAAATAGATAAGTCAGTGTTGTTTTAGTTATCAGTGTGCTGAAGAGATGGAGACACAGCTAATTGGAGCTTAGGACATTTACGAGTTATGGTAAGTAAGTTCTAGTATTGATGCCAACAATACAAACAATGTTTGCAGAAGCCAGTATTCTTTGAGAGTCAAAATCTAGACTCCTCTACTGACACACAGCTTTATTCCTCCTACTTATATTCATTTTAAGGACTGTAATATATGAAAGTCATGACATGGGAGTGTAAGCAGGTTAGACCTTTAAATAACCACTGAAAGGTGACAGTTAACGTCATAGTTGTTGTTGCATTAAAGATCCACCATGCTGAAGTGTACTGTATTATCAATAGAGCTAGCCTTAACATAAAAAAATATAGACAGGGCAGTAAATTTAACAAAACAACAGGCAGTACATGTCTCCACGTGGGTGTCCTCATTTAAGGTTCATTTAATGGACGCAGCTCACTGATTAAATATAGTTCAAAGATCATGCTAACTCAGAGCAAACTGCTGCTCTTATGAAGTCACAATTAACACAACTGTTAATCATTAAACTTGTTGATCATTTCTATGTACTTGAACTGGAAAACATCTTTATACCCCCAATAAAACAGAATTAATTTTATAATACGAAAGGTTATACACCTATTATTTTTATTGTCAATTGTTTACTCGTTTACAGAGCAACTATTTTTGAGTTTTGAGTTTATTGGTCAGAAATTTTGTTTGATGATTAATTGAGAAACCTGCCGGAAATCTGGTTAAAAAAAAAAAATATATATATATATAAAATAAAACAAAAACGTGTGAATTCTCAATAATTTTCTAAAAGATGATGTGGGTGGTGTCACTTACTGCTACGGCATGAGAGGAGCCTCCGTGGACGTGCAGGGCGGGGGTGTTGTAGTGGGAAATGGCAGCTCTGGACAGTGTAGCTGGAGGAGTGAAGCCAACTGTGTGGGTGCCATATGAGAGACCTATAAGCAAATGAGACAGCCAGAGGGAGAAAGACATTTTATTAAAAGTTAACATCAATTGTAGACACTTTCATTTTCCTCCTCAATACTCACTCCAAGATTACGTCGATATAAGAGGGAAGTTCTTAGTGGCTGGCAGTGTCCTGGCACAGGATGACTGTTTTATCATTGACCAAATATTTACTTTGATATCATACCTTATTGTATCATAAACTAGTACGCAGACCAGAAATGGATGTTAATTTTTTTCTGCACTATTTTTAGCATTAGGTCTGTGCCTAAAGAGAGTAAGGATGACTGAAATATGATGGTGCTCTCCCTTTTATTATACTAACAATTATTTTCTTCTTCTTTTATTTTTTCCTGTACTTTTTATACTTTTGCAAATGGTCATTCATTCAATAATAATCTTTACTAAATTACCGATAGTGCCAAGATCAGAAAGCTAGGAGTGTATCCACCGGTGTTAAATTTGAGAGCAGATTTTGACTTCATTTCAGTTTCCTGATATTTAGTTTAAGTCTCGTTTTAGTCGACAAAATATAGGATTGTAGTAGACAAAATCTAAATTTGATCAAGTTTAATAAAATAAAGTGTAGGATGAGAAAGTTTGTCGTGTTTTTAGCTGCTCCACATGTTCACTAAGAGTCTTATTTTCATTGACATCAAATGTGAAATGTGTCTATACGTCTTGCTCTTTTCTTTCTCCCAAACATTGACATTTTATCACATTTTCAAAACAAAACAAAACAAAAAAAAAGCTGTACTCTTTCCCCAGGCAGGGCAAATGTGCTCGTCTGACTTTCTAGACCATTTAGTTCTGCTTGGATCTCGTCTCTCCAGAATATTTTAATTTTCAAGGTTTCAATACATGTCATTATGATTTTAGTCTTTATTTATCATCTTTTTTTCATCAGGGGGAAAAAAACAAAACAAAAAAAAAAAAAGGTCACTGATAATAACTACAACAAAAATGACTGTCCAACAACATTAACACTGGTATCCACATACAAAATTTAGATATTTATGAACGTCTTTTGTTTTGGTATTTGAGGGGTGCTGGGTTCACGACACTTTAAGCAGAGAACCTAGAGTTTATGATAAAAAAAATTATAAAACGACAACTGTGGAACGAAAGCTCTGCAGACTTCTAGATAGTATTCAGTGTAAACCCCACATCATGGCCTGTCACGCTCACAGTGAGCAGCAAAGTTCTACCTGAGCACGAAGCTTATATAAAATGCAGTGTGACAATTAAGCTGTAATGTGTGGTCTTGATTTGACCGAGTACCTACAAGATTTTAAGATAAAAGCTGGAACAAAGATAAAGCTTGCTGTCTGTCAAAAAGTTTTATTAACCGCTATCAAAGGCCGTTTATTGTTGTGTTTTTACCTACCTGGTGATATTGGTCGGCTGGAGCTGGGAGAGGGAGTGTAAGGGATGGGGCTGGACACGGTCCTGGCTCGCAGACCCTGTGCAGACATCTCATTGAAGTACCTAAAAGTACGACATATTTTTGTAATGCAGAAAGCAATCCAAGCATATTGTAATGGTGTTAAACAGGCAAAAAGTGCTACATCAATGATGACAGTTACTCCTTGAGATGCAATGTGAAAAGCTTCTGTATGGCGACTCAAAGTGGGCTTCTGAAAGTGCTCAATTTGGCTTATTTTGTATGGGAGAAAAACATGATACATTTTCAGGTTCCTAAGGAGAAGATACTGGTGTCGACGTCTGAGTGTGATCAAAGGAGTATCCTGTGCATGCAGAAAACGTTGTTTTTGGGGGTTTTTTTTAAAGCTTTTTCCTAAAATTAACAAAAGTTTTTTACTGATAATCAGGAAAATTTAATATAAACTGAGATTTTACTGCCATATGCTGCTTCTTTGAAATGGCCATATACTAAAGCTATTTAGAGCCTTGTTTTCTTCTTCCTCCTCAGCTTTTGTATGCAACAACTAACATTCAGAGGTACTGGAAGCACATTAGTTATTACAATTTTGTGTTTTCAAATTAGATTTTATTTTTTATTTTGTTCTGACCTTTATTTTTAATTTGGTTTAGTTTCTCTAGATTTGCTCATTTCAGTTTAGCTTTTAATTTTTTGAAAATGTATATTATTTATTAGTTTCAGAGTGAGTTTGAATCTTTTAAAGTATTACCTCATGTAGGGCATATGCAAGGATATTTGCTCTATAAATATTTTTTAAGTTATAATTATTTTCTCTCTTTTTTTTAGTTAACTTTTTCTCTTTTTTTTTTTTTTGTTTTTAGTTAACTTTAATAACATTAAAGTGTAACTAACTTTAAAAAAAGTTAGCTGTGTGATCCTTGCACTCTGACTTGAAAGATGAGTGACACCCATGCAGCTAATACAGAGGCCTGAACCAGGTACACAACAATAAAGAAACTTGAACTGGATAGTGTTTTACATACATTTGTTTTTCTTAAACATTACAATTTCTAGTTCTGGGAAAATGGTGGGGGTTTGTTTTACACCCTCTTGCCAATGCGGAAGGAGACAAAATGCAGAAAGTTGATTTAATGTTGTAAACAACTTTGTCTTTCAACATGCTACTAAACTGATTTGACTGAAAGCATTAAACCAGTGAAATCCTTATTTGGTTATGTTTAATCATACACAATGAGCCAATTTGATCAGCAATAGTAGGAAGAGTTGGTATGTTTAAAAAACAAAAATCTGGTGGATGACCCCATACTCAGTGAAGTGCAACAGAGTTTGTTTTGTTTTAGTAAACATAAACCTTGAAGCCACCCCAAACTACTTGGTCTTGTTTTGACTTCAGAATAAGTAGAGTAGAAAGGATTGCACAAAGTTCAAAGGGACCATTCACTCACAAACAGAAGGAAGTCTGTAAGGACCATTTAAGCCAAAATTTGGTTTCTTTTAAGTTTCATCAAGAAAGCGCAGATCTTTCCAAACCAAACAAAGCTACTGCTAATTATTTTGACTTTTCTACATGTATCAGAAGTAAACGTGGTGGCGATAGCATGACCTGAATCTGCAGAAAAAAAGAAGAAGCTGGTTTTACTATTAAGATGAAACACCAAGGAACGCGGAACTGATTTAAGCTCGGTGTTTTTTGTGTCTGACAGCCAGCCAAAAAGTTAACAGACACCATGTTGTCACCTTGCTTTATCACAAGCAAGTCTTTTTAACAGCAACAATGACTGCCTACTGGAAGACCAATTGTTGTGTGCTGTTGTGGCAAACACGCCTTTTGTCATTTGCATTTGCCCTACTTTTATGCCCTCATCTTTTCATTCTCACAGGTCCTTTATCCAGCTGGCTATGTCAGCAGTATAAATGCCCAGTGAAGCCAAATGCCTCTAAGAAACATCGAGCTCCAGTGTATAGTTCAATCCATTTAACTCTTTTCCATTTTCTCTTTATTTGCTGGTATGTATGACTTTGTGTATTATTGTGAACTTTTAGATCATCTTTCTATGTTTGTTGCACCTACCTCTCATCATCCATCTCCAGACTGGATTCACTCTCCGACAGTTGTCTACACAGGGCCTCCCTGCGCTCCATTTCTCTCTGAAGCTTTCTCTGCAGCCGGATGTTCTCCTCCCTCATGTGTCGCTCCTCCTCTATATACTGGGCACGTTTCTCTGTATCTGA
The DNA here is from genome assembly GCF_056152115.1 of Neolamprologus brichardi. NCBI lineage: Eukaryota > Metazoa > Chordata > Actinopteri > Cichliformes > Cichlidae > Neolamprologus > Neolamprologus brichardi. Next base: position 11,539,908 of record NC_142116.1, read on the forward strand.
AAGTGAACATTGTGATTTAAACTTGACAGAATCGCACTGTTACTATACAATAACACAAATTACACCTGCACTACTCCTAGCATAACATAATACCCTGTCTTTAAGAGCTGTGAGTGTAACCCAGTTTACCACAGTTTCCTTTGACTACGATGACCTGGATGACTGAGAACCTTCACAGACATATTGTGTAATACATTGTTGTCATTTTAGGAAAAAAGTGAAAGTAGGTCCAAAACAATCTCAACTAAGAGTAATGCAAGCAACAAGTTTCAGTATTTCTGGTGTCTTGTCACTTGGCTTAGCTTTGGGAGCACGCGTTTAAGGCTGGTCTGACATCCCCACCTAGTGGCAAAATCAAACCATAGCCACAATGATCAATCTTTATCACTTCTTGCTTTCTGAAAAACAAAAAAATATGGAAAACCAAGGCTTTCAGTCTCATTGCTACAGGTGTATAGAAATCAAATGCCTAACTGTAAGTGGTGTTATAATAAAGTGGAAGTGTTTAAGAACCACAGCGATTCGGGCTCAAAGCGGCAGACCAAGTCAAGTTGTACAATGTCACCAAATACGAAGCACACAGAACCTAAAGGCTCCCAAAGCTCTGCTGACTCAACAGCAGAGGTCCAAACCTCCTCTGGCATCAACTAGAGCTGGGCGATAGAACGATAACGATATGTATTGCAAAATAACTTTTTCTCGATAGAAAAATGAAACTATTGCGATAGACCTCATCTCTCTCTCTCTCTTCTTCTTATAAAAAAAATGAATAGCCAATAAGAAAAGTGGCGCAGAGCCGAACCAATCACAGCCGCAGCGTCACATCACGTGAATTGTTATGTACAGCTCAAGTGCCAAGCCGCACATGTGTATTTGTTTGGGAAGCATCCAGCCGCCGTGCCGGCCAGGTAATGGAGGAAATGAGTGTGCCGACTAGAGAAAAATCAACCGAGAGCTTGGGTGACCAGGTTACCGAAGAGAACACAGATTTCCAATGCCGGAGAGATTGTCGAAAGGTAAGGCCAGAGAAGTTCTGTAGTGTGGAGGTATTTTGGCTGTTTGAAGTCTGACAAAAAACAGAGTAACGCGCACTGTAAATTGTGCCGAAAGCATGTTCCCACAAAGTCTGGAAATACAACAAACCTTTTTTATCACCTGAAGCAGTGCCACCCACTAGAGCACGCTCAATCTCTGACTGAAAGCGCTAATTCGTCATCGAAAACAACCAGGGGAATCCCTGTGAAGCAGCAACAGTCAATTGAGTCGGCTTTCTCCAGCGTCTTGCCATATGACAAAAAAGCTAAGAGACATAGCAACATAACGAATGCCATAGCTTACTGTCTCGCTAAAGACATGCTACCAATAAACACGGTCGACAATGAAGGATTCAAGCAGCTAATTAAGGTAATGGATCCTCGTTACCAACTCCCTGGACATAAACATGTCTCTCAGACAGCGCTTCCAAAGCAATATTATATAAGTTAGTCAATTTTGTCTCTTCTTCTGTAAAATAAACTAAGATATATTTTTAAAGTTAATATTTTGTTTCTAAGTGGAACTGACAATTTAGTAGTCTGTTTTGTTTGTTCTACTTTGAAATTTAAATGCTTTAGCGGCTACCTTTTGTGTAGTTTGTAATATTTGCCTTTATTTATCTGAAACTGAAGCCTCATTTTAAGTACATCTGCCCTGTTGAACTTATTATGGGAAATAAATATTTAAATCAAAACAAGCTGCTGATTATTTCACATTTTACTTGTGAGCAACGGCACATTTAAATCTTACAAATATAGTTATTTGGCTTATATCGTGATATATATCGTTATCGCCTGAAATGAAAAAAATCATATCGTGATATGAAAAAAATCTTATATCGCATGTAGTGTTGGTACTTTTTAAATAAGCCGTAAAACAAGATCTGTTATCAATGTCTGCAACCAAATGCAGTGCTCTAATAATTACTCCACATCCTAGGAAGAAAAAAATAAAAATCAAATGCTCTAATGCCCAAGGCTGCCTCTATTAAACCACCAGATCACTCCAGCCACAAGCAGTTATGTATAAAGAAGAAAATAACAATCAACAAGATCATTTTGTGTGAGACAAGATTTTACATGTATCATTTGGATTGAGATTAACTGCTCACAGTTTTCCTGCTGCTCCCTATTAGGGCTGGGCTATATCATACCATTCACGCTAAATGGCCTGCATTTGTATAGCGCTTTACTCAGTCCCTAAGGACCCCAAAGCGCTTTACACTACATTCAGTCATTCACCCATTCACACACACATTCACACACTGGCAATGGCAAGCTACGTTGTAATACCGGTGTAATGTTGGGCAACGATAAGAAAATGAAATATCGCGATAGAATATGGGTAAAATGCGCATGCGCAGTGCCTTTGTTTACATACGCACATGGCGGCGACGCAGAATGAGAAGAGCGAAAGTGGATCGTTGAATGAAACGGATGAACCAGAATTGGTTTGTAAAAATGCTGCAACTTCAGTGGTGTGGAACTGGTTTAGCTTTCGTCCGTCAGATACACAATAAAGCACTATTTTTGGTAGCGCATGCTAACGGGCCGTTGTTATTACCTTGTTGTTTGGAAAATACGGCACACTTAAAATCAATCCTTTGATTTTTCTGAAAAACAACAGAGCCCCTTATAATCCCGTGTGCCTTATGTATGAATTCTGGTTGTGTTTACTGACCTGGAAACGATTTTATGTGGTACACGGCGCTCAAAAATCTGTCAAATGTTTCAGTTCGACTTTGCTAAGCTACGAAGCCGCACCGCTTGATGGATTGTCGGAGCATTACGGCTATCGTAGGCAGGAGCCTCGCAGAGTGATACGTACTGTGTTTCAACATAATATTACCGTATTGTGTGTGTATAACCTCTTTTTAAGTTTTGTGGATATTATACATGATTATGCTGAGGATATGTTGGCCAATTTCCACTGGAAATGCCTTTTGGTTAAACTGTCAGCAAGGAATTTGCATTTGCACTGTTAATTTTTTACATAACTTTAATGCACATAAAAAAGCTGCTTGTTTAAGTGAAAATACATTGATGGGTTTTTTTTTTGCACTAATAAAGTTGAGGAGTTGTAAAGTATTTTGTCTAGTGTCAATTATATCGTCAGTTATATCGTTATCGCAAATTTCCAAATGTATATCGTGATAAATATTTTTGGTCATATCGCTCTGCTCTACTCCCTATAATTATAAACTAAGTGATAATGACGATATCACGACACAGCAGTTAGTCATGGAATTCTACAGGGTTCTGTGATGGGACTGATACTTTTCACAGTATACATACAGACAAAAACCCTCTCTAAATTTGAGCGAGATGCAAAACCTTCCTCTTTGATAAAGCTTTCTGTGAAGGCTGGATCAGATCACCGTGAACCATAACCAAGTAATCCAATGATCATATTTTTTGGGTGTGACCGGAACACTAACTCTACGGCTTCAAAATGTGGCATCTGGAAAACATCCATCCATTAAACGTGTTCATGGTGATATTCTGACAGGTTGTCAGTCACCAATATGGACAATCTTTTCTTTTTCTTTTAATAAAAGGAAGGGCACATGTAAGCACTTGTAACACTGCTTTCTTTTGGGGCAAAATAACAAGAGTCAACTAGATTAAGAACAGAGTTCAGGTTAACCATTTCAAAAGAAGGAATCGATTATGGATTACAACCTTTCTTAGTGTCTTGTTTTTTAACAGTGTACAGCTCCATTCCTTTCTTTTTCTCCTTTCCATCCAGTGTAATATGACCAGCAAATAATGATGTAACATGACTGTATATTGCATTAGAACATATCTATAGAAATATGAGTATGGAGGCACCGGGCTAGAGAGGATCCTGTTTTTTCCAAGTGGACACGCACAAGCACTTATCCGAGAATCAATTTTACCAACCACTTCCTTAATCAACACTTGAGGGCATCTCTCCCTTCAGACTGACTTTCCTTCTGATCATGTGACAAGTTGAGTGGCCACTTACGCTGCAGCTCAGTGGTGCGCAAGCTCTTCTTAAGCCTCTCCACCTCATTCTTCAGGAAGCGGATATGCCGCATCATGTTCTCTGGTGAGTCGATTTCCATGGAAACATCTCTTGGAGATGGTGGAGCCGACACAGGCTGGTCCAGCTTCTCCTGAAGGATTCTAGTTTGGAAAATTGGAAAAATAAAACAAAACACAGGATTATTATTATTACTCAAAATGTTCTATTTATTATTATTTGTATTAAAAAAAATACTAAATTAGATGTATAACCTTTAAGTTAATTTTGCATAAATGCCCAATTACATATATAAACAGATAATTAATAGTTGAGCTTACTGTTATTTATTTGTCATAAAACTGCCATTTAAAAGAAAAGTTACTTATTGCTGTTTATTTGATTTTAATGTTTAAGTTAAAATTAATAAACTAATTACTTTTTTGTGTTACACAGACAAGCAATGAATATAAAAGGTACACTGGCACATTTTTATACTAACTATAAAATAAAACACTGCAAACAAATATATTTCTTTCATATAACAAGTACTTAACCCATTAGTAAAGGTATAAATTCATTTAGTCAAAAATTAAAAATAAAAGTCTTTTCCCCTCCATTTAATACTATCATTTCAGTTTGTAGCTGGCTTTTTCTTTTTAAAGATATTGGGCTAAAACCATCAGGTTCATGGCATATTTAGAGTACCTTACCATTTTGCCACTTTTCCCAAAGAAAAGTCTTGAAATTTTTAAAAACAAACAATCGGAAAAAGAAACACGCAATTGTTATGACTTAGTGACATTTCACCCACACGTTTATGCTCACTGGTCGGTTAACTCAATCATCGTTGTATGTAAACAACGTTTCTCGTGATTCTACATTTCTCTCTCTTCGTGCTGGAAATGGAAAATAAACTTGCTTGTGTCGCTCTCTCTCTTGACACTCTCCTCTCACCAACAGCAGAAGAGCAAGAGAAGAGCTGTGTGCTTTTAAAAAAAAGAAAAGTGTCATGTGCTGCAAGGCACTTTCTGGAAAAGAGTTGCAACTAAGTTGGCAACAATAAAGTAAACTGAAGCATTCGTTTACTGTCAGGAAAGAGCAAAGGAAACTCATCTGCCCACTGAATAGAAGACCATATAAAGAAATCCAAGATAAGCCGATGTTAGCTTGTCATAAAAGATGAAAAACTTTGGAAGCTTCTTTTGGAAGTATTCAGCTGAGTCAGTTTTAAAACGTTTACCTCATCGTTTTGAACTTTGGCCACAATTAATCTAATCATTATGTATATGGCCAAAGAAAAAGAAGCACAGTATGTCTCATCACCTTTTCTCAGCCTCCAGTTTGTCCATTCGCTTCCACAGTCGGTTGACCAAAGCTTCTTGTTCCTGCTCTAATGTGTTCTCAAGGTCGATCTTCTCCCGCCTCAACTGAAAAATGAAAGATAAAGCAGAGTGTGGCAGAAAGAGAAACCTTGAAGTTGAAATGCTTTCACAAGCATTCAGGATTGTGTACAAAAACACTATCGCAAATCCAAGATCTCAGTTCAGAGTTTGTATTCTAAAAGTTAGAGGCATATGGCATAATGACATATCATAATGATTTTTTAAAGTAGTTTAAGAACGTAAATATTTGTATTTTATTGCCAAGATTGGTGTCTTTAAGAAGCTGAGACAGATTTTTAGGTGAAATAACTTTTGGTTCTATTTGTATCTGGCCAAGATGCACAGTGGCATCGCACTGCATCAATCTGACACGTTAATAAGCGAGTACCAACAACGAATGCCTGCACATCTCCTGTCAGGGCATGGAGACATTATGCGGTGGCTTCAGCAGGTTTGACCCAGCCACAGACCAAAATGTTCTTTCCACTTAAAATTCAGTGGGAAGAAAAACGACGTTGAGATTTTTTGCATCTCACTCTACCATGGCGACTGAACAAATGGAAGTTTAAGGATAGGCTGCACTGCACTGGATGAGAAAATCTTTCCCATTTTACCATAATAAGCATACCTGTTCCAGGGTTAGCTGCTTTGAAATGGTTTCGTTCTCCATTTTCTTGATCTTTTTCATGAGCTTGTTAACCTGGAACTCCTGCTCCTGCTCCAAATGCTGCTCCAACTCAGCCTTCTCATGCTGGAGCTAAAATTTAAAAGGAGAGAGCAGTGCATTGACAGATGAAGAGAAGAAACAGATGAGTAAAAAAAAACAACAAACTCACAATGAGACATGCAAAAGCTGTTTGATGACCACAGAGATGACCACGGCTTATACAATGAAATAATAATAAAAGACACCGTCATTAGACAATTCCACTGGTTTCAGGGTAAACTTCCCAGAAGAACAGACAATATAAAATAATGTTTTGGCAACCCAAGTAATCACTTTTGGCAGTTCACCAGCATGAAAAAGGGTGCGGCTCAGTGCTGATTCAAAATGGGACAGCTCTGTGATGGATTATATAAACGATTACTCATTATGGGGAAAGAGATGCAAATTCACTTAAAGGAAAAAAAATGGAGAGGGAAATATAACCATTTCCATCATGCTGTTGAGAAAAATAACTAGAAAACCTCAAAACATCAGTCTGTTTAAACTTACAATGACTCCATTCATGGAGAGTCGAGTGCTCTGCAGTATCCTGGATGCAAAACCAGGTTACCAAATTGTGCCCCACCCAAAGTGCAGGCATTTTTTCCTAATTAAAACGAACCATTTTGTTTTAATAAGGTGCCTTGCTTCAGTTAACACCAGAAACTATTTTATTAAAGCAATCCAACCCTTTATACTGTGTGAACATTATAAACAGACTCAAGAATAAATGCCAGACGATGAAGTCCTTTGAGAGAGATTATATTCTACTAGGCTCTTCTGTAAGGAGAGGCTCTTTCTGACTGGCACCAGAACAAAGGCAATGTTGGATGGGACTCTGTTTAGTATCATGTGCACTAATAATAAGTATTAGAGGAAAATAGAGAGTTTCATCGGCTTCCTTTAAAATAGGTAATGTTGTTTTCAGTACCATCAACAAAAATGAAGAGGGTGGGATATTAGGAATATGTAATGCAGCCCAGTACACCTTTAAGGTCTCAATTTTACATTATCAGGGATGTTTTTGGTGTATTTACAAGATAATAGATAATATTCAGCACAGCCTATGGTCATGTGAATGTTTAATATACAAGGCACAAGTTTAAAATCAGGGCTGGGGAGCTTGTGTTGTTAGGTTATTCAAATACAGACAATGCAGCTAAAACGTCCAGCAAAAGTAATGGCTGGGAAAACCCAAATAAAACAAAATTTGTCCCAAAAATGCTTCTGCGTAGAGTCATTTGCATGCCCAGTATTATAAGTTTTGATATTCAGGTGATTTTTCCATCTGTCACCCCAATTTTTAAGCAACTAATCTACTGACATAGGCAGATACAAGTCTGTTGCATGTTAAATTCTAAGATAAGAATATAAAAAAAGCCCAAATAAGTACATCTGTATGACCTTAAGCAGGTTTTGCTAAGACATTTGCATGCATCTCTTTCACATCCGTACTTCTTTAGATATCAACAAACCATTAGTCACCCTACAGCTATCTATTTAAAATATGAGAGCGAGTGCTATATGCTCTGTAGTTGGGAAAATACGATGTGGAAAACAGACTGAACCAAATAACCGACAACAGGAGGAGAGTAATTTGAGAGTCATTTAGACGTGCTAGCAGCTGCAGTGAAGTCATCGTGAGCTTTTCCAGGCTTCAGGCAAGTAGAATTGCAGTTGATGATAATGCACTAGCTGCTGTGTGCATAGACAAGCACCCCGCACATCGTGAACAAGAGCAACAATACTTAAGAAATTTGCATAGCACAGCATGAAGAAATGATATACCACACTGACGTTTGTGATCAGTAAGATAACAGGGGAAAACTTTAAACTAATGTTACACTATTCTCCACTCTGTGTGGCGTAAAGAACTCCAAAATGTGTGCACCTCCCCATCCAATCTTGTTTCTATCACTCACTTGCATGAGTTTCCTTGACAGTTCATTGGTGAGGAATTCTTCCTCCTTCTCATAGTTGACTGCCAAGGTTTCCTTCTCCTTCTGAAGAGCCTGGATTTTCTTGAACAAGGTGTTACTGATAAATTCTTCCTCCTGTTCTGCTCTCGCTTGCTGTGGGACAGAAAACACAAAAAGACACAGCGATAGAAGAGATATCAGTGACATAAACTCTTGCTTCTGGCACATCACACTGTTTTCACCTTTATCCTGATTAAACTATAACTTACTGACAGTGAGGGGAAACATGCACCAATCAACTAAAGACTGCTGCAGTGATGCTTGCCAGCCAAAGAGGAAGCATAATTCTTTCAAATGACTCAAGAGATATTGCAGCAATGGGTGACTGAGAGAAACATGGGCTGGGGGGGCAGATAAAGAAATGTGTTGGGACAGCTAGCATTACACTGCTTGTGATACATGCGTCCTTGCCACTGTCAAATTCACCCATCCCTTATTCTCTCCTGACCTCAAAAATAAATTCTGCTTCGTTGGCCGTTATGAAAACCAGAGCGAATTATAAAAGCCAAACAGCTAGTTAAGCTTCACAAATTTACACAGAGGGTGGACAGTGTGAAAGTGTGGTTGGGTTTGCAGACGTTTAGAGCGTGGCATTTAGCTAGCTCGCTAAGATTGGCCTACATATTTCCCATCTATCCAGCAGATCAGTTACACATTTTTATGAAGCTAGGACTGATTAACCGAGCATGAAGAAATATGACGCATCAGTCGGTGCCAAGGCTTCTGGTGGGCTATTTATTTTCACTCAGTTACCATATCCATGTTGGCCATAGCGTGGTGACAATGCCGAGCAGTGAGTAATCAGCTGACCACACATCTACAATCAATCTGTTAACTCGCATCGTGAGGTGCCCACCCAATTTTTTGACGTTTTTTTTCTGGTTGACGTTAGCAGTTCATCTAACGTTAGCCACGATTAGCAACACAATAACACAAAGCAAAGTAGCAAGATATCACAGCTCGACCACCTAGCAGACGTTGTCCCGCTGGCTAAATTAGCAGGTAGCTAATGATAGTAGGGCTAACATAACAGCAAAGAATTAGGGCCGAATTCAGGTAACATTTCCACGTAGCACTCATTCAGCTTTTATCAAACAACACTCGCTAGCGCTAACTTATTCTGTCAAATGCGAAACAGCAAACGGGGTGGGGATAGCATCTCGCTAGTTAGCTAGCTAACATTACTCACAATGGTGACGCTAGCTTTGCGGAGGTCCCGATTCTCCTCCTGCAGGGCTTTGCACTTGAGTTTAAATGTTTCCAGCTCAATTTTAAGAACTTTATTCTCCTGCTGTAACGAGGCCAGTCGGTTGGTCAGTTCCTCCAAACGAAACTGTGAAATGACTATGCTCGGTTTCCCCGAATTTGAAGCGGAGGACGACATCGGGGTGGCGGAGCTGCTCCCCGCTCCATCGGTGTCGCTCTCGCTTGCGCTGTCCGCCATGGCTGTGCGACGGTGTGTGTGGTGGAGAAGAGAAGACGACGGCAGCTGCAGCGTTTGAGGAGCGCAGACAGCAGAATGGTACACTGCGTGACCTTGCTCCCGCCTAACGGTATAGCACCCCCAGCAGGATGTCTCCAGTACTACCTAATACACCCATAACATGAAATGCATCTTTGGAAACCCAATCCGAGATTGCCAGCAAAATGGGAAACTTAAGACACAACACCACACCCTAAACCACGTTTTATGCCTAACACGACAACATCTTTAAAGTAAATACTGTATAACCCTACTTATACAGTGTTTACTTGTCAGCTGTTGTGTTGACAATATGACATTATGCTAATTTTATACAATACTGTGAAATAGTATTTCCCGGTCTTCTGGATTTCTTTCTTTTTGTATATTTTTCACTCTTACACGATCATCAAATATGCTTTAATATTAGACAAAGATAACCAGAGTAGTGCCGAAGTATCTCGATCAGATTTAATTCCAGATTTTGACTAGGCTGCTCCAAAACTCTTATTGTGTTTTTTGGAGCCATTAAGAGGTGGCCTTGCTGGTGTATTTTGGATCATTGTTCTTCTGTATAACCCAAGTGCATGTGCAAGTGCATGGACTTATGGCCAGACATTCTCCTTCTGGATTTTCTGGCAGAGTTGTAATGAGATACAGACCTTCCAGAAGTTCCTTAGGTGTTGTTCTGGCTTCTTTTATGATGACACAGTTGAGTCATCGATTCGGCGAATTCTGGTAATTTGCCCAATTCCTGGGAAGATGCACTACTGTCCCAAGTTTTCTCCATCTGTGGATGTCGGCTCTCACTGTGGTTCAATGGTCCCAAACCTTAGAAATGGCATTGTGAACATTTCCAGACTGATAGATGGCAATGACTTTGTTTCGCCTGCGTCTTTGAGTTTCTGTAGCTCCTTAATAAATGAAATCATCGTTTAATAACTGCATTTTGTGTTCACTCCGGTTATCTTTTTAACATTAAAATCTGTTTGATTTTCTGAAACACTTAAGTGTGAGGAATGTGTAAAACGATAAGAATTCAGGAATGGGGCAAAGATTTTTTTCACAGCACTGTATACATCTTTTTATTTTCAGGCTTTCAGAAAATGGTCCATACAGACCAATCATGCCTTACATTGTCAGTGTTGCTCATGTTTTTTTAAGGGAAAATTGCCAAGCCAACACTACAAACTAAAACGAACCTGTTATGCCCATTCTACAGATACACACAGCAAAGCGGAGACCCACGTCCTCCCACCAGCCAAAATGCCCTCACACAATAAGTCCATGGTGAGAGTTAGTCAACTCCGATAGTGAGCAAAAATTTAAAATTTTAAATGTAAGGTGAAAGTCGTTCTTTCCAATGAGAATTTGCTATATTCTGCAATGGAAATCCTCCATTGTGGATCCATCCCTGAAGATCCAGAGAAGAATTAGCCAGTTTGCAGTGGACAAGAGGCCTAATTGTACCCATGCAGGTTTTTATAAAGCCCCCCCCCAAAAAAAGGTGAATCTCATCCCAGATGCATGAAAGCTCCAGGTCACATTTCATTACAAAGAGGGGGGTTGATTTTTCAGCTTGCTCTAATGTAGTCTGTGGATTATTTTAAACAATACTCATCTTTAAATCAAAGAAGCATAAAGTAGGTCTAGCAGGTTGTGTGTTTTCTTGGGATAATCTTGCCACTGTAGTCATGGTCACAGGATGATGTGGGAAGAACTGCTTTAAACACTCTAATGAATCAGTAGGCGGCACAGTGTTTTTCTTTTGTGTTCCACCACGTATTAAAGATGATCATGCTTACTGGACAAACTCACTGGCATTTATGTCTTTTAGCAACAACATTAAAACCATCTGCCTATGAATGTGTGGTTTCCTCACATGCCAAAACAGGTCTGTCCAAACAGGGTACTGACAAAGAACCTCTGGGCTTGCAGGTTTTTTGCTGTGGCCATTACCTTCAGGGACTGGGATGTGCCCGGTCTTCAACAGCATTTAGACGGGTGGTACATCAAACTAAATATTGTTACAAAGTAAGATCCATATGAATTGCACTGTAAGAAAATCATCAGTGTTACTCATTTTACCTTTATTGTGTTTTAATGTAGGAACTAACATGTGTTAATGTTATTGCTACTGCATTATCTTACCATCTTTGGTATCCAATATTGAACTTGAGCTTTATTATGTTAGAAAATCACAAGGCTAAGGCATGAGAGATGGTGCTATGAAGTGTCTACGGTATAGTTTACATTTTTTCCATCAGCTGGAAGGAGAAAGTGTTGCTGCCTGGCGCTCAAGGACACTTAGGTGAGGAGAAACACAGAATTTTGGCAGTAACTCCCACGACATCACTACTGATCACTGCCATCGTGCAACTTACATAATAATAATGATTAAAGAAAAAACATTCAAGGACACAAAGATAAGAAGAGAAACAACTGTACTGCAAAATCACTGCATTTTATTGTATTTTTTTGGAGTTTTTAGGTTGATTTTTTTTTAAAGACGTTTGAAACATTTGTGATGGCATCATTGCTGTTATAGCCTCTAAAAGACCTTGAATAACCAAAGTGCTAGAATAGTTATATTTCAATGGCTTCACTCTGTTAGTAAGAATTGTACATCAAAAAATCTGCTCAGGTGAAAACACATATCAAAGAAAATTAACAAAATTGATACTTCAACCATATCAAAGTATCCTCTACCCCCTGATTGACATAGTAGTATAAGGGGATGTGGTACAGCACCCTATCTGACTTCCTTTAATACTCCCACCCAAAAAAACTGAAAAAAAAAAGGTACATAGTTTTCATGTCCACAGCATAGACATCAGCATACTGAGCCATCGCAGCAGTAGAACACCACACTTGAACTACATGGGCATCTAATGAAAACTGATACATAAATTCCTAATGTCATGTAAAGTGTGTCAAATAAAACTTTGTCAGTGAGCTAGTGAAAACAATTCTATTCGACACTGCATATACAGACTCTCAAGCCTAAAGAGATCACACAGTTTCAGAGTTAAAACACAATTTATTTAATGCTTAAATAACTGGTTCTGACCATCCAGTGTTTTGTCATACAATATGCTATTTGGAGCTACAATCAAACAATGTCTTTATGTGTCCTTAATGTGAGTAGGTTTTAAATTAAGGAAATACTTCACCAAAGAATCCAAAGTGAAATGCCCCAGTTTTCCTTTAATACCACAGCAGCCATTAGAAAACCAAACTGAAACACTGCTAAATGTTTACAAACAGTCTTACAGTGTACAGAGACTCCTAAACCTTATAGCCAATATGCACAATACAAGTATAATTTTACAGCGAGCCAGCCTACTAGCATTTACATTCTGATTACTTCGTTCCTGTAGCAGAAGCTGCCCTCCAGTTTTACACAGACAGACAAGACATCACATCCTCAAGAAGCTAGAGATTTTTTTTCATCCTCACCCCAACATGATAAAAGCTTTAATGGTATCCTTTTTCAATTTGAAATATAAAATCGGTGACAAACGTCAGGGCTATATGTGTATAGTGATAAAGGGATTCATTTGAATACAGTGTTTTGCAAACCTGTAAAAATTGTAATTAAAATAATGTGAACAGCATGCATGAAAATATGAGTACTCTGAAAGGCTCCTCTTTTTTTGCAGGATCCATTCCCACTTTGGGAATTACAGAAATTCGATTTTTTTCTGGAAATTTCTTCTGTTAAAATCAAACCAGCTTTTTCATGTACAAACATTATACCTGTTCTAGTAATTAATTATACAAGAACCCGTGAAGTTACACTCAAATCTTTAAAAGTGAAATCGTTTCAGTAAATTTTGAAAGCACTTGAAAAGGTCGCTCTCCTCAGTGCGTTCGCAACCAGCAACTTGTCCATTCGATTTAAAAGAATTATACACATTATAATTTTATATACAGGAAAAAAAGCTTTTGTGTTAGTTGTGTTTAAGTTTTAAAAAGGAAGGAAAAAAACCCCCAAACAATTTACATCCTGACAACAATGGGTTCAAGAAAAAACTATAAGGCGAGTGTTGAAGTTGGATTAGAAGTGTCCATTCGATTTTCTTTGTGTGTGTTATTGTGTCTACCTCATTCTTTTCACCCACCATGTGCATTGAGCTCTTGTGCCATCTTTGGTCACAGTTGCACCTGTGTGGTTGTCAGTAATGGAGTCTCTGTCGTTTTTCGCAACAAACGACGCTCCTCCAAAAAGCTCTCACAACACCAGTGGACCGATGGCACGTATTGTTTCACACAAAACAGGAAGCAGGATCATTGTCCACTGGTCCACCACAGTCATAAAGTGAGAACTTCTTGGTCCTTTAATTGACAGGGAGTGAGTTTTTCATGCTCATGCGCAAGTCAGAAGGGTTGACTCCTTTCATGTGAAAGCCATTTATTTAGAGCAGATAGTGGCACACTGGACCTTGCTTTAAGTCCTTGAACCTGAAGTCTTAGCCCTCTGAACACTTGTTCCCAGGAAACGTTGAACTTGGTTCCTCTGTATCTGGAAGACAAAACAGTACGTTGCATATTGCAGCACATTTACTGTCACCCTCTGGAAGCTCATACAATACATTACAACCGACAGTGCATCGCCTAATATTGAGTATTAAACTGAATTCAAAGGGTGTAACGTGTACAATGTTTTTCTTAAGTGTTTCATTCCTTTGTATAACAAAATGACAACACATTAACAAGACCTGATGGTACGTGGGTTGTTATGGTGACCTCTGTTACCATAGAAACTCTTTGGCAGATTTTATGACAGTGCCATCCCATTTCTGCGCAGATGGAATGACTCACCGCAAACATACGGGTGAGCAGCAGTAGGGATTAACAGTCTGGCCAGTGGGATAACAAACTCTTTTTGGATGGGACAAAGCTGTTGTGAGTTGGGGATTTAGTGGACAAAGAAAAGGCGTGGAGGGTTTTAGCGGGGCAATATAATGCTGAGGTGTGTAGTGACCCTCAATCCTGTTCCCTTTGTAAATGTTTTCTATTCATTCACACCGAGAGAACGCAGAGGACAGAAAATCTGCCAGGGGATAACCAAGCTCATGCCAGTTTCTTCTTTGCTTTGAGTTTGAACTATCTGACTAAATTGATGATTTCATTTACTTTAATACTGTGGATACAGGCATCTCATGTGCAGCACTGTGCAAATGTTTGAGCAGCTTCAGAGGTTCCCAAATGTGATGCTGTAGTGCAGCGGTCCCCAACCCCCGGGCCTCGGACCGTCCGTGAGTCGTTTGGTACCGGGCCGCGGGAGTTGAGGTTCAGGTGTGAAATGTATAGTTTTCAGGGTTTTTATCGGTTTTCAGCGTTATTTTGTTATCGTTTTTATCGTTTACTTGGTTTTCCTGGGTCTTTTCACGTGTGTTATGAATAAATTTTCTTTTTTTCCGTACCGGTACTAGTTTTATTTTGTTGTATTTATCCGCGACACCTTAAAGGCCGGTCCATGAAAATATTGTCGGGCATAAACCGGTCCGTGGCGCAAAAAAGGTTGGGGACCGCTGCTGTAGAGTATGTAAAGTATAGTATTTATTGAGAGTATGTAAAAAAAAGTTTCTTCAGGATCATTCTCCTTTTGCATGATTTGAGCCAAGCTTTTGACTCTAGGGTACTCTGGTATACAGAGTTCATGGTCAACCCAATGACTGTAAGGTGCCCAGGTCCTGTGCCTGCAAAACAAATCCAAATCACCCCCCTTCCGCTTTGATAGCTGGTATCAAGCATTAGTACTGATGTGCTGCTTTTGATTTTTGCCTAATATGGGTCTGTGCAATACAGCTAAACATCTCCACTTTGGTCTTGACTGTCCAAAAGACATTGCACATAAATTCTTTCTGGTTTCTTCTTCTCTGCAAACCTAAACTGTGGTGTCTTGCTCTGTTTAGACAAGAGAGGCTTTCTCTTAATGGCACATCCAACTTACTTATGATTAGTTGATCAACTGCATTTGATTAGCAGCAACTGGCTGCTATTTACCTTCTTCCTTCTTTCAAAAGCAGTACAGGTGTACTTTGTTTTTCACAGGTCTGTAGCTCTCAACAATACATCTTTATATTTAACTATTAAAAAAAGAAACAAACAAAATCTGCTATTTACTTCTAAAAAGAACTAGCTTAATAGTAAACGTGGTTACACGACTGATTACTTTGTACTACATTTATTAATAAATAAAAGGTATAGGTTAATTGACAGGTAGGTTACTTTTGGTGCCTAAAATGATAGTTTGCTCTGTTCAAAGTTTAAAATCTGTAAAGCCTAGAAATAAAAACACAGAATTCACTAATACAGGTGGTACTAGGTGCCATTCAATGCACCTGACTTCAGTTAGTGGGAAGTCAGTGAACAACAACGGATATGTACAGCATGTACAGTAGTTAAAGCCCGGGGACTATGATGACTGTGTTAAGGTGAGAAAGTAAACTACGGTACCTGGAAGAGAGTAACCATCCCTATGAGTGGTGCTTTTTATCCCCTGATCTTCTATCATCTTTCCGCCTGCTATTCCTTGACCCCTCTCCATGCTGGAAAACACACATAGAAGTATACATAAGACATGGTATTCTTATCTTCTGATAGAAAAAGACACAAAAAAACCCCACTGCAACCAAAAACACACCTGAAACATCAAAATAAGAGAAAGAAGAAGCAAAACTCAAATGTTAGTAATAGCATCATTGCAAGAGTTATAATTAGGACCTAAACCACACACCAAGTAGACACCTGGAAAAAGAATAATTATGCCATTATGGACAGAGCTGGAAACAAAAGGAGCTGATTGAGTTTCCTTAGCACTCATTAGTCATACTCTTGACTAATTGGCTAAATGCTTTAAAAGAACTTTATAAAAGACCATTAGCATCACACAGTCAGGAGAACTGCAGTCAGCATCTTCTTTGTTATACAAACAAAACAGACACCACACACTGTTAAAACACAACATGCAAGGTTGCAGTTCATATGATATTTGTATATATATGCCCACTATGGAGATAATAGTCATCTCAAACCAGTTAACCAGTGTTAACAAGAATTAACTTCACTGAATTCACTGGAGGAAAAGATGATCAAATCTAATTGACTCCCTCCCTCTTTGACTTAAAGCTGCACCTTTTACCACGTGTTACTTTCTTAATCTCAATTTCGCTCTTAACACTTCACTTAAATAATCTTTAAGGTTCAGAAGAGCCTTTAATTTTCAAAGTGAGACTCAGAATTGTGGCCCGTGACTGCAAATTTCTTATTTAGATGAGTTATAATGTTATTTTCTTTTGTTTCAGACCCACTGTGATTCACTGTCATGTGCAGCTTTAAGCCTAAAAATTGTATTTGCTGTTAACCTCCCACCCAAGTAGTTCTTAGAACTACTGATGTCTTGTGACAGGAGAATAACAGCATATCAAAGGAATCCCATCTGGATGGTAGATTAATTGGATCTTCATGCAACCTCTGATGCATCTTCTTGCAGAATGGGACTGTGGTGAAGGTCTTTGTGCCACCTGTCACCTCCTTGGTTTTCTGGTGTGGGAGTAGACACCCGGCGAATAACCTTCCTTATGACCTGCTCAAGGCAGAAGAAAAGATCTGATGGTGCCTGATTGTATAAAAACACCATCCCTATGATGGGTATTATTTCAGAGCTGGATAGGAAATGGGAATTAAGGTATACATTACTTTTCTACTGATGAGGTTACCATCTTGGTCCATATAGTGTTCCTCTGTCATGGTCTCACCTGGGATATTCTTTGCTTCTTCTCCCTGTAGGTATTTGCGGTTAGCACGTGAATAAAAGCTTGCCAACTTCCTGATCACTTCACACACGATTAAAAATAATCCATCACCATCACCACACTGAAACAAAACACCAGTGAGAAAAATAACCCTGACAGAAAGAGGATGGATTAGTTTTCATTTATGAACTGTGACAGGGTCAGTAGAGCTTGTAAACAAACATATGCACAGTCATATCTAGACACACACGTACACACAAATAGAATAAACCACCATTATACCAAGCAAGACTATTACGTATCACAGCAGACTGACCAGTCTAAACCAAACCAAACCACGACCCAGCTCAGCACCTGCTTCAGGCTTTCAGTGTACCTTTAAAATTAGACGGCGTCTGAAGATTCTGGTGGTTACTGTCTGTTCTTCCTCTGAACCGGAATCTACACTAACTCGCTGTGGAGGGAGGTTTTATACAAACGTTACACAACAGAGGGAGTCAAGTGGAAAAAAGAAGCACATGTGTAGGACAGTTACAGGTTGAAACATTTTTGTTGTTGTCCTTTATGCACCTCAACTCCATAGTTGGCTGAATCAGGAAAGAAAATTTAGAATAATCGAGAAGTTTAGTTTTCTTTAGTGTAAGATGTGCTATGTATTTCTCCTGTAGAAATAGAAGGCAGTGTAGGACTTTAGTACAGAAAATAGACAAAGATTTTCATCCCTCATTGTTACAGGTACAACAGTCTTCAGTATTACCTGGACTTTTTTCTCTGACATTAGTGTTCCCTCCTCTTTTCTGCCATTTGATGATTCAGATGAGCCGTCCTGAGGTGAGTGCTTTGAGTTGTCGCCGTTCTGTCGGGACCTCCCTGATTCTCCTCTAGATGAGGAGGTGATGGAGTCACTAGAGTTCTCTTGGCTGTTGGAAAAACAAACAAAACAACACACCAAATAAGTGGTCTGAGAGATTGTTATCTTGTGATTCTATTTGAGCATTGTACTTAAAAAAAAAAAGATTTTACCTTTCTCGTCTGTCGAGCAAGTCTGAGCTGACACTGCGTCCTGGCGTTGGTGGTTCCACATTGACACTGGATGAATCGCTGTGCCAACCTGAAAGTGAACAAAGGTCTTGTTCTGCATGTTCAATGTGATCACAAATCTCCTGAATCCTGGACTTGGTCATCTCTTCGTTCTCCTCCTTTTCCTCTGAGCCACCTTTGTTCTTCACCTCCTCCAACAAAGACCCTAATGCTTCTTCTTTGATCTCTTTATCCTCCTCCTCCTCCTTATCTTCTTCATTGGGCTGAAGTTCCTCAAGTGCCTCATCCCAGGCCTGAGGGGAGAGGCGGACTACAGTCTGGTCCTCGATGTCCTGTTGTGATGTACTGCAAATATCCTTTTCACTGCCACACAACGTCGAATCCTTAAACTGCACATCTTCATGTGTATCATCTATTCTATCACCCTTACAGAAAACTTCCTCAGCGACTCCATCAACTTTTCTGCTATCTGCTTCAAATGTGGCACAAGCTTTTTCCATTTCATGCTCATTTCCTGGCAGGTCATACTGCTCGTTTAACAGCTGTACATCTCTCACCACTTCCATAACATAGGCTGTCCCCTTATTCCCGTCATGAATATTATCCTGCTGGTTACTCACTAAATCTTTCTCTTCCTCTTCAAACCCCTCTTTCTGTTCCACCAAATTTTCCTCTGTTAGTTTAGACCTATCTTTTGTTATCATCTCACATTTTCTTTCCACATTTTCAATTAAGTCTCGCTCTACCCACTTTTCCACTAATGCACTTCCCTCTTCCAACTCTGCTGCAGCCACTTCAACAACCTTCCCTAATTCTTCTGTCACTTCCTTTTCACCTCTTTTCAAACAAACATCCTGTTTTACCCCATTAAAGGGATCCAGCTGCACTCTTCCATCTCCAATTTGTGCTCTCTCTGGTGATGAAGGGGTTATCGATGAAATTGATGATAATGAAGGGGAAGATGTGGAGTATGCCATATCAACGTCTAATTCACACATCGTGGGAAAGGACCGTGACCTGGGCCTGTGGATTGGTTCCATTTCTTGAAAAGATCGGTCCTCCTCCTCGCTCAATAGCAGCTGATCATTCAGGGCAATGTGGGGCTTTCTGGGCTTGTAGGGAATAGGATCAGGAAGTTCAAATACTGGGACAGATAGGGTGAGCTCACAGGGTCTAGGGGGGCTCCTAGGGGGGCTTTCTGGCTCTCTGTTACTGGGCTCTAACTCTGGACTCCAAGGCAAGGGCTGAGGCTGGGTGTCAGCAAGCAAAGGTGTGTCTGGTTCTGGGTAATGGTGCTGTTGTTGGTGGTGTGCAAGGGAAGGATTGGGAGTGACGGGGAGGTCAGACTCCAGGAAGTAGGGATCAGAGTGCAGTGTGGCGGGGGACTGCAGCTCCACTAGAATGCTCTGATAATCTGTAGGTGACAGGATGAAAAATGTACAGACATACACACACCAAAGCATAACACAAACAATTTAACACCCGAAAACACACCATAACACCACATGACATGGACAATGGCACAGAGAATGAAATGTAAAGCATGTATCCAGACAACCGTTACCTGGGATGATTATATAAAGATACGTTTAACCCTTTAAAGCCTGAAGCATGAACTAATTGCCAGATTTTTTTTTAATGGAGCATTTATTGAACCTTCTAACAATTTAAAAATTGTCAGAAGGTCTGTGTTTTTTCTTTATTTTCATGACTATTTAAATTATAGATTCTCACTGAAGGCATCAACACTATGAATGAACACACGGACTTATGCAGTAAACAAAAAAAGTGTGAAATAACTCAAAACATGTTTTATATTTTAGATTCTTCAAAATAGCCACCCTTTGCTCAGATTACTGCTTTGCACGCTCTTGGCATTCTCTCGATGAGCTTCATGAGGTAGTCACCTGAAATGGTTCTCAAACAGTCTTGAAGGAGTTCCCAGAGATCATCAGTCCATTTCATCCCAAAAACTATCTCGACTGAGTTTAGGTCAAGTGAGTGTGGAGTCCAGGCCATCTGTTGCAGTGCTCCATCACTCTCCTTCTTGGTCAAATAGCCCTTACACAGCCTGAAGGTGTGTTTGGGATCATTGTCCTGTTGAAAAATAAATGATGGTCCAACTAAACGCAAACCGGATGGGATGGCATCTCGCTGAAGGATGCTGTGGTAGCCATACTGGGTCAGTGTGCCTTCAATTTTGAATAGGTCTCCAACAGTGCCACCAGCAAAGCACCCCCACACCATTACACCTCCTTATCCATGCTTCACTGTTGGAACCATGCATGCAGAGACCATCCGTTCACCTTTTCTGTGCCGCACCAAGACACGGCACATAGAAACAAAGATTTCAAATCTGGACTCATCAGACCAAAGCACAGATTTCCACTGGTCTAATGTCCATTCCTTGTGTTTCTTGGCCCAAACAAATCTTTCCCTTAGTAGTGGTTTCTTAGCAGCTATTTGACCATAAAGGCCTGATTCACGCAGTCTGAACAGCTGATGTACGGTACAAATGTGTCTGCTACTGGAACTCTGTGTGCTATATATCTGAGCTCTAATCTGAGGTGCTGTTAACTTCCAATTTCTGAGGTTGGTGACATGGATGAATTTATCCTCAGCAGCAGAGGTGACTCTTGGTCTTCCTTACCTGGGGCAGTCCTCATGTGAGCCACTTTTGTCGTAGCACCTGATGGTTTTTGCAACTGGACTTGGGGACAGATACGTTTTAGCAATTTTTCAAACTGACTGACCTTCAGTTCTTAAAGTAATGATGAACTGTTGTTTCTCTTTACTTAGCTAATTGGTTCTTTCCATAATATGAATTCTAACAGGTGTCAAATAGGGCTGTCAGGTGTACCAACCTGACTTCTGCATAACAAAACTGATGTTCCCAAACCCATTAAGAAGATAAGAAATCCCACAAATGAAACCTAACAAGGCACACCTGTGAAGTGAAAACCATTTCAGGTGACTACATCGTGAAGCTCACTGAGAGAAGGCCAAGGGTTTGCAGCGCTGTCAACAAAGCAAAGGGTGGCTACTTTGAGGAATCTAAAATATAAGACATATTTAGGCTTAATTATCAATTTCTTCTTTGCTACATAATGTCATATATATTGCTTCATATATTTGTCTTCAGTATGTATCTACAATGTAGGAACTAGCAAAAATAATGAGAAACCATTAAATGAGAGATGTCATATTTGTAATATCCAGTGTGCGTGTTTGTATAAGATGGAAGATGGTAGGATGGCTGGATACTAGATAAGTAAAATAAAATTAATGCATACATTTAACTGTACCAGATCAGCCACAACATTAAAAGTATTGTGAGAGGTGAAGTCAATATTCTACTGGAAAATATTAGTCTAAAGGTTGATATGAACTTCAAAATTAACAAAACTACATCAGTGAGATGCCCTGGGAAAAGTCCAATCTGGACAGAACAGGACACTAAGACAGGTTTCATGTTGATCTCCTGATGGTTTAGAGCTGTCTGATTGTAATACTGGGACCTCCACAATATTAGTCAGGTAGTTTTGATGTTATGGCTGATTAGTTTAATATTGAACCTACTATATATAAAGAAGTGTTTTATAAGTAGTAATCACAAATGCTGGTCGAAGTTGCTCTTATTTTAAAGATTTTGTCAGTGAGGTAAGATATTAAAAGTGGGAACTATTAGTGACATGAGGCCTTATAGTGTGTGATGTGGCTAATGTTTACCAAGGTGGTCTGTTACATGCTCACATGGGATAGACGACAGATGAGATTTTTTAGTAGGAAGAAGCATGGAGTGGAAGGAGGACAAGATAAAGGATAGCAAATGCTAAAGGTATATTTCCATATTAGAAGGATCGATGCGGGTTTGAGTGGGAGGTGGATTGACTGAGGGTGCACAAGTACACTGACAAACAGGACAGGGAGACAATGAGCGGAGAGGCGGGGAAGGAGGACTTGGGCTAGGACAACGTGATCCTGAAGGAGAGGTGGGAGGGAGGGTAGACATGGAAAGTGGGGACATTGGGTGGAAAGAGGAGGCCAGCTGGGTCACTAGGGACTCTTTGCTTGAGGAGGCAGTGACAGAAGGTGGGACTTTGCCTGGGGCTGTAGAGTGGATGGCTGACACAGGTATGGTGATAGGTTGAGATTGGCTAGGAGACATAGAGCAGGGTGCAAGGGTGAGGTTGGGTGGAGTTGTTGTAGGTTTGAAGGTATCACCAGTTTGACAAGTGACTGATAGTGCTTGCAAAAGGTCAATAGTAGGTATGCTGAGTCTGGGGGAAGCTGGAACAGATGTGGGAGATGTTGGGACAGATATAGCAGAAGAAAGAAAGGGTGATG
This sequence comes from Neolamprologus brichardi, assembly GCF_056152115.1. Taxonomy (NCBI): domain Eukaryota; kingdom Metazoa; phylum Chordata; class Actinopteri; order Cichliformes; family Cichlidae; genus Neolamprologus; species Neolamprologus brichardi. Next base: position 11,562,611 of record NC_142116.1, read on the forward strand.
GTGAATGAGGAGCAGGTGAAGAAGGTAAAGGTGAGGTAATAAGAGGGATTGGGGAAGAAGTAAGGGGAGAGAAAGGAAAGCCCGGGGATTGACGAGGGTCAGTATTGGTACACTGAGGGAGGGGACATGCATGGGGAGAGGTGAAAACGTTAAACTCTGCTGGCTGAAATGGAGCTGAAGGTGCCAAGTCTTTGAGCAAAATGGACGACTCATAACTTGGCGAGCGGCGTGGAGGGAAGGGGTGACAGTAAAGCGCTGCTGAAGGTGTATGGGGAGTGGGTGGAGGTGTTGGGGTTGGTGTTGGAAAGAAAGGACCGGGTGTTTGCAGGATAAAAGCTGCTTCAGGGCCTCCGGAAGTTAAGGGGATAATTATGCAAACTATGGGAAAGGAATAAGGTAAGATACGAAATAAGAGAGATAAAAAGAAAGAAAAACTACATTAAACCCAGTGAAACATGCTTGCACAACAGGACAACGAGTGAATAATATGGGTGGATAAGGAGCAGGCATATGAGGATTTGGCCAACACATGACTCTAAATTTGTTAAGAGCAGTTATGTGCTGTTATCAGCAGTGGATACTGCTGGTGGGAGTTGATGGGAGGCAGGAGGAACAGAAGGAGGAGGAAGAGGCAGTCTGGTTTCACAGAGGAAGACATTCTCTCATCTATCCAAGGAAGGCTCTGAGGAACTGGAGGAGAACTAGGAGAGCTAAACTAAGTCAGCAGAGAAAAGCAAACTACAGGGTTATATTATTTCTGCATAAGTCACACTGAAAAACATTCAAAGCAATAGTTAGCATGCAGCATGCACTTAAAGTGGAAATTAACAATGTATATTAATCTTCTGTGACAACTGGATACAGCAGTGATTTGCAGAGTATTTACCCTGAGCGTAATCTAATTTTAATGAGAGTTAATTTAACAGGAGCCAATTAAAATCAGTGCAAGTAATAAAGTGCTATATAAAAAAGTTTTCATTTAAACTAAATATTAAAATGAGATTGAAATGTAAAGCAGAAATTTCAGTGTCAAATATATTGTAGAATCAACAGGAACGTCTTTGGTAAGACCCAGCTGTTCACACAAATTCTAAATCCGAGTGTAAATCACCGCTTGTGATTTTGGTTTCACTAGTATGATACATATGTGATCCATGCATTGCCACAAGAAAAAGAAGGTAGCAGGGAGAGGTAAGAGGTCAGCTAGACAAAGCTAAACTTTACCATCAGCCTGATCCCGGAAAACAGCGTTATCATCGGCAAAACATCTTGTGCCTGAAATGTTACCATAGTCAAATATTGGCCCCTCCAGCAAAGTCACAATATCCATCCGATTGACTTTGGTCAGCACTGCAGTTAAGGCATCCGCTGAGGAAGAAGAGAGATAAAAACAGTAAAACAGGAATTTGAGCAAATGTAATTATGCAGACATTTGGATTAGTTATAGCGAAACCAATTTTTTAAGCAAATATATTTTAGAGCATCTGGATGATTTTTCAAAAGAAAAGAGAAAAGAATAACAAAAAAGAAAGCAGAAAACCTCAGTGAGGGGCGATAATAAGGAATGAGAATATATGACTTTCGTAGGATCTTTACCATACAATATAAAGTACCCTGAGGCAACTGTTGTTGTGATTTGGTGCTATATTAAAAAAAACTGAATTGAAGTAAATTGAATTGAAAAATTGAAATGAACTTTCAGGAGTAAATCAACAGCAGAATGACTGAAAAAGAATGGAAACAAAAACAAGAGTAACTAAAAAGAAAGATGTATAGACATAGAAAATAATCTTACTTGTGGCGTTTTTCCCTTCCCGACTGACCCATTTCTTAAGAAGCATGAAGCTCTGTGCTGTCAGAGAGTTCGGGTTCTCTAGTCTAATGTGATTGATCTCATCCACTGTGAAGTTCATCTCCCGAGCCAGCTCTGTTCAGACACAAAAACCAAGTCTAACATGAATACTCTAACTTCAGTGTTTTTCTTTTGCACTATCCATAAACAAATTGTCCATCATTTTATGTACAGTGGAAACATAAATACAAATACAAAATAAAAATGATAAAAAAAAAATCCTGTTTAAAAAAAAAAAAGTTTTTAGCATTAACTGATCCATCACTTTATTTAAAATTATTTAAAATTCCTCTCCTTTTTAAGGCTTTTAAACTTGGTATCTTAACGCTACATTATAACAGTGTATAGTATCAGAGCCTCTGGGTGACAGTCAGCCTGAAGGTGGCAGTAAATAACAAGGCTCGGGGGCTTGAGAAATAAATAAAGCAGTGGTTATAACCTGTCCAACTGAGTCCCAAGTGATCTGCAACTATAGCCATGCGCAAGTCCGTTCGCTCACAAGGACTTTGGGGACCTGGCAAGATAGAAGACATTGATTCATTAATACCAATAACATTTTTCTACACTTATACGCTAATATAAAAGAAAAATACATGTGTATAATTTTCCTTTCCTGGCCACTTATTAGTCATGATTATCAGCATTAGTTACAGCTGTGATAAAAATGTTTTAATTACTATGACTACCATATTACTGGAATCATTTCCACAAGATGGCAAGGAAAGGATATTTCATACTAGAGACGCTATGGGGAACATAAATGTGTCTATATAGTAAGTGGTTCTCTGTGACAAAACAAAGCATAACATGACTCTCAACAACAGACTTCTAAAAATCTACAGTGGAAAGGTCTATGTTAGAATCTAAAATGTTAACATGCGAAGACGCTTTTGTGTGTTTTTTGCCAACACTAGTTAGTTTAAATGACAGCTGCATGAAATAGTCTGTAAAAACAAACTACCACAATAACTCAGTAACAACCCTGCACAGACAGACAGACAGAGACAGACCAGGATTTGTAAAACAAGTGACTGGTTGTGCCAGTGACCAGTCACTACTACTGGCATGCTGACTCTAACTATGGAAGGTAAACAGGGTCAAAAGAGGAGAACAGAAGAAAGAGAATATTGCGACACGGACAATACAGTACACAGTACATCAATGAAAAAGAAATTTAAATGACAGCTACTATTCTGAAGGGAATATGTAAACACGCCACAGGCATTCCAGTCAATCCATTAAACAATCACAACGATGTCATGCAACTACAAGTGAAATATAGAAATATATAGATGTATTTTAAACATAGTGTGAAAATTTTACAAACTAGGCTTGATCTCCGCGATGGGAGGCGTTCGAGACCCTGTGAGTCCCTGACTGCCCTCCTTCCCACCAGTCCGCCTACTCCTCCTGCTCCTCTCACTGCCGGAGGCCCTGTCCGTCGTCGCCACCTTTGCCCTTACGGACGCGGCCCCGGCCTCAGCCCTCGAACCTCTACCAGACCTGGATGAGCGGGAGGGCTGGGAGGGCTGGGAAGGCTGGGAGGCGTCCGACAGAGAGGTGCTCCGGGAGGTGCTGTCTTCCTCCGACTGCTCTGTCTGCGTCTTTTTCTCCTCGTCTGACAGGCGGTCCACCAACTTTAGCGTCTCCCCGCTAATGTCTTTAAAGTATTCGATGGTGCGCTTACAAAGCTCACTAGGGTTTTCCTGTCTGTCTGGTCTACATATTGCGACACTGCTGATCTGATGCCTGTCCTTCAGTGGAAGCCTTGAGGGCAACTGTATGGCTGCTCTCTCTTTGGCCAGTGCCCTCATTGGCTGTGAGGTAACACGAACTGAAACAACTGAGCTAGCTGTAGTAGCAGGGCTGTTCTTTTTAACATCCTTTATTGGTATCCTAGACCTGGGCTCTACTTTGGCTATGGCTGGCTCGCCTCTTTTTTTAACCTCAACTTTCACTGCTTGTTTCGGCTTCTGTTTACCTATGGCTGTTCCCTGCGTGTGAAATGACCACCCTGATGCTTTAACTGGAAGTCTTGACTTGGGCTGCTTCACTTCATTTTCTTTAACTGTTTCCTTTTTCTCCTCCTGCACCTGACTACTGCTGTGCACTTCCACTCTTTCTTCTAATTCCCTACAGCAAAGCGTTTCTATCCTACTAGCTTTTTGGAGGGTGGGTTCAGAAGAGGACTGCAAATTAAACACCACACTGCCACACTGTATGTAGTTGGCCTGTACACTGGAGGACTCAAGGTTATTATTGTTGTTGCAGTTTTCAGAGGGGTAATCTCTTCTTTCTAATCTGGGCGAAGTGTGGCTGCTAGACTTGCTGTCTGCAGACTGCCCCTCTATACTAATGTATTCTGGCACCAGCTGGCCCTCAGATATCTCAGCTTTACAATCAGTGAGATCCCCTGAGTCTTTTTTCACAGTTATAGAGGCAGCTATGCCCATCTTAATAGGAGTACGTAATTTCGAATCAACCTTAGAGGCTGTGATTGTGCAAGACGAGGCAGTTTCAGCTATGGCTTCACAGATGGGGGCATCAGTACCAGCATAGCCAGTGTCACTGCGAGGCTGTGCAGGACTGCATTTTGCTGTAGTTGCTGCTGGTGTTGTTGGTGTAGTGCTGCTGTCTGTGGTAGTATCTATAACCTTCACCTTTCCATCTACAGTGGCCCTCTCCCCTGTTTTTGATTGAGAGGAAAGTACCCCCAGGATCTTGCCCCCTCGCCCCTTTTCCCCTGTTTTAGGGTCAGAGGAATGCTCACCAATCTGGAAAAACTGAAGCCTCTCTTCAACAAAGTCCCGCTTGCTCATGTCAATAGCACCACTGCGGGTCATCTCAAACATCTTCCCTTCGTGGAAAGGGAAAGGGTTAGGCTCACTAGTCGGTGTGCTCTCATCAGTTGGTGTTCGAGCAGGGGTTGTGTCAGGAGTTGTAGCCTGTGAGTCCTCCACTGATAAGCCGTAGGGTTTTGGGTCATCATCTTTTGATTTGGACTCAAAAACCCCTTCATTATCAACCCCTTTTGTGGACCAGGGGTCAAAGTCCAGACCTTTGGTGGCCACTATTTTAAAGGGTGAATTCAGCTCCTCTTCAAGTTGATAGCCAAAGTAGTTTTCTCCAAAGCCCTGTCTATCTGGATGTCTTCCTTCAAGGGTGTAATCTTTTTCATCCCCACTACTTTGCAGAGAAGATGCACTGATTTTAGTCTTTCCATCTCCCCCTTCCTCACATTTCTCTTCCTCTATCACTTCAAGTTTGGACTGGCTAAATGCACCCGCTGTTTTTCCATCATTAGACAGACTAGATGTTTTTGGATCTTCACTCAGTCCATCATCCTCATCCTGAAGGTCATACCCATCTAAAGAGTCAATTTCAGTTGCATCTGTGTCATGAGAGAACTCAGCAGTGGTCGCTATTGAGCAGTCAGTGATTGACTGATCATTGCCATTTTGCTCAAAATCAGCCTCCTCTCCCTTTACTACACCATTAATCCCAGAGTCCTTATTTCCATTTTTCTCAGATTTTTTGGGTTTTGGACGTTTCTCTCCTTCTTCCTTCATTTTAAATGTATACTTTTTGAGTGGGATGGGATGAAAGACGGACTCATCATCGCTAGAGTCACTGTTATCAGCGCCAGGGGGAATAGGGGATGGAGGCTGGACCCTGATGACTGGCTCAGCTAAGAGGTGTCTATCATGTTCCTCTTGCAGGTTAACCTCCATCATCTCTGTCTCTGAGGAAGAAGCACATGAACCCCTTTTCTCTGGATTGGACGGTTCTGCTTCTATAGGAGGAGGTGGTGGAAACTCTATATAAGCCACTCTTTTGTCCTTTGACCTTTGTCTCTCTCCATCCTGCTTTTTATTCTCTGGGGAAGCTGGCTTAGGTTTTTCCTTTGAGGGCTCTTTGTAGACGAAGGTCTTTCCTTCTTCCTCCTCAGACTCCTCTGGGATAGGACTTGGCATGCCAGGCATGAAGCCTATCACAGAGTCTGGCGTTCTGGAGGTCAGGCTCATTTCCTCTGAGCTGGGGGTCTCAGGGGTAACAGGACTTTTCCCAGAGCTTTCCATGAAAGTCACTTGTTCTAGAGTGTCATCTTCTGGACTTCCTTGAGGCGATGGCGACTGCTTTTGTTTGACAGAGTAAAATGCACCCCTGGTTTCATGCACTGTCCTACTCTCATGGCTTACTATCTTTTTGTATGTTCCCAGCTGACCCGAAGCTGTCTCTTTCTCATACTGCTTTCCTACTTGGATGCTGACATAAACAGGCAAGGGCTTAATATCTTTAAAACCCTCAGTTACAACTACAGGAGTTACTTGATCCAAATATTCTACTTGGTCACTATCAACACCATTACACACTACATTTGACTGGCTACCCTCTGATGAATCTGTGGATTTTCCTAATGATGATCCACGGGTAGACTTGTTGGATTCAGAGCTACTGTGTACCCGATTTCGAGCTGAACTATGAGACCCTGCCCTCTCAAATGGTTCAATAGGGGTATCAGATTTTAAAGGGGGAGATTTCTGATTTTCTGAGAAATTAGATGGCTTTCTTACAGGAATTTGTGATTCCGAGTTTTTTTTTAGACTATCGTTGCTGGTTGGACTTTCTCGGACAACAAATTCTGTGTAGATTATTTTTTTTGTTTTTTCTTGTCTTTGGGAATCACTATTATTGCTGCCTTTCATAGAATCATGGATTAATGAATTAGATAGTTTGGGAGATTGAGGTTTATAGTTTCCATACCCCTGGTTCTCCCATGTTCTGAATAACTTGCTCTCTTCTTGATCTTTTCCACTAGTCTCATGCTTGGGTGAGAACTTATTTGTTTCAGACTCTTGACAACTCCTCTGATTACCCACACCATCTCCTGTTTTTGGGACACCTGAACCAGCAAATACCTGGTAAACAGGAAGCTTACTTTCCTGGAGCTTTCTGATAGGGGGATTTGAATTTTGGACACCCTGAGGATTCCGATCTTGCCTTTGAGCCTCTTGCTCAAACTTTAGCCTCACTGCACTGACTTTGGAGGAAGACATCTGAAAAGGTTTAGGGTTTTCACCTGTAGTTACCTGTGATTTACCATCACCTTGTCTTCTTGAGTCAGAATCACAATACTGTAACAATACTCTCCTTTCTGGACTGCTTGGTAAACTGGCACATTTCCTGTCACTGGAGGTGAACCTGTCTCGAAGCCTTTCCCTGCTCCACTCTTCCCCACTACTCCCACTCCTATAAGCTGATCTTTCTGGACTGCTGTGTGTAGAGCTGGGCCCTGACCGTGATTCTCTGAAGTCTGGTCTACGAGATTTCTTCTCTGGAGATGACAACTCATCATTGAGCTGTTCTGTTTTATCACGAAAGAACTGAGACACCTCACTTAGTTTTTCCTCTGCCTCTTTTACAGTTCTGTCTACCCTGTCCTCATATATAAGCTGTTCTCTCTCTTTATTCTGTGTGTCATCTGACACACGCATCCAAACAGACTGCTTGGGGCTACCAGGCTCAGATGAATATTGCAAAAGTGTCAGTTTGTCAAAGTTGTCATCAACATTGGCCATTCGTCCAGATTTATCAAAGACGTTTCTTGTTGACCTAAAGACATACTCTGTCCTTGGCCCAACTGATCTACCCTCACTGTGACTGCTTCTATCTGGTGAGCAGAAGCGAGACCTATCTCTCAAATATTCTTCTGTGTCAGAATGAGATTGGTCAAATTTCTCAGAGAGTAGCATTTTCTCTGCAAAATTGTAAGACTCCCCTCTAAGCTCTGATGACTCATCCTCATTGTACTCAACAGACTGTTGGCTAAGTAGCTTTAGAGTTTTGTAAGAGTCATCTGACATGAGCTGGGCTGAATTAGGGCGACTGTCTTCTTCCTGGGACATGGGTGTGTTCACTCTTGGGGAGTCAAGGTACACTGGGAGAGACTCCTCGGTCTCTTCCTCATCTTGTCTATTCCCTGGATAGTAGTACATTTCCTTCTCTGCATGGTTTTTTGTCTCTCTGATGATGACTTCTGTTGGTTCTGTTTTATTGCCCTTTTCAATATGAACCTCAATTATTCTTTCAACTTTAGGCTTGGAGTTGAGATCCTCGAGGACTCTCTGAGATGTTTCCTCATTGTTTGACTTGTGTTCAAACAGTCCAGCCAGCTCTCTAGAAGGGTCTTTGCCTGACTGAAATGCCTTCATTATGTCATGCACAGACATCGTCTCCTCACACCTCTCAGATGCTGATTCTTTGCCAGGTGGTTTGTGGTACACCATCCTGGTGGTGGTAGTGATGTGAGTTTCCTCCTTTACCCTCATCCCTTTCCCCATGGGATCTTCGTCAGGGCTGACTTTAATTGAATAGCATTTATTCTGGTCTGCAGTTGACGTAGTTTGATTTTGATGCCCTTTAGCATCTGAATCAATATATCTCACTGGTTGAGCATCCTCCATTGCAGGTTGTTTGTTGTCCTCTGGAGACTCATAACTCCTGATGACATGGACAACCTCAGTTCTAGTCTCAGTGATCACTGGTGGAACTGGGATATCCTGAAAAAGGGCTTTGGGGCCCATGCCTTCGGCACTTGGAGGGGCAGAGGGTGTTCTTTCACTTCTGGTCTCAAAGCCACTGTCTGAGAGAGGGCTTTTATCTTGTTCATGTGAGATATCATCAGGGGATTCTAGCACAGTATCTGCTCCAAAAAGTGTATCAGCTATTTTACTGATCTCCTTGTCAGAAGAAGAAGACCTCATGTTTGTTGGAGGCATTTTGAGCTTATGCTCCTGAACTGCTATGGTGGGTTTTAAAACACGTTTCTGCTTCTCTTTCCCATCTTCTTCTCTTTTGCCCTCATTTGCTTTATGCTTTGTATCATACATTTTGGTGAAAGAGCTGCTGCCCACATCAGTGGCCAGGTAGTCAACCACTTTGGACAGATTGAAATCTCGATCAGGAATTGTTTTTGATTTGGCTTGAGGGACCACTGTCTCATATCTTGGGGGATAGCTCCAGTTGCTTGGCGGTTGTTCAACTTGTACTTTCGAGAAATGTATGTCATCCAATGAATCCCTGGCCAGGGAAACCCTACCATCCTTCACACCATCTTTAGTGAGGATTTCACTGACTTTTACCAAGTCTTGCTTTACTTTCTCCACAATCCGATATGGCTCCTCATCTTCTATCTTAGCCTCCCTGGGAGAATCAGACTGAAATCCTTTATTTGCTATGGAATTTGGGTCTGTCTGCAAAATGGCTGACATTCGAATCAAGTCCTCCTTCATTTCAGCTACATCCTTCAGAATCTCTTGGCTAGATGACAGTGGTGATGTGGTATTTGACTTGAGGCCAGCAGAAAAGGGAGCTTTGATAGGGGAAAGCGTTTTGGCAAAGGAAGACTGCAACTGAGCATTTACCTCAACTGGCATAGTCTTCCTTGGGGACAGAAGAGCAGCAGCTGACTTTGACACCTCAGGTAACTTTTTAAACTGGTGTTCTGGCAGCACATTAATAACAGAGTACACTGGAACAGTCATTGTACTAGACGTTACAGCAGTGGTAACATTAGTGGGGGATCTTAGTGAGGGATACAGGGAATTAGAAGCTGATGATCTAATGGACTGATATGAGGAAGACGCAGAAGAAGACATGGACTTCAGGGTGCCATAGCCTGCAGAGCAAGAATTGAATGTTTTTTCAACTTCATCAAATGCTGCATTGACACTTGTGGTTGCAGCATTGGTGGTTGCTTGTATCCTCTCTTGCAGACTGCTGGAGAGAAGAGATGTTGGGGATGAAGAACGGTACTGTGTGGGCGAGACACTTCCATTAATCAAAGCTGCAGCACTTGGGGAGGAGTTGGATTTCAGTGGTGATGAAAGGGACGAAAACAGGTTTCTTGCAGGGCTTGTGACATCAGAGGCAAAGGAACGCACAGAAGAGAGACCAGGTACAGTTTTTATAGGTGATGAGGATGATGCAGTGCCACTAGATCCTCCCATAACAGTCTTATATGGTAGGGATGAACTGAACATACTCAGAGAAGATTTGGGAGAGCTTGGTGGGGTCATGCCCATAGATGATCTTTCAAGAAGAGTGCTCCCTCTTTCAGGGACAGTTAAAGGGGAGGTTCTAGCAGACAATGCTGCCAATCCTTTCATAGACAGAGGATCTGGGGCACTTTTGCCCGGTGAAGAAAGGGGACTGGGGCTGACCTGGATGGGGTACTGAGCTTGCTGGACTACCGTTTTTATAGGAGAGGAGATGGTTCTGTAAGATCGGATGGGAGAGGCTATGTCACTAACTGACTTTACAGAAGAGGCAGGTGATCCAGGGATGTTTGTCTTGATGGGGGAGGCAGAGTTGATGGACCAGACAGACTTTAATGGAGAGGCAGAGGGCGTGTTGGATGACGAACTGGAGAGGGAGCCAAACCCAGACTTGGCTTGGCCAGGGACGGCGACAGGAACAGGCGACCACGCCTGATAAGGTCTCGTTGAAAAGACAGGTTTGTGAGGGTAGCTAGAAGGCTGTGTTCTCGGCGAGCTTCGATCAGTTGTTTCTTCAACAGTAATTTAAACCAAAAGCAATAAGGAAGTAAAAATAAAATCCAACATAAAATAATTTGAAATAAAACATAAAAACCAGAAAGAGAAATTTGAGTCAGTCAGAAAGGGCATTACTCTCAAAGACATAATTTTACACTTGAAATGTAAAAGGCCCATATTACAATGATGATGAACAATGAGAATAAATACACTCAAAACAGAATGGATCTTGGAAAAAATAAACAAAACAAACAAAAAACAAAAAAAAAAATGCTTGATATGACAGACGTGACAAAAAGGTCATGATAACCAAAAATATGCAATTCCATTGACTTTTGATATGCTTAATCTATTTGCTCCTAACAACAGTGCCTTTTACTGTGTATGTTTAATTAAAAAGTATTTCTCTTTTCATTTAGTACATTTTCAATGCCAGGTGACCCCACAAGTGTATATTATTAATAAAAAAAAATATCACCTTAATATTTTGGTCACAACTTAAAATAAAATATGAGGTTGCACTTTACAAAAAAATGTGACCTGCAATGAAAGATTTATTTAAATGGTCACAATTTTATCTCTAGCTAAGTATATTATTAAATAATCCTAACCCTTTTCCCAAAAATGTCAGAAAGACAAGTTTAGACATATTACAATAAAGCAAAGATAGTAGATCAAGAAGAAAGAGCTCCGGCCCTAAAACATAATATCTGTGAGAAAAGGTATTCCAAGATTTCATTAAAGGCAAAAAAAATGTTTTTAAATCAAATCTTGTGCTCTAAAAGAGTCACTGTGGGGGGAAGAAAGTTCATGTAAAGTGCAACCTATTTCATGTTAATATACACAGCCGCACGCAATCATAAAGCCAATAAAAGAGTGAAATGGCTGCTGAAAGAATGAGAACAATTCAAAATAATATTTTTATTCAACATGAATTAAAACATTTCTGTTCAAATGATACACGAACAGACATTGACACCAGTGACAATAACATAACAGTCAAAACAGGGAGACATTTTGTCAACATGGGGTGGGTAAGCAAAGCATGACACACAGGAAACCATGCAAATGTTTGCAGAATGAAAGATGATAAAAGATTATGTGTTGGGTGGTAGGAATAAATGCTCGATGGACATGTTTTGTCAGGGTTCTATATTATATGTAAATGAGAGGTAGAAATATGTAAACTATATCATGGGACCTTTCAGACACTAAAACTGATTAAAATAACATAAATATCTGAAACCAATTAAAAATTTCACGTAGGTAAAAATGGGAAACTCACTCGCTGCTGGGTCGGTCAAATAGCTGTAGCGCTTACGCAAAGCTAAGGAGGCAAAGGTATGACGTCGCTCTGGCTTTTCAGTCTGAAACAAACAAAAAAGAACAAAAGATGCTTCAACATAAAAATGAAGGAAAATGTGCTTGAAACTAACAGAAATAAGTCTAAATATTTTTGTTAACTTGTTAATTTAGAAGTTATAGTGCAAGGAAATAAACCTGCTTTTTTAGTCTACCAGTGCATGCTGTTAGTACTTGCACAGGGAGGCACTTCAGTTATGTGTCTTCAAAAAACTGTAAACGATATATGATTTGCATGTAATCCCTGCACTAGTAATTGATGCAACTTACAGTTAAGTATGGTATATTGAATAAATTTCTTTTCATCTTCACATCATGGTAAATCTTAAAACGTCAATAATAATAACTGTGTCAGTGTTGGTATCAATAGGTTCTCCAAATGTTCATATTTATCAAATATGCATTTCATGATTTAAAATCTAATCTGATGCCAATTTTTAGTGTAAAAGCAATTACTAGTGTGAAATGTAGCCTTTGTAAAGAGTTGGGTAACTCACAAAAGTGAGTGCAGTGTGTTTATTCTTTGCAGACAAACAGCCTAAGTTTTTGAAACTATGACTACAGTTTTTTGAAAATCCTAATGAACTTGTTTGCCGAACCTTAACTATTCCAATATCACACTGTTGTTGAAATAAACGTTTATTGTTGGAATCCTCTTCCATAAATGTTTTGCCATGCAATGGAGAGAGTTAGTACTATTGTTACAGAAAAGCCAAGGAAAAGGACAAAAAATACGAGAAACCCCAATACAAAAAAACAACGACTAAGGCTACGTCCACACGTACCCGCATATTTTTGAAAACTGAGATTTTTCTATGCGTTTGCACCTTTCGTCCACATGTAAATGGACGAAAGGTGCGTTTACAAAATCTGAAAACGGAGATTTTTAAAAACGCCTGCCAGGGTGGATATTTTTGAAAACTCAGTTTTTGCATTTACGTGTGGATGAGGAAAACGGAGAAAACGCAGCGTCAAAGGTGTGCGCCTTTTTTGATGTCACACTGTGTGCGACGTTATTGTTTCGGTGAAATTGATTTCTACAATGGGGGAGACTGTTACTGTTAATTTTACTCTCTGCAGTGTTTAAATGCTTACACATACACACACAGTTATTGTCCCTCCACACATACGACTCGGTTCTGCTTCTATGCCCCAGCTTTGTTTACTATCTCCCACCGAGGCTTCTAGACTTCTGATTGGCCAACATTTCTACACGGTTAGGAATATATTGCCACCTGTTGCTTTGGCATCTTCCTAGCAGCGTTTTCAATAATTTATTCGTTTACGTGTGGACGGGATTATTTTATAAAACGAAAACGGAAAATCTCCGTTTTCAAAAATGTCCGTGTACGTGTGGACGTAGCCTAAGTGGAAAAATAATAAAAGTTAGGGTTACATGTCTGGCTGACAAAATATACCAAAGTCTCTATATGTTTATAGTAATGACGAAGTCCTGTTTAACATGTATGGAAAATAAGATAGTGATGAAAAACAAGCCGAGATGTTAAACAGCAACTGGCTCCACTGGACTTGGGATGGAGACAACGATAAATAAATCCTTGCAGATTAAAACAATTGCCATTTCCACTCATGCACTGCAGGGTCAGGATTGACACGGCTGTGTAAAAACGTGCGCTCAGAAGCATCTTCCACATTTAGGTACAGAACTGAGGTAAGGTATTTGCAAAACGCATATTTACAACGTTCTCTGCAGTAAAGCCAACAGAAAGGACGACAAAGAAGAAGCGGCTTCGTGTGATGATGAAGAATTTGTTTACCTCATCATCAGGATCAGACTCCATATCCTGTGGTATTCCAAGATGCATTGCAGGAGAGGAGAGAGATGACACAATGGAGAGCAGGGAAGTTATAGTGAGCGGGAGGTGAAAATAAAACTCAGGGGATGAAAATGGAGCAGCAAAAACAACAAAAAGCATCAGAAATCTATGGAATTAATAAATACACACAGCAAAATAAACAAAAGCAAAAGCAAAGGAAATACAGTTTCTTGTGATCAATCAACACCACAACAAACAAACAAACAAAGTATTGTTTTGTTGGTTTTTTTGGCAAAATTCTTATGTACCCACAGAGAGCCAGGCACTAAAGCAAAGCATGATGTGCATGTGTGGCTGCAATGTGTACGTTGTGGGGTCTTATGACTGGCACAGGCTTTAACATTAATAAAAGACACAAGGAGCAGGCAGTCACTTCTAGACCAGGTGAGCTTCAAAGATTTCTCTTGGTCTCAGGAGGACAGTGTTTGTTGTTCTTCAACTGGTTCATTTACATGTAGATGATATGAAGTGGCCTAAAAGAATCAACAGTTTAATCATGGAAATCGTACCTTCTTGTGGGTTGGCAGTGTGATATTCAAATTGCATATGGCAGTCTGTGGAAGGCCTTTTGTGGTTTTTGGCTCTCTCAGGAAGGAGAGGCGCCCACATGGTTCTTGGCCCATGTCTCTGATCTGCAGAAGACAGTGAACACTTGTTCAACAAAACCTAATGTCAATAAAAAAAATGCATTTCTTCTTAATTCCAGGAGTAATTATCATTGCACCTCAACCTATTGCAGTGTTTTTATATACAAGTAAAGATATAACAGGGAAAAATATAATCCACTTATAAGCATGTACATGTACATAAGCATGTACAGAACATGAGATAATTAATGCAGACTGAAGGAAAGGAGAGTTGTTTCTGAAATGCACCTGTATAAAGGAGGCTACAGTAAATGCTAACAGAGAGTGTGACAGGAAGAACACATCCTATACCTTTACGTTGAAAGGAAGTCTGTTTTCCTTGAAGGAGAAGAAGTTAAATACCAGCTGCTGCCCGCTTTTGGCAAGAGGGGAAAGATTGCCATAACAATCCACGTAGATCGGTTTGCCCTCAAGAACCTACAGAAATCCATTATCCAAAAATATAGAATCACAGCACATTGTTTTATTTTATCTGTCAGTGCAGTTTTTATTACACTCTCTTACTGCAGAACATTTGTTTGCATCCCACCTCAATATCTTTGCTGCGGGCCACCTCCTCAAAGTTCTCCTGCTGCTCGAGGGTCTTGTCCACTTTGTCGTCCGTCATGCAGAAGCAACGCAGCCGAGCCTCAATAACATCATTCATCTTGGCGAACACCACAAATTTGGCCAGGTACGGCACGCAGATCAGCTCCCGGTATAACTGAGACGCTAGACTCACCGTCTCAGGAATCTGGTGACAGTCTGCGAGCCAAAACCTGAGGGGGAAAGATCCAAGGCAACACAAAAATTAAATAAATAAAGCAATCTTTATGTATGAATCTTCTCACAGGTGTATAACAGTCATTCTAAATAATAATCTAAGTGATCAAACAAACTTGGCTATTTCTCTGAAGGATGCAGAAAGACACATGACATTTGTGCAGTAATCTAATTATAGAGAACCAAAGGGTGCTCTGTTAGTATCAGGCTACACACTCACCACATGATTTAAATCAAGTTAGGATGGAAAATCATGACTTTGCGTAATGTAACTGAAAGGTTCACTTGCTGAGGTCAGTTTAACAGCATACCTCAACAATCTGTGGTTTACTGATTTTGCACCGCACAGTTAAATGTGTAACTGAGTGTAACTCTGTCAGAGGGGAACTCGGGATTCTGTCAACTAACTGGTTGCATTTTTGCGCTTTTATCTCGTGGTATATTTGGGCATTCACTGCCAACTTCTGCAAATACACTGTCAATATTTTGAAGCTCACCATAATGTTTTCTTGAAGAGAGTTAAACTCTCTTGGGTTACTTGTTGGGACTTCCACTGAGGTGAGACTAGACCTGCAACTAACTGCTTTTATTATCAAGGTCTCCAGAAAAAAAAAAAAATACACTGATATTTGATAGTGATAAATATACACTGAACCAACCATACTTTAACCTACTACACTGTTCTGATTTTATCTGTTTTGATTTTTGATTTTATATACTGTTTTTTTTTTTGTTTGTTTGTTTGTTTGTTAGTTTGGTTGTTTGCTTGTTTTAATCTATTTTAAATCATGCTTTTTATTTGTTTTTGTTTCTAATGTCTCTGTAAAGCACTTTGAATCACCTTGTTGTTGAATTGTGCTATACAAATAAACTTGCCTTGCCTTACCTTTATTATTGATACATCTAGTCATTATTATTTATTATTAATAAAGAAAGTTACACCTGTTTCTAGGGCTCAAAGTACTATATTCTCCCTCCACAAATGTAACAGTTTCACTCCATAATTAGTCCAATGAATCAATTTTTTTTTCTTAATACTTTGCCATCCAAAATAATCTGATCATTAAAGTCAGAGGTATAACATGGGCGCCATTTGTTTGTCTGTCTGTTTGTCAGCAAGATCATTTCATGACGATTGACTGTATACATCGGTATATTTATATATGCAGTGGTCCAGTTCTGATTTGCCGTGTGTATAACATACGAGTGTGTCTCACCTGGCCGAAACATTTGTGGTGAAGGAAACGCAGTCAGTTACAAAGGACAGTGGTGTGGTTCCTGTGATGTCCTCCCACTGCGCAGGGGAGGTTCCTCCTGCATTAAAAACAGGGACAGAAATTTAGCTCACTGCCTTTTCAGCATGGGCAGCTTTTAGCTTACGTAATCGCTGTTCTTTTATCTTCTTAGCTCTGCATTTTTTACCATCAAAGTAGAACTGATGAGACTATTCGACACATAATGATTTGTACAGTGCTGTGCAAAAGTCTTAAGCTACCCCTTATGTTTATTATTTCCTTTTGTATATATTCCTCGAAAAATGGAAAATAGGTGTACTGACATGTGAAAACATAAATGGAAACAAAGTAGATAAGGCAAAAACAGAGTTTTCACAATTCTAATAAGCTTGAAAGTCAGTATTTGTTATGACCACATTTATTCTTCTTTAATTAGCTTTCAGGAAAAGTTCTCCAGGATCCTTGAAGGACATTCAAAGCTCTTCGTTGGATGCTGGCTGCTCTTTGTTCCAATAATCACACACTGCTTCAACAATGTTGTGGTCCTGGCTCTGGGGAGACCCATCCATGACTGAGAGGGTTCCACTGTGTGTTTGTCTAATCAGGTCCATGATTTTACTGCATTGGTGATGTGTTTGAGATCAATCTCATGCTCCCAAAAAGAGCCCCAAACCATGACAAAGCCTCCACTAGGTTTTACAAATAGCCATAAACACTCAATGTTGAATCTCTCTCCTCATTTTGTCTGTACATATTGAGTGCTGTGAGTGAGTGCTTGACATTTTTTAGGCCTGCCAAGTGCCTTTTCTCTCTTAAATGATTCATATTTAGGACAGTGTTAAGTGGCTTAACAAACACAACACATCCTCAGAAAATGCCAAGGTAAACGGACTGGACTGAAAATGAATTAAAATACAGCCAATTTTCAAAGAAAAACTTCAAAATTGAGAATTGTTGCTCAAGACACTTTAAAAAAAAAGTCTGTTTTTTGGAAGCAAAACAGAATTGATGATGGGTGGCTCAAGACTTTTGCACAGTGCTATATAATAATAAAAACATTTTAAAACAAAAATAAGTAATGTAATGACTGTCAAGATATCTTTTAAGGATACTTGGAAATAAATGTTAATTCTGCAAAAGCTGTTTGTATAGAGGTACCACAAGAGTATTGTCATGCTCTACTAATCCACAGGTCGGCTTGCCTGTGATGCTGCAGAGGAGACGCAGGCAGGGTGCCGATTCGCCTCGATGGCCGATGGGATGGCCTTCTGCTGATCTAGGTGGGACAGGGATCGTCATAGTGATCGGCTTGTGGAATTTTCTTCTCCTCGGCTCTACAGTGACAATGGGGCTGAAGGTGGCTCTGTTGCCAAGGACTGCCCTCACCATGTCGTCTGGCACAGGCTGGGCCTAAACAGAAGGCCAGGAAGATGTACAGAAATATTTGGCCGTTAAATTCTGATCACTGCCAAGTCAGGCAATTTTTAAATATTCTAACAAATTAAGGGATCTAAGCAGTTAAAAGGAATGGTAAGGTAAAGAAACAAATCAGTGCACCGTCATCATACAGACGAAACTTAAGTGGGCATTAAGAGTCCTACTGTACCTGCAGGCCAACACGGATCTTCTTGGTGAGAGCTCCTGGGGGGAATGAGGCCTGGACCATGGGAACAGTACTGCTAGAAAGTACCCCTCCATCAGGACCCATATGATTAGATTCCTGCTTAATCCGCGACACCACAGCAAAATACTGTGGAAAATCTCCAGTGACGATGCGGCAAATGCGCTTCTTCTCCAACTCGGCAGGACTATCCATCTCTGCGAGATGAGAAGAAGAATTTCACACACACACACATACATATATATTTATATATGTGTTTGTGTGTGTGTACTTATGCACTCATAAACAGATATTTGCAACATATATGCAGTATATATGTTTGTGTAATTTCCATTTGTAGTTTGAGTTGATCAATGGTATTTCTGCAGGCTTTGTCAGCTTGCAGGTAATCAGCCCATAAAAAAGCAAAAATAGGACTGGGCTGAAATGCACCAAATCGTCTATGATCATTAGATTTTTATGAGCTCTTTCAATTAATCTCCATTGGAAAACAAGGACAGGAACACAGAAAGTTTTATGCCGTAGTAATCAGATGATAGCTGTTCACTGTACATGGAACTCAATGCATCCAAAAGCCCATGCAGAACATGCAAACTCCACACAAAAAAGCCCAACGATTGTTAATAAAATGTGGACCACACCAAATAACCTTCCTGTTACCTTCATCCATTCCAGAAAGCAGCTCTGTGAGGTCTTCTGGTCTAGTGTCAGACTGGTGCTCCTTCCACGTGTCACCATTATCACTCCTCAACACGATCAACTCCCTCTCTTTCCCCCGCATTGAACCAAAATGAGGGATCTCCACAATCACAGGACTTTGAGGAAACAGAGCATAAGAATCTTCGTTAAATTGGTGCACAATCTAAGAAAGAAAGAAGAAAAAACCTTTGATTTGCCTCCTAGCTTACTACAAAAAAACCCCAAAACCTACCCAAGGAACTGAGCCCCAGCAGGTCCGACCTCCACCAGTCGGCTGACCAGCCCTTCACCCTCTACCATGGGTGGAGGATAGGCCAGTTTGTGTCTTTTAGCCAGGCGACAAGTAATACGTGTGGGTGCCGTGCATTTCCTGGGAGGGATGATGATGCGCATGCCATTGTGGCGGCTGCCCCTCATGGAACCACCACGGGCATCCACCATGAAACTGACCAAGAACCTGCCAGATGAAGAAGAACATTTCAGAGTAGGAAACAAAACAACGACAAAAGAGAAAGATAGACTAAAGCTACGGACACAAGTGGGGAGGACGATTCCCATGCTGTGATCACCGTACACCAAAATAAAGTGAAGGAAAAGACAGAAAGTAACAAAAACAGAGAAAGAGGAAGAGACAGGACGATAGAGAGGAGAAAAACGATGCTTTGAGTTCTGAAATTTGGCTGTTCTCACCTTCACCTGCCTCAGTTTAGGGAATTAAACACTGTGTGAAACTAAACTGAATGCTAATGAAGTTGTAGAAAGTTTAGTTTCCAGGACTGAGGCTGTAAGTGAGCATGTGCCAAAGATTCAGCCCCTGTAAAGCAGCATTAAGTGGTCAAATATTAAACACCAGCACTAATGTTTCAACTCTGGTCGATACGATCGGTATTCTTCAAATCAAGAGCACGTTGTGGCGTCCCGTGAATACACCAAATTACACAAATAAGAAGACAGAGTAAGTTTTGGGTAGGCATACAAACCTGCCTATGCAGCTTTAATTTAAAGCCACACATTGAATTTTCTCCTCATAAGTGTTGCTTGCTAAGCATGTTGCAAACAGTAAAATCCCTGTATATTTTGTCAGAAGACTGAGTTGTTATTTTTTATGTGTAATGAGAGAGTAAGGAATAGCACAATAAAGAAGGAGTCCCAAACATGTCGACTACAAACTTCTAAGATCTAAGCAGTGCAAATGAAACACCAGACCACACAGATGACAAAGGCACAGACGGGAGAGGGAAGAGACAGTGACGAGATGAGAGGGAGACAGAGGTGGAGGAGCGAGTGACATCACTGCGCCATCATGGGTGAGTGCAGCAAACTCAGTCATCACCTGGAGTCATACTGAGGGAGCGGGGAGGAGAAGCTGCAAAATAAACACATGGGAGACAATGCAGGAGGCAAACCCCCAGAACCTAGTTTTAGTAGCAGTTCCATAATCACTGGTGGGATCTCTAATGACTACTCGAGATGAAAGAAGACTAAAAAGGTGAAAAAAACAAGGGATGCAGTAAAAATAAGGACAAAAAAATGAGGACAAAATGACAATGAACACAGTAATATTTAAATAAACAGGCACGCTTAGAAGGTAAAATAATGTGTCATGAATAGAAAGAAAGATCCGAAACTTAAAATGATAGATCCCACTATTTAAATTCTCAGTAACACCAAAGATATTTTCAGTTCTGTGCAAGTTCTGTGCAAAGACAGCACGCTCTATTCTGAGCAGATCTTAACACTTTATGATGTCGTATATTCAAAGTATGTAAAAGACGCATCGGTTTATCTAAGTGAAACACATGAGCCACTGTACCATGAGCTCACAAAGTATGCGGTTTGTTTCCATAATGATAAAATAGATGACGACAGAATGACGGCAGTGAACGTGGGGGAACTCATCGGCCATGTCTCTGGTTTTATGGTACGACGCGAGAGTTTTAGAGGGTGAAGTGTGTCTTGTTGCTTTAATGTAATGTGTACAGTAGCAGCACTGCAGAAATCCCACAGCCCTGCACCTTGTCTGCATCAGTGCTGCAGAGTTTGCTGAATATTGACTCTTTGGGGGAGAGCAAAAGACAGTAAAACATTTGCGTGCAGTAAGCATATAAAATGTGTGATTTCTGCAAATAGTTATATGAATGCACATGCAGTATGTGTGTCGTTTCACATGTACTGTAAGTGTATGCATGCTGGGAAACATCTTCCCAGGCTGGATGAGAGTGCAGCCGTTCTTACCCAGAGTGAATTGGACTAGACACAGTGTTGTGGCTGTGATCCATAGTGTCAGGAGTCCAGCTGTAGCGTCTCATACACTCCGAACTGTAATCTCTGGTCACAGCAAGGTGCTGGTTGAGGAAGATCCAAAGACATGGTAAAGAGCACAGAAAGTAAAGAATGGGTTAAGAAGAAAAAGGACGACAAAGAAAACAGACAGCAGATTTGCAAAACTGACTAATGGATCCAGACAAAAGGAACAAGGTGCAAGATGACAAAAAGTGAACAAATTATCACTCACTGCAATGATAGATATGGGCTGATTACATTTACAGCTTCTATTTCACCAATGTTTTCCATCACTGTCCATGTTCTTACAACAGCCAGGACAAAAAGGCACTTGAGGCGCATAAATAAAAGATGATACTGTATAATTATGATGACTGAGAAACTGGAAACTAAAGATCAGCTTTAATAAAAGAAGAAGGATGTGAACACTGAATCTTGGAACTCTCGTACACTGAAAGGAGCATGGGAATGACTTATGGCAAAGACCCAAAACAAACAAATATACAGAAAAGCAAAACTTGAGAGAAATGGAAGCTGAACCACTGCGAATGAAAAATAACAAAACCGACGAATGAGTCGGACATCCAACGACATTTATACCTTATTGAGTGGATCAACCAAGTAGGAAATGTCTTTACAGACACTCTGAAGCTTAGGGAAGAAGAAAAACAGTTCAGCAGTTGCATTATAGGTACTAGATGGCCCACACAAATTAATTTATGGTGCCGTGCTTCACTGCAGGATTTGTGCTTCACTGAGGAAAACGATTTTAACCCCTTCAATACCTTAATTTTGATTTTAGCATCTACATTCAATAGGTGACTGTAACTGAAACTTCACTCATCAAAAGGCAGATAATTCAAAGCAAACATAATCTCATATACATAATATTTACAGGTTAATACAGCACCAATTTACCAGGAAGCTCTCTGACATAAGACAGAGTAAAGTAGTGTTGTTAAATAGTCAAATGATTTCCAAAACATCTGCTTTTATAATTCAAGACAACTACAAAATATCGTTATGTTTTCTTTGGGATCTTGGGTGATGCTGAAAGAAATATTAACAATAATTTCAGGAAAAGAGTTACAGGTTCTTTTATTGCTACAGACCAACATAAACAACGTAATGACAGATGAGCGCTGCAGAGCACTGCAGTTTTCCCTTGGGAAGCTGGAGGTGGGAGGCTCAAGGCTCTTGGGTTTGAATAAAGCTTTCATCAAGGTGCTATATGCTCACTCTCAGCACTTTGGCAAAAGCAGGCATGGCATTAAGACTTCTTCTTTTATGACCCTTGTGCAAGATGAATGAAACTACTCGGATTCTGCCTTTAATCTATCCAATTTGTGTTTTAATCAGGAAAGACAACAATTACAACAAAAACCAAAGAAGAAAATGGGGATAGAAGGTGACAGAAGGCTGGGAAGTAGTGTCGAAAGAAATGAAACTTACCGTGTCTTTTGTAGGAGCCAGAATCTCTTCAATCATCATACTGTCTCGTGCAAAGGAGCTCCGGTTGAGCGTGTTGGACCTATCCGAACTGAAGGAGCGGAGGCTACATGTTACCATGCAACCCAGTGCCGCGGGCAACAACAAGTGACGGGCCGGGGGACACGGCATAAAACAAAAAGCAAGGAATCCATTACTACATGTAACCTCCAGGGGTTTCACTTACTGGACAGAGAGTCCAAAAGTAATATGGGGAAAATAGAGAAGCAGAAGAGTCTGCATTTGAACAGGGATAAGATATTGCAGCACGTTATTTAAAGATGGAAATGAGAGTGAGGTCAGTTTTTTGCATTAAGAGATAGAGGGAAAGAGGAAGAGGAGAAGTAGGCGGCCTTAAAGGAAAAAAGACAGCTCTGTCTATACGTCTGTCATGAGCACTAGTGTAACTACGTCTGCCTGAATGATGACGTATGACAGAATAGCAGACTGTACTTATATGCACCTGGTTGGCAGATAAGAGCTTAAAGTGTTCAATTCTGTGCAGACGTCATCAATGACAGGAAAAGGAACAAGATTCACTCAAAGATATTTCAACTGTTAAATCCGACTCAAGCTCAAAGGCTCACCTTCCTTTATTCTAAGATTAGCTGACCTAGACCTGTTTCAAAGGAGCAAAATACAAGAAGGGAAGCAGGTCGTTTCTATCTATCTTGCTGCAGTCTGCTTTATGGCTGTGTGTGGTGATGTGTGCCTATTTTTGCTGCCTCTTCGGCTCAGTGCAGTGCTGCAGATTCATTTCGGGCTTCTTTCTTGTGCTCCTTTTACAGCGATTTGATCATTGCAGAAGATGTGAAATATTCATTTGATGTGCGGTGACTAAACGCTTACCTAAAATATATATTTTTGTCTGTGTGCGAAGAAGCACTTAAATATCATACGTGAAAGGTGCGTTGTTGTTGTTGTTGTTCGTGTAGGATACGCAGCTTCAGCTGTGAACAAAGCTGAAAACTCTGCCTTCGTTTCTCAGAGGGCATACTGTATGTGTGTATTGATGCGCCGTGCGTGAGTGCAAAAGGGGGAGAGTGGGTGAGTGAGGGGGAGAAAATGCAGAGCTCAGCGTGTTTGAGTGGGCACGCTATTCAGCACAGAGAGAAGCCCTTTATTCAGCAGAGCCTGCCTACCCCGGCATCGAAGTTACCAAGCAACTCTGTACGGGCTGAATGGACTCGCTGGCAAGGCAGCGCCGCACTATCCCCCCCTCTACTCTGTTCTCACCCCGACCATGTTTGTTTTTTACAGCTTCCTCCTCTTTCTCATTCTGCCTACCCTACTCCCCCCAAAAACATCAGCGCTTCTTCTTTTCTTTCTATGTTTTCATTCTTGCTCATTCCCTTTTATGTCCTCCCTGTAGTCAGCCTTTCATTTCTGCGTGTCATCCTTCTCCATAATGATCTCCTTCTCTCTCTGCTTTCTCATTTCCTGAGTCACGATGCTTTAACAATACTGTGAAGTTTATCAGTTCATCCACTCAACTAAAGACTTTTTCAACTTTGCCTCTATCCCACTGCTTTTCTCTAATCAATCAGCCCCTGCTTTAACACCTCCTTTCCTCTTTCCACTCCATTCATTTTTATGGGTGGTCACTCATAAAATCTACTTCAAATTTTCAATCTAGCATGTCAAAGTATGAACCAGTTAAGCACTGGGTCGAAGGGATTTTTGTGGACTCAGAGAGGCAACTGTAGGCAACTGAGTTATAGTATATCCATGTTAGTGCTGCTGTGTTCGAATGCAAAGTTTCCATCTATGCAAACCAGAATTGAACAGCAGGAATCATGCCGAATACTTGTGGGACACCTCCAATTATGTCAACAAATTATTAATCCAATGATGTGTCCGATCCCTGGAAGTTACACTCAGAGACACTCCAAAAAAATATAAGGTGCCACATAAGAAGAAGCCACGTCAAAACATTAGTAGATTACTCCACACAACTCAAAACTGAAAGACGGCTCCGCAAAACAGCTGCTTATATTTTCTTATGTCCAGCAAAACTGTCTCTTTTGCACACCTACATCAAAACAATAGACACAGATTTCACTAAGAGGTATGAGTTAAAAAGTGGAGTGATGATGATGATGATGATCTAAAAATACAACACGTAACAGAAAATGGGTCAAATACGCTACCACGAACAGAGAAACAGCAACACTGGATGACGTCAATGTCCAATGAATGACTGGTGGTTTGAGTTAGAGGTCTTATGAGTGTTGGATTGGGGTTAAAAAGTAGTTCACAGGGTCACAGGGAAGAGACACCATTCACAGATCTTTTACCTACTACTACTGGTACCACAACTACTACTCTTTTCTTACCTGATTCTAGGGCTAGAATGAGAGACAGGATGCAAGAAAACAAGAAAAAAAGAACAAAATAGCAGAGTGAAAAGCAAAGCATTTTGAAGACGTTCAAGCATGATGTGACATTGATGCTGTGCTTTTGGTGGCACGCTACGGCAAGGTTGAGCGAATTTTTCTCGTTTTACATGAGAAGGTGTTTGCGTGTATCCAGCCCACTCAAAAAGCAGACCATGCAATGTCAATGTCATAAATGAAAAGGTAAGGGAAAGAAAAGAACTTGCTCAGCATCACACATTCACTGATCAATACATTATTTTATACATTTCCGCACTCCTGCAAAAACAGTCAGCTTAACAAAGTGTATGTGCAATGTATGTACATGTATATGCAGATTTTAGTATATGTATCTGTAGTTTGCAGAGGAAGAAAGTTCTATGGAAACTATGGAAGGACTTGATCATTTGTAAGGAGAAGTCAGTGTAATAATAATGTAATAAAACTCTGAAATAGAAAGGTGAGCACAGCTTTTAAGCTTGCATGTGCTCCTCGCTGTTTGTACAAAATAGTTCTTTCAAACTAACATTTTGCGTAATTCAACGTATTATCTCTCTGTCGAAACTTTTTCCAGGATCAGCCCATCAAAACAAAGTCGCTCACGTGGAATCCCTCCAGTGTTTCCCTTGTTTGCCTTGCCCTGCTGATGTTAGCAGCTTCCTGTCACAGTCAGCGTGTCGTTGTTTTTATCAATCCAGCCATCACAGTGCCATCTGCCATCTGTCAGTGCGGTTACAATACACACTGTGGGGCTGCACAACACACCACCGGAGTGTTTTCATTGGCGCCTGCCATTTTTCCACGACATCCTTTGTCCACTATGTGAAAGTGTAGCTACACCGACACGCAGCTGTTCGCCCAGAGCATCAAAGGTATCAAAGCTTGCTAGCTCTTTGTACATTTTTTTTTTTTTGCCCGAGTTTCAAACAGGGTCACACAAAACGCTGAATCATTTAGTCAGGTTGAATCATTAGATGGCAACTTCCCAGCTGCGCTTTCTGGTGACTTCCATTATGCCATGTTATTGTGTGTGAGCCTATATGTGTTTATGTTGCATGTGTATGCATGTGTGTGTGCTCGGTGGAGGGGGCTGTGCATTATACTAACTATTCAAGAGCAACAAGAACAATATATGTCATATCAACTATGGCATTATAAATCTGTGGATTTAGGGTGCAAATATCACAAAGATGATGTCACACTGTGAAGTACATCAATAGTTTTAATGTGCATATATATAAAAATGGCAGGTGCCTACCTGGCTGAGCGGGCTCCTATGCTGAAACCCATGTACCCCTCATGAGGGAGAGAGTCATCCCCCAACTCTTTGAGGTCCTGAGGCCGCAGGTATTTGTCTGTATCCCCAGTCATTGCATCCTCACCTAATGAAGGGACGAAATCAGAAAACCCTCCTGTTAACTTCAAAAGCTAATCAGGGCAAGAGAGACGATGCGGCACCCAGCAAAGAAAAACAAGCCGACACCAGCCTCTCTTTTATTTGATTAGACTACTTAGAGAGGGCCTTGGCTAATTATCAGCATCCATCTGCCGTTAAATCAACCCAGACTATCTCACTGCAACTTTTCTTTCTTTCAGTCTATTCTTTTCATTTGTGGCACACCAACAACATGAAGCTGGAACACTCAGCAGCGCCTATGCTGGACTTTAGAGGTGAGACTGTAGAATTAAAAGAGAAAGAGGCAGCAGCAAAGACACTTTGCGGTATATCTAGAGCTCTCCTGTAAAATCAAACGCAGCTCGTTTCAGAAGAGTCAAAGCAGAAGGTTTTATAGCTACCAAAGCCTCAGCACAATAAGCAAAGAATAAAGAGAAAGTGCAGAACCGCACCGCACCTCGATCGGCGGACCGGTGGACGATGACACGCCGGTCAATGAAGCCGCCGGGGCGGCTACAGTGTTTCCCCTTCTCCCTCATGTCCGGCTCTGTCCTGCCTGCAACACTCTGCTCCTTCACCGCAGCCCCTCCCCCTACCTTCAATACTGCCGCACTCCGATCACACACCACCACCAGTGTCAAGCAAGAAGACAAGGGATGGCAGCGTTTCCGGTGTCAGATTTCAAAATAAAACCAGTGGTGGAAGGGTTATAAATGAAATTATCTTTAGTCAAAACTAAAGACAAAGAAAAAAATTCAACCTGTTTACTCCCTATGTTTACACTTCATAAATTACAATTATAATGTTCATCAGCTACTCTTACAAAGAATACTGTGAACATGTTCTCTCAGGTGAAGCAAGGAAATTGATAAAAGATGCAAGATTTTCGAAGACATATCGCAATATTTTATTTATACTAAAGAAATATTTTTAACTAATAAATAATCTCTGTGTATTTAGTATAATTTTGAAGTCTTGTGCACCTTAATTTTAAAACACTGGGACAGAGAAATATCCATTATAATATCGCTTCCTGTCTGTTTCCAAAGCTCAATAAAAATGAAAGCGAAATATGCATATCTTATGATGTGGATGTAGCCTATGAAGTATTATTGAACGCATAACGATATCTTTTATTGTTGTGGCAGAGCGGATAATCCAACTTCCTGCGTTTCACAGATATTTCTGTCTGACTTCACAGACCTGGAAAGGGATCGACTGCTTGCTGTTAGAATAAAGTGTGGCAGTCCCATTCAAGCTCAGTTATTCCACCACTTACACCCCGACACTGACACACACACATACACCCTCCTGTTCTAGCCTATATTTTAAAGCATATTCTGAATCCCCCCGCCCAAAAAACAAGCAAAAAAACAAAGCCTGCCTTTTCCGTCCCTCTAAGAAGAAGAAAAATCAAAAACTGTTCACAAATATAAAAAAGATGTTGATTATAGTTCACACAATAAAAACTACGTAAAATCAGTAAAAACGGAAAAAATAATAACCACATGTTATAGTGACAATTTCACATTGGCTCTCAGCAACTCTCACTTTCTTACTTTCTGTCTCTCGATCAATCCTCTGTGGCTTAGTAATTGCACCGGCTATTGAAACTTCTTTTAAACCCCCCGAGCGACTTACCTTTGTCCAGCGCAGCCATATCGATTACAGCTCTGTTCGTGTTTCGGCGGTAATTTCTGTTTCTTTAAAACGCCACAAAACGCCCACGGTGTAAAAACTGCAGAAAGTTTAAGACTATCAAGAAGTCCATTCAATGCTTCTGGTGCTGGTGGAAAAAGCTGCCCTCTCGTCACCTCAAACACTTAACTCCACTCCAACCAACTTGCGTGTTTCTTGCCCGTGCGCACATCCCTGCTGCTTTCGTTGCGGAAATAATGTAGATTAGAACCTCTCCAAGTTTTGCGCCTCCTTGTTGCACAAAAAGGACACGAGGAAACATAGAAACAGCCTAAGTCTAAGCCACTTGACATCAGTGGCCACACCGGGGTTAAATCTCTTGCAGGCGGCTCAAAAAAAAGCTCATCTCATTGGATTTAAAGCGAGAGAGAGACAGTGCGTCTCTGGCTCAGCAGCATCCACAACAAACTCCAGTTGAAGAGTGTCAACAGGGGCCGCGGTGGAAGTGTTTACCGCTCTGTGGAGAGCACAGTCAGCTGACAGATCGTTTGAGCAAATGCCTGGGAACGTCAGCATTTGAAAACTTTCACTGAGGTTTTATTCTTCCTCTGTGATGGAAATCCTAGAGGGAGTTTGGCTGTGTGTCAAAGTGGGAGTGGGAGCTACAATAATGACTAAATAACCACATAATTTTGCAATTTTTAATCTCTTGAGCAACATTTCTCTGTCTAGCTCTTCTGTCTCTGTGTTGCACACAGTGACTACAACTTGCACAAGAGTAAGAGAATGCAAGCAAAGCAGCAACGGTTAACTGCAGTAATGAAACTATTTCAGGCCAATGCCATAGGAATTATAGAAATCTATACTATGACGCTAACAGAGAAAATTAAAGATTTAAGTTATTCTCGATTAGTGGCTGTAGTCATGTATAGAAGTCATAAGGCAGGTCACAATAACACACAAGAAAACACACACACACAACAGCAACCACGGGGAGCTGTTAGAGTCACTCCAACCCGCAGCTTAATAGGATTGGCTTCCCTCATGTAGGATTAAAACAAGTTGAAGAAACTCTTCACTTACTCCTGCTACTTCTTTAACACACACCTACATAGAGCAAAACAACAGCATCCTGTAGAAAATGAAGGAGTGCAGATCTGAATACAACTGCTGTCTGAAGCCAGTCTGGTGGTGCTATTGGGCAAAGTGATTATCAAGGCCACAGAAGTGCAACGCTGATGAAATACACGCATGGTATAAACTGTTTATGTGGGGGACATTAAGTCATGGGCACTATATTTCCTATGTGAGGATCTTCAGAACAAACCCATCTCCTAAAACCTGATATGCGTGTATACTTGTTGAGTCTAGCTGTATCGCCTCACACAGAAACTCCACACCCCTTGACCAACATCCCCCGAGCAACAGCCCGTGAACGAGCTCATCAATTTTGCAAGAATCTTGGCTGTGTAGTTCCAAAACAAAGGACAGAGGACTGAGTGGACGGTCCTCTGTACCATAAACTTGGCAGAACATTGGCCTGCAGTCCTGAAGCAGCTACTCTGCTGCAAACTATGAAACTTGAATTTTACATACATTGAAAAATGATTTGACACGATGTATGCCGGCCTCTTCATATTCCAACTCTGCATTTTGATGTGTGTCACATTGATTTTGCTTTCATTTTTTTCACAGCTACACAATTTTGTGTCAAATAATATGGCTACAGCTGGACTTTATTGTTTGTCTGCATGATTAAAGACTAAGGAAAAATAATAAATACAATAAAACAGTATATATGCACAACCCATGGAGCCTTAACAACATAATAACTAAAGAATAACCACAGCATTTAGTTTGAGTGGACAGTGTGTATTCTGGTCAGTGAGTAAGTTCCTTTGAAAATGTTCCCATTACCATGAACAGCAAAGCAGAACAGCAGTACAGCAAAGGCGACACTGTTAGTTCTAGGCAAGGCAGCTCTGTTGTATTAAAGGAAAAGAAGCAAAAAATAGAAGAGAGGATTCAAACCGATACCTTCGTCAACATCTGACAAAGACTCCTCACTGAGAGTTTCTGGCACATTGGCCTGGACTGTGTTTTGGATACACATACAGTGAAACATGCACGTTAATGAGAATGACATCACATAGCACACAGTATATGGGAATTATGCACTTTCATTGATTTTAGGGCTCAGTGATGAAATTTCAAAACATTTTTTTACATACCTTCATCATCTGACATATCGAGGAATTCATTCATGGTCTCAGGGACATTGATTTTATGCTTTTCGGATGCACTCTGGAAATTCAAAAAAATACATATATTATATATTCCTCACCTGTTTTTTTAAGCAGTTACAAATGGATTTTCTTAAATTATGATATGTCACATAATCACTTTAAAATCACTGCCTTTCACATTGCTACATATTAAAAGAAAGAACTGATAGTGACATTGTTGTTGATATTTTGAAAGTCAGTTTATGCGTGACAGCAAAGGGAACATAAGAAGAGATGATCTTGATTATTACCCATTCTTTAAATATTTTATCAGCTGAAGCTCTGATAAATGTAGTCAGCTGGTGTCAACTTCAGGATATAAGTTGCAAATAAAGTGGAAGCTTCACATATATTTCCTTATTTGGGCCTTAGACTGGGCTCCAGGCCCTGTCATAGCAAGAAGTAGTCATACTGTATTTCTGAAGGCCATCTTGACCCAGATAAGCGATCAGAAAATGTTTCAAAGTCTGCAGATGTAGGCTTAAGAGCAACATAAAACAACAGCAGAGGTCTGTGTACGGTGAATAATAGATCAGTCACACTGAGGTGTGAGGAGATGACCTTGATCTTTTATTCACACTCCTGTGGTTTAAAGCATTTATGACGAATACACTTTCCTGCTGATTGTGCTGGATCCTCAGTGACCTCTTTTCCTGGCTCTTCGCTCACTGTCCCCCTCACACGCTTGTCACTTCTTCATCACTGCCTGTCTTTCTGTACCTCACTCATCTGCTCATTAGGGTTAGCTGTTAGTATCGCTGTTAGTAACGTTGGCTATACGAGGGGAATCCTTAAGCTCCAATCTGAGCCGTCCCTTTCTCTTAAGCAGGACAACTTCACACATGTGACACAGCGTGACAGACTGACTTGCAAGCTCATTTGCAGTATTCACACCTTAACTCCACTTACAGTGTGCTGCTGGCTGTCCACGGCCACGGTTTATTTTTGGCAATGAGCTAGCTGCTCGGTAAGAAAACACTAGTAGTTTCACAGACAAATAAAAAACATTATTTCTATTGTTCACTTTTAAGCAAACAACAACCTTCCTAATCCAACAAACAACCAAAGTGATACTATTTCTAATGCACTGTACAACTTTTAGTTCCGATATTCTTGTTTCTCCTAATGTCAGAGCCCAAAAAGCATTGCAATCAACTCTGAAATCTTACATATCAGAAAATTCTTTAATGCACCAACAATTAAAACCAGAACCGGAAACTGCATGAAAATGTAAAGTATCACAGGGTGACAAAGCTGATTTCCACATAGTTAATACCTAAATAAAAATAAATGGCTGCCAAGAAAATAAAACATAGAAGTTTACCCTTCAGTGTCTGGAAAATGAGATTTGCTCCTGTTAATTTGCTAAAACATGATAGCTGTCAGTTTATTATTTAAACTAATGAAGCTGAATCATCAATAAAAATCACACAGTCTCACACACCCCAAAAAAGAAAACATACATTAAAACTTTTCAATAAGAAGCACATAATCTTTGCCCAGCTGTCAAGTTACACAAAATATCCAACAGTTGATGTATGATGTAATTATATGTCTTAAGATTGTATGTCTTAAAGCATGTGAGATGGCATTGACAAGAAGTCAGTATCTTACCATAGTAGCCAAGTTTTCATCAGTCACAGGCCTCAGAGTGTCAACCACAGAGATGTAACCAAGACGGCGGGCAATGGATAGGGCAGTGTTCCCGTTCTTACCAGTGACAAAGACACACAGAGGAAGTTACACACAGAAAGGAAAAAAGCATTCAGTATTTCCTCAAACTTAAGCTCTGCTGTCCAGCCCGTGTGTTTGTGTACTAACCACAGTGAGTTCGTTGGCCGAGGCCCCGTTCTGAAGCAGCAGGTTGATGATGTGGGTGTGGCCCTGCTGAGCAGCTTGGTGTAGAGGAGTGTACCCGTTCTAAGCACAGCCAGACAAACACAATCAGTTTGTCCAGGAAAGATGCAAATACACTGCAGGATTGCAGGAAGGTCTTCAGCAATACAGCGATACAAGACTGTATGTGTGTGATTCTGTGTGTCTACCTTGGTTTTGCCATTGACTCTGGCATGGTTGTGCAGCAGGAAGTTTGCCATCTTTGCATTTCCATAGTGGCAAGCTACATGCAGCGGAGTGTAACCCATCTGGAATGACAAATGATGGCGGAAAAGGCACAGACAATTCAATTAAAACAGGACGGAAAATTACTCACAAGTGCCAACTGCAGACTATAATTTGTTACGTCACAGTTTACTAGAGAGCTGGCCTGAATTTTGGAAAGTTTATATTTTAAGTGTAAAATTTACCAGGCAAATATATAAATCCTCTCACATAATGGGATTTCTCTAAATCCTAAATTAAAACTGCATCGTATTTCATCTGCTCTATGAATTATGTATTTGTGTATCATGGAGATCAGAGGGTGAATAACCTCTTTGCTGTAAACAACTGTCCTGTCAGCACAAACACACCACAAATAACCTTGTGTTAGCCCAACCTTTAGCTACTGCAGCTCTTAGTGAACGTGGTTATGTGCATGAATGTGTTTGCTGCATCCATAACAACATGATCACCTTCTACTCAGGTAACAATCCTTTATTTATGCAGCAACTGAGATGTCGGCAGACAGGTGAGTGTATGAGCGTGTTAAGCTAAAGAGGAAAATCAGGATAAGCACATAAAGCAAATTAACTGATGGGAGTTAAAAAAAGTATAAATATGCAGCAAACCTGCCTACTCAAGTATTTACAGTTTTCCCATGTGTGCAAGAAGTCATCTGAGAAAGCTGTACCTTTGTTTGTGGGTTGACATCAGCCCCATGATTGAGAAGGACTTCAGCAACATTGACCTTGTCCTCCTGAGCTGCTAAGTGGAGTGGTGTTAGTCCGCTCTGTATATGAAAAAAGGAGAAAAACATGCAAATCCACAATTACATTTATTAGGGTGGGTGTGCAGAAGAAGAATGAAAAGTAGGGTGTTTTTCAGAAAACTTGTTTGAGAAGTCGAATGTGTTATGGCAAAAATCATGACAAGTGTTTGTCTACTGGGTAAGAAGGATTGTGGGCCATATACATGTGTAAGCTTAATTACATTTGTAGTAGTTCCTGTATAAATACTATAGCTATGTGACAGATTCTACCTTGTTGCACACGTTGACATTAGCGTTCTTGGTCAGCAGCAGTGACACCAGATCCACGTTGCCCTCCTGTGCTGCAAGGTGAATTGGGCTGATGCCTTGCCGCGTCACTGCATTGGTGTCTGCACCGTACTCCAGCAGTGTGGTCCCAATTTCCATTTGGTTCTTCTTGGCAGCGATATGAAGGGGCATGTAGCCGTTCTAAGGTCCGCAAGAGAGGCGTAGAGGTTAGGAGGCTAGACCGAGCTCTTCTATGGTTGTAATGGCTAGTACATTATTATATCTATTTTACTGTAACAGAGAAGTTGCTAATTGAAGTAAGGGTTGGATAATGCAGTTTTCATCTATAATGTACTGCAGTCCATTCTCAATCGAAATGGTATTAATTTCATACATTATAGATTAAACTATGGGCAGGGCTGAAGGGTGTGTCTAAAAGTAATTTTCATTTTATCTACAAAACTTATACTCAACTCCTAAAGATCTATTACATGATAGATGCAGCTGAAAATCAGGATACAGCTTTGACTAAAATGTTGCAATTTTGCATCAGGACGTATAATCCAGTTTGTCATGAAAACAAACTTACAGCACAAGGGTCTTTCAACTTATTGACAGTCAAGAGGCTAGCGTGGCCAGCCTAACGTATCACAGGTAAAACTGATGGGAAAACCTCAGACAGAAGGTTGACCTCAGCTGTTACACACATTCACAACAGTGAAAGTGCTAGAGACAAAGTGTACAAACAGGAGTGCAACTTAAACGTGAACAGTCACCACACTGTCTTCCTCCTTTTTGCTACTGTGGAGGAGAGGACCTGAGAGAAAACATTACAAAGTAGCAGTAGAGGGCTACATTCAAACCTCTGGGTAGCCTTGAGGTCTGCAAGGGAGAAGGTAATTCTAGCTCAAATGAGAGTGAGTAAAAGGATAAGGTGAGTCTGGAAGAGGGAAGAGCCTCTATTTACAGAGCCTAACTTGGATTCCTTCTTTGATTTAATTTACGACACTGTGTAAAGCAAGACTTATACTTCAAGTCAAAATCCATTTATTTCTATCTCCATCACTAAGTAGAAAAACATCACACACGGAGCACAGTTTATGGTACTGCAGGGAACTATTGCAGCAATAACTGCAATAGTAACCCTACTCGTGTCTCTGTGTTAGCGCCTCTATACAACTCCTCTTGTACACACTGATTGATTTGTTTCCAAAAGCACTTAAATTAGATCAAGCACACTAACTTTAGAACCCAGCCAAATGAAAAACAATTTGAGAAAGAAAGAGAGAAAGGAAGAAGGCAGGACAGAATGAGTGTGGGAAGGCGACAAGAAAGGCAAAGGAATAAATTTAGACAGACGCAGATTAAGGGAGAGAAAGAGAGCTAGGATGGACCAAAGTGGCTTTGCAAGCTTTGGTCTCCTTTTGTGGCATGTCACTTGACAGTCCAGGCAAAACAGGCATTTCCTGCCACATTTTTGGTTGGTTCTGGCTTTTTGCTCACACTCGTTCTGCGGTTTCGACAGACTCTTAAAGCCTGGCAGGAGACAAACCATAACTTGACCACTTATGTTTGTCTGTCTAACTTAACAGCTTTTTTAAGGTTTTTATTGGGAATACATCATTTTCTCAACTCTTGAACAGACAAAAAAAAAAGGAAATGTTAGTGGTTTGGCACTATTACTGACTCTGGAGTAATTACATTTCTTGTTTTTCGGAGAAACACAGTATATTGCTTGCAATATGTAGCAAACCAGCAACTCAAATCTGCTGACAGCATGACCTCATTTCAGGCTGGTCGGGTGGTTTGTAAGACTTGACTGAGCACAAAATAAAACTCACACTTTCACTGATAAACGATGAAACGGATGGAGGAAATGGGCGAGCATTAGATCCACATTCACACGGATGAATATTACACATAAATCATTATTAATGGGATGTTACGTAAGTGATAAGCCAGGTGAGTTCCCCTTAACACGTGTATTGATATGTGTTTGTGTGGATACCTTGGCGGCAGCGTGTGGGGAAGCTCCCTGATCCAGCAGCAGCAGTGCCACTCTCTGATTATCGTAGTGAGCAGCTACATGCAGAGGAGTTAGCCCACTCTAAAACACCCACACACACACACACACACGTACAAATGCAGAGACACATCCACACACACACACAGGAACACAAACACACAGGCATGCAACACAACACTGGATTAGAAGATCACCGACCACACCCAAGCACAGACACGCTGATTAAGAAATGGTTAGAGATGGGCATCGAACCGATGAAAGATACAAAGTATAGGAGACGGTTAGAGCTCTAACTTCATGCGCTAAAGGAAGATGGCATTATTAGGAAACTGAGTGAGAGAATTTTCCTGCTGGCCTGCTGATAGATTTCAATGTATCTTCAAAATGTTGACTTTGCAGCACTTACTTACAACGGCTACAGTATTTTCATTTGGAATTCAATAGCCATGTCAAAACATGCTAAAGTCATCTCAAGTGTGCAAAAGCACCAAAATTGAAGATACACACTTTTCACTGGCCAGCAAAGATGTGACTAAAGCGTTATTTTTATAGCAGCAGAAAAAGGATTAGTATTAGTTTACCAACAGCAGAAGCCGCAAGGTCTAGTTATTATTTTAACTTAAATGTTTAGGGTTTATGCTTACAGCATAAAAAATGTGATCAGAAAACTGAATCTAATAATTTTTTTAACCAAAAGCATGTGCTTATCTGCCACTAGTTGTTCAAATTATATATTTTGAGACAAGATTTCTCAGTGTATCAATCGACACAAGTGGGAGATTAAAGGGTCTGCATCACTCATGTTAAACCACAAAATCGTGCTCGACATTACTCAATCATAGGACGTGTCCCACAGAAGGTGAATGCCCAACCAGGCCTCCGCACAGTGTGGCTCACTAACAACAACCTTCCATAAAGAGAGTTTCAAGGTCATGTCTTTGTCTTAATACTTTCTATAAGAGTTAGATGGTGGAGGCATTATGTAAATAATGGTCTGTATACATGGAGTACCTTATAATCTTAGGCTCTATAAGTGTTTTACAATGTTTTCTCATCAAAACGCACACGCAGAGAGATCAAACAGGGCGGCATATGCTGGGACATACTCATTATTTCTACCGAAATATATAAAAAAAACATATAATATCTTAAAGTCTTTATTTTCATCTTGATATAAAATGTATTATACTAATAACGACCTGATTTCCTTCTTTGTGTATCTGACACTGAGGCAGATTTTAGCGTGACACCACCAGACACTGTGGAAGTTTCATTATCATATCTGACAGTCTTTATGTTAAACGCTTTCAGATGGTGGCAAAGACGCACATACGCCTAGTGCCAGCAGGTCTCAGCTAACTAAGTCTCTATCAGTGGAATAAAAGAAATCTGCCTACAAGGTTTTTGCAACAGGACAAGCATCTGTTTGATGTGTCGCACTGTGATCAGACCTCAGCTTGCTTCCACCACACTACTGCCTCCCAGCATCTGGGCCAGCTGCAGCTCAGAAAACACAACACAGCCCTGCTGACTATCTTAGAGATGAGAACATGAAATTAGGAATTTAAAGTTTAAACTGCACTTTTGCTGTCTGTCATTTCCTTGCTGAACCTGCCTGCTCGTCTTAAACAGGTCATCTTTTTCTGTTTCTTAAATTTATGCTCAGAAACTCTCCGCCTTTTCAGACAACTCACCTTTCCAGCAGCATCAGGTGCAGCTCCCTTCTGTAGGAGCAAACTGGCTACCTCCATCTTGCCATACTTTGCTGCCACATGGAGGGGACTGAATCCTTTCTGTTAGGCCAAAAAAAAGGAGAGCAGGGAGTAGTGAGGGTATTTAAACAGGAAGTGAATATTTGCATTATTTTAGGTCCCACTTGGCTGGTGTGGGATCGAGCTTTTCCTTAAGCAACATAGTTTCTCACTGTGTCTTTCAGTGCTCAAGTCACAGCAGCAGCAAAGATTTTGTGTTATTCAGACTGAACAAAACAGAAAGTTTGGTCTTAAGAGCAACATCTCTTTCCTTCATAAGATACAGGACACCGAACATTACAGTCCAAATAGGTTAAAAAGTTCAACATTGTGAAAACATTTTCAATAAAGTTATATTTTAGCCATATTTAAATTAGGATGGATTCACTTTATTAACAACACTCAAATGCAAAATAACTTACAAATGAGTATTGTCTGTGCATGAGTAATTTTCTCTTAGCATATAACACAAAAAAACCATAGAGGTTCATTATACTGAGAAGGCAAAGGTCTTTACTATCTCTTGAGACAAATGCATGTCTATTACACATTTTGCTGTGATGCTGGGTTTGATTTGCCAGTGTGATCACTTGGCTTCCTTCCTGTGTGTATGCAAAGATATTTAAAGACATTAGATCACATTTTCCAGAGGAATGTGGGACTCCACAGATTCCCATTTTCTCTGAAACACTTGACCTCATTTGTGTGACAGTAGTATTCGTGCCAATTTTAAACATTTTATTCATTTAATCTGGTTTATAAACACCTAAAAGGGGTCAAGTAATCTGCTCGATGGCACAAACTTTCTGTTTTCACACAGATATGATATCATTTGCTTGAAAAGCCGACTAAGGTAAAGTCCCAAAAGATGCTATATGTGTGTGTGTGTGAGGAAGTAAGAGCCCACCATGGGGTTTACCCTTCATTAATCTGCTCTGCTAACAGAAGTCACCTTCAAAGACAGTCCACAGAAACATATCACACTCACATCTTCCAAACCCATTTTATACTTCGAGCAATGCACTTTTATGCAATTAGTCAGATCTGTATGTCAGTTTAGTCAGTTTAGTATGCTTAGACTATGAATTCTTTTGCTGGGAGAAGGACGTATTTAGGCATTTATTTCATATGACAAGAACCTTGGAGGCCACTCGAAACAGAAAACCATGCCTACTAGTGGAGATACTGGAAAATGGGAACATTATCTACATTGCAAAATAATGCTTAATCTTCCACAAGACATACCTTTGTTGCAGATGAGAGTGAGGCACCATTGTCCAGGAGCATGGCAGCAACATCATGGTGTCCTTCGCGGGCAGCCAGGTGAAGGGGGGTGTAGCCTGAGGTGGTGGCAGCATTGGCAGACGCACCGCAATGCAGCAGCTGCTGGACAATGTCGACCTTCCCCAGCCGACTGGATATGTGCAGCGCTGTCTGGTCATCCTGCAAAGAGAGGGGAAGTGACTTTTTGGCCCAGTTCTGTATCCCTTTTTGTTTTCTCCTTGACACAGTGATTGATAATGACGCTCTGTGTTCTAACCTTGGACTTGGTCTCCACCTTGGCTCCGTTCTTTAGCAGGTATCGGACTACGTCTGCCTGGCCTGCCCTGGCTGCCATGTGGAGAGCTGTCTCTCCTCGCTGGAAGATACAAAGGTTGTTGGCAAAAGGGAGATTTTCTAATCTGTATCGACATGTAGTACATTAAAATTAGTCTACTTACCACATTGGTGGTGTTGGGCGAAGCTCCGTGGTGCGTCAGCGCATGGACAATGTTTTCATGGCCCATAAAGGCTGCCACATGAATGGGCGTCAAGCCGGACTGCAGATAACAGATACGATAATCAACATGAAACATTAAAACACTAAAGACCAAATCAGCAACCAAGTTTTATCCTGAACATCAAAACCAAACAACAATAAGATCAATTCCAAGTAATTATTATGTATTAAATGATACAGAAGAGTAAAGGTGTTCCAGTCTGGTTGGTGCTCTATTACCTCTGTGACAGCCTGGATAGACGCTCCATGTTTAAGCAACAGCTCCATCACCTTGACTCTGTTCTTCTTGCAGGCGATATGAAGCGGAGTGAAACCATTCTGCATGATGAGAAAGTGTAAAGCTAAGGCTGGTATTCCAGTACGATCACTGAGAAACTCCCCACAGCCTCTAAACATGTGCAAATGTGTGAATGCTGAGATGTGCCAGGATGTAAATGTGTGGTAAAGAAAATGTAAATATGAGGAATAAACCTGTTTTCAGTCCTGTTTTAAACATTCATATCAGCACATATCTATTTATTTCACACAAAAATAGTCTATATCATTAAAACAACAACAACAACAACAAATAATCCAACACAGACAAAGCTATCAGAAAATAGACAGACAGTAAAACTTTATATTTATATCTGCACTGTAAAGCTACCCAAACCAAACCATTTATTTTTTCTATGAGTATAATATTAATCATAAAAGCAAAAGTGTCTTTTGGTGACTAACACCTACCAACATCAACATTTCAGTATTTCTTGAACGCGATTTTTTTGTCACGATCACGTGACTTTTCTGTTTTGCACCCCCATTCTTAACACCCCTTGCACGGCTTTATCCCTACCAGAGCCTTGGCATTTGGATTGGCCTTCTTGTCCACAATGAGCTTGGCCACCTTGTAGTG
Organism: Neolamprologus brichardi; assembly: GCF_056152115.1. Lineage (NCBI taxonomy): Eukaryota > Metazoa > Chordata > Actinopteri > Cichliformes > Cichlidae > Neolamprologus > Neolamprologus brichardi. The sequence continues at coordinate 11,602,235 of NC_142116.1, forward strand.
ACCGCAGTGGGCAGCAACGTGCAGCGCCGTAAGGTAGTCATTGGTGACGTCATCCACGGGCACGTCGTGCTGGAGCAGGAGCTGGACGCAGTTCAGGTGGTCCCCCTGAGTGGCCATGTGGAGAGGCGATAGGCCGTTCTATAGAGGGCCGAGACAGGGAAAGAAAGAGAGAAAAGGGGAGAGAAAGAGAGAGCCAGACAAAGGAAGAGAGCGACAAACACACACGCAGACGGACACATAGACAGATGGACAGACAGACACAGTAAGTTAGGACGCGGCCATGCGCTGCACAGAAAGACTGCGAAGGAAGTTGCTGAGAAGGTTACAGAAGCATTGTTATAACGAGGCCATTACAACAATGTCTATTTTGTTACGCTGGTCGTCCTGCGCGGTCAAACTGTAGGGCTGCGAAGGCAGCGGAGACAGGCTGTTCTGGAGAGGTCGCACAGATGTTATGGAGACAATGCGACAACACTACAGCAACAACAACAGACCTGCTATGTGAGTGGATGACAATTATTTAAACAGCTCCGAGTGGTTAGGAGAGCTGATTTTGAAAACAAAGGTATTCCAGTGTTATTAACATCGTGTATAGTGATCTATTCTGGTCTGTTTTATATTTAACTTAATGAAAAAGATGTCATTTGTTTGTGAACTTTCTTTTCTTCCCTATTCTGAGCTTAGCAGCATCTCCTGAATTGATCATCCAAGTAACTACCTTGGTCTTGGACAGTATAGGAGCTCCTCTGTCCAGAAGAATTTCTACCACCTGCTCGTGTCCGCTCCGTGCCCCACAATGTAGAGGTGTCAGACCGTCCTTAAAAGAACAAAATAACAAAATGAAACACTTTTTTAAATTTGCATTTTACTGCTACAGACAAAAATGTCTGTAAGTGTAAAAAACAACCTCAAGTGCCTTTCTAATTGTGAAAAAAGTCTTACCTTGGTCTTTGCATCAATTTTGGCCCCTCTGTCCAGCAGCAACTTCACCATATTGCTGTTGCCCCTTTTTGCGGCCACATGAAGCGGTGTGATGTCATTCTAAGTGAAAAAGTGGAAAACTCTTAGACGGTACTGCTCTCACATTATGCATTTAAACATATCTACAATTAGACAGAATTAATTCATTAGAAACTCGTCATTAAATTGACTTGTCTGCAACAGACGGTAATGCTTTGTTGCTAGCCAGCTCCATTGTTTAACCATCCACCACTGCTGGTGAATAATTTTCTGGACCTTACCTGTAATCAGTCTAAAAGCAGCACAAACATAAACACCACTTCACACACTAGCTGATTCAATTATAGGCCACTGATCACTCTGATTAGTAAACATCTAATATGGAAAACCATTTTCTAAGACAACATCACTGAGATTACTCTGTAAATGTCACATAAAATCTCTTCCAGGTCTTTATATTTAATCATATCTCAAAAAAATATAAATTCAGTCTGAGAATAACATAACAGATACATATATAACAAAATGTCCCATTGTTCTAAAAAATCTCCCATTTCATGAGGGTCTTTATTAATCCAGAATCTCTTTCTCTTTACCACTGAACACCTATATATTTATGGGAATGAACACATATACATTAGGCTTCATCGTACCGACATTACTTCCAATACTTGCACTATTCTGTATGTGTACTATTGTATTTATTTATACTCATTCTCATTATTTTCTATTCCTTTATTCTTTTCTATTCAAGTCCAGTACTGTTGTATTTATTCTTAGTTTATCTTATTTCTGTATAGTTGTATAAATGTATATTTGAATTTATTTCATTTTGATTTTTACATTTTGACCCAAGAGGACGATATTTCGTCCCACTTTATACTTGAGTGTATATTGTTGGGTTGACAATAAAACTCTACTTGACTTGACTTGACATTAAAGTTTGTGTGTGGGTGGTTTGGGTTTCACTGTTGTTTTTTCCCTTGAGTAAACAAAATATGCATTAGCCTAAAACAGAATTCATGTAAAAAGAAATCCCACATTTGACACCAATATTTTCAGTCCATCCTATTTTGCTTAAGGGTTTACATGCAAAATATAAGTTTATTCTTTGCTTTTGCATTCAAGGAGCATAAATGTGACAGATGTTTGGGAAATCAAAGTGATTTTCCTCTGCCATAAAAGCTAAGCTATACCTTTGTTTTACAGTTTCATAGGTTTTCTTTGAATCCATTAAATATAACCGTATACCGAATTCATTTTTATTGTGTGTAATGGTTACACCTTTCCCAACCAGCAGAGGGCAGTAGAAACTCACCCGAGCCATGAAGTCCACAGCAGCCCCGCGGTTCAGCAAAAGCGTGGCTACATTAATGTTGCCATAATGCGCTGCGATGTGGAGGGGGGTGAAGCCACTCTGAGGATTGAAGAAATGCAACAACACACGTGCAGACAGACAAATAGACACACCATGTTAAAAAAAAGTGGAGCAACATCCACACAAGATCAAACATCTGGCTTTACAAAGTCCCACTACATCAAACAAGGACACACTGGTTGCACTGACACCTGACTTTTCTAACAGTTTTAGAAAAAGTATATTTTTTCTAAAACTGTTAGAATCAAACATGGGCCCAACTAAAATATAACAATTTTACATTTAACTAACATCAAACTAATTACAAAGATATGAGTGTAATATACAACCTGATTGGAAAGATCAAGAGCTAACTGGTGTAAATCTGTTTAATTCTATTTACAGCTTTCTGATATTTTTAGCCGCAAATAATCACCCTGCAAATGAATTTAATCTCCATTTGTTAACATCTTCAGTGAGAGATGTATCCTGATATAACTCCTGGATTAGCTGTCGGAGCAACTAAAAGACACTGGAAAATATCTGTGACCTTATGTCTTACATTAAACAATCCAACTGCTGGAATTTAATTTCAAAGAGCCAAAAGTCAATCAGTAATTCAGACACGTGTCCCCACTGATATCCTGAACTGAGAAATTGTACCACAAAGTTCACCAAAATTAAAATGATTTATATCCGCCTTGAAAAAACACACTATTCATATAAAACAGGTTACAGTGTCTTTCTTCTATCTGAGTACACATTTGTTTAACACAATGCACAAGTCTGAAATGAAAGCCTTTTTTGGATGAATCATATCAGAGCCTGCCAAAACCACAAACAATGCCAACCAAAACAGGCACGCACAGAAGGTGGCCACCTGGCTTTGGTTTAAAAAAGGGGCCAATGTTACCACAGACGCAGTGTCACACTAGCTTGTTACTTTGGTCCCATGCAAAATGCTTTAGGTGCTAGTGTTAAATGTTGGACGTACTAGAGCTCGATAAAGGATGCACCAGTAAACAAATTAGAGAGCCTGACTAATGCAGGGATTCTTTAGAGTGTAAAGGGAATTAGACTGCCATGCAAGTTATGGACAAACTGCTGGTTTCAAATGAATGATAACCATTTTTCATGCGTACACTGGTTATCATGCTAATCAGTTTCATGGAGGGACTTAGTCAGGACACATTAAGACAACATATTTTAAACAGTGACAAGGGATTTCCAAAAATAAGACACTTCAGCTTTGGACACCATGAAACCATTAGAATCAAGGAAAACCTTGATACCCAAGCCTTTAGCCTCAGATTTATTAAATCAGTATTTGTGAAGCATGCGCTTTAGCTCTGATTTTTCTCAATGACCAGATATATCCACTAGATTGATGAAGCAATGAAAAGGAAGAAGGCAGTACTGAGCTAAAATGGAAAAGGGGGAGTGACAGAGGGCTGCAGAAACACTACTGCATCAAGTCAGGGGCACTGAAGTGATTGTCGTTGTTGTTTTCAGAGTTTTTATGAATAGGATGAACACTACATAATGTACAGAGTAGAGGTGTACCTCTGTTGTTCTATTCACCATCATCTACAGAGTCAGCCAAGAGAGGAGAGAACGGGCAATTAGTGAGAAAAAAAAAAACAAATTAAAAAGGGCCTTCACTCACATGAAGTGGAGGAGCAGAAGAGGGAGAGGCAGCTCAGCGAAAAATAATCTATGGCAGAAAAGTTTCGGTGTGCAGACTGCGCTCTTGAAGTTTGATTTTAAGAATGAGAAGGATATTCTCAAACTCAAATCGTTTCAGAGATAAAACGGGCCAAAAAACAAACAGGAATGTACTTCTGCTTCTTTTCCGAAAGAAAGAGCATCAACAACAAATTCAAACAATAAAGAGAAAAGTCAGCAAGAAAAAAAAAGACAATCAAGAAAACCAAAGAAATCAGTGTTAAAAACAAATAATCAAATAGGCAAAAAGAAAGCAACCAACTGATCATTCACCACCAAAGATGGGCTGCATCAGCGGTTTTGCTCACCTTGGACTCGACGTCTGCGTTGTGGTCGTTCTGCAGGAGCAGGGCCGCGGCCTTGGTGTCATCCTTGCGTGCGGCAATGTGCAGGGCAGGCAGGCGCACCTTGCCCTTTGTATCGTTCTCCAATAGCAAGGAGACCACCTGGTCATGGCCCTGCTGGAGGGCCACTGCCAGAGGGGTAAAGCCATCCTGCGAAAGAGGGGAAGAAATGAGTAACCAATGTTGGATGGCGTGGATGATGAGAGCAAATTAAAAGCAGCTTATAAAAAGCAAAATGATTTTTAATAGTTTTATAGGCAATGATGAATCTAGGCTGCTCACATTATTTGAAGGTATTAATTATTATAATAAACAACTAGGTTATGTCAATAACAGTGATGTGTTTTCATAAAAAAATAGAGGCAGCTTGACCTAGAGGAGCATTTAGAATTAATTATAACTTCATATAATGTAGAAGTTACTGTACATTTCCAAGCCACATCTCTGTGTAGGACACAAATGTACGTTACATAATAAGAGGATGTGGAGAAGACAGCTCACATCTTCAGTATTTCCCACTCACATTGCCCTTATGATACATAATTCAGCCAAAAGCTCTGCCATTTTATTTTACTGTGTTTTTGATACTGCATGTCTCAGTATGTGTGGGCAGAAGTGTGCACACACACACACACACACATATATATATACATTTTTTTCCTGTCCTGATAAGCCTCTTTCAAGATGAGGGGTGACTCAGCCCAGCTGAACACTGATGGGAGATTATAGACTGACAGTGCAGTGCGCTCCATCGCCATCATCAAAATACTAAACGAGGGACTATTTAATTGGAAAAATTGGGTTTGAACCCTCCTGGGGGAAGTGCTAAGGCACTTCCTTTAATTTGTCACCAGCCTGTATATAACGATATATCATGTTTGAGTAGATACTGTGCATGCGTGCCCATAAATGTAAACTTGCAGACGACAGGGTACACTGGGTATTGTATCACCTGCGTATGTGCACGTGTGTTTGTGTGAACGTGCTGTGACTGGAAAGTGTACGTGTGTACGAGTTCCACAGACTAAGCAACGTTAATCAGAGCAGTAACAGCAGCTGTAGAGAGGAGGCAGGGAGCAGAGCAGACCTCATCAGTGACCCGCTCAAGGTCACTCTACCTCCTCCGTACACTACCAATCAATGAAGTTCTGCCTAGTCCCTCATAAAGAGATGAGGAGGGAGGAGAGGAGGTGGGGCAGGCAGAGGAGAATAGGGGAAAGATAAGAGAGGGATCATGTGAGACAAAAAAGATGAGAAATAGACAGAAACAGGAAAGTGAAAAAGGAGACAAAAAGATGAAGACACCGATGGAGACTGAGGCAAAATGGGGGGTGGAGGAAAAAGGGAGGAAGGGAAGGAAACAAAGGAGGAGAGGAGATGGAGGTGGTTAGTACAACAGATAAAAAAAAACCTTAGATATGACAGTGGCATAGAAGATGCACGGATACATACTGCAGAGAAATGGACACACATGTGAGCACAAGAAACACACACACACACGTACAGTACCTCAGTGGCGATACTCTGGCTGGCGCTGTTCTCCAGAAGGAACCGCACCACCTCCAGGTGATTCTCCTGGGCTGCCATGTACAGAGGAGTGAAGCCATTCTGCACACAACATGAACCAAAAGACACACAATCTTTTTCAAACATTACACAACAACAAACACATTAACCTTTACTGATGCTTACACAAGAAATGATTCCACGTTTCCTTGTATTTAGCCGTTTTAAACTTGGTTTAAACATAAAGTTTCATGTGACATCTCCTAACATGTCATAAATGATGACTATTATAGCAACTGATCACCTTTAAAGTGACATATACACACTGAGTATATCTTAACAAAACGTGTTCCAGTGGTCTGAAGGTAAAGACTTTTTCCTCTGCTTGCTGTTTATTTTGGACATTATCAGAGAGAAAGAAGCTGGCTGAATATTTTCTCTCGCTTCGATCTCATAGAGTTAAATGTGAAATGCAAGGACAAGCAGTTTCCTGAAGAGGCAGAGGCCTAGTTGGCATTATGCCAGTTTCGGTCAGTGAGGATTTCTCCCTGTATGTCAGCGACTATCTGATATAGATCATCTCAACAGCAGTGTAATTATACCTACCCTAAAGCCAGACCACCAAGACCTTGCTGTCATTTTGACATTGACTTGCAGGCATTTTGAGCATATCCCACCTGAGATTGTGCGTTGACATTGGCTCCATTAGTGACCAGCTCTTTGACGACTTCCGTTTGGCCAGCCAGCGACGCTATGTGCAGAGCAGTGTTTCCTTTCTGGATTACACGGAACAACCAAAGGAATGCGTGTTAAGCTCTGGCCCACCTGTCCCACTGTACTGCTTATGTGTATGTGTGCGTGTGTGTATGTGTGCGTGTGTGAATGTGACTGATTGCCACTATGCTCTTCATATATCCACGTCAGTATCTATGTGCACCCGTGAATCCCCTTACACAGATCACATGCTTGTACTGCTGGCATTCCAGCTCTGGCATCCCCCTGCATGCAGTGCCAACAATGTGTCACTTCCTATCCCGCCGGTAAATAAAACTAGTGGAGACTTTTTAAGAACCTGTGCAGTTCCTTGTGAGGGCAGAGTCGACCCTCAGCCTGATTCATGGCCACGTGATCCTGATGCTAGTTGGTCACAAGGTTCTTTTGCACAATAGCGATCAGTCACGTATAGCGTATACAGTAGCAGGGAACTCTGATTGCCATGGCTCCTAACAAACAGACAAGTTTCTCACTCAAAGCTGCTAAAGATGCCAAATTACAGTTATTTGCAAGCATTGCTGAATATAAAAATTAGTTTAATGGTTGAAACTCTGATTTCTTCTATTTCAATATGATTTGTAGTTTTTTTTTTTACAGGTTTATAAAATATCTGTGTTTTGATACGCTGTCACTTTATTTTAATATTCATTTAGTCACCTTATTATTGTTGACAGGCTAATTGTACTTATGTTTATCCCTTTATTACCTTTTTTACATGCTGTAATGGCCTTTTTTGGAGCATTTCAACTTGCTATACATCAAAATATAAGTAATTAGGCCATAGTAACAAAATAAATCACAAGAAATGCAGTAAAAGAAATTGAAAATCTTCTTTATACGGACTAGATATAGAAATGTCATAGCTATATCCATCAAAATTGTAAATGAAAAAAAAGTTGCACAAATATATAGAGATATATTTATATATAGGGAGAAGAGATATTTATATATTCATATGTGTCTAACGAGACACAACATTAGTACAATACTACATGTTTGAGGCCAAACGTTTCAGCTTTTGTTTGGAATCGGGTTCATTCAGATCTATCGTAGCCTTTATGAGTTATAACACTTAAACAGCAGTGTTAAAGAAGTGCTGGCTGCACTATTTGCAGCTAACGGACAAGTTACATTATTTAGTTTTGCAAAAATACCAACTCCTGTGCTTGAAAAAATGTGCTAATGTTTTCACAGTGTACATTTGAGCACTGAAAACACACAGATAAAGGCAGGTGAAGATCTTGGCCTTATTTTAAAAAAAAAATGATTAGAAAAATACTCCTTAAATTCCTTCATGCTGAGAACCCTCAAATATTTTTGGCTAAACAAACACTATGAATACCATTTTAAAGACACATATTTAAGTTCAGGTAATCCAGTGCAGCGATGCCACTACAGCTCAAAAGATCAGTTATTGTATCACTGACTATTAATGAACACAGGACTTCTTGTTTAACTCTAGCAGGGGCTAATGAACAATAACTAGAATCAAACAGAGACGCTGTTGCTAAACAAGAATCCTCGATAGCGTTGCCTCCTCTGGCTGCTTAAAGAGGAAACTGATCGGCATTAGGATGCAAGCAGACACAGGCATATCAAACGAATCCTCGAGCATCCTCCAGGTCACAATACAGAAATATTTTAATTGGGAAGATTTTTTCCTTGATCTTGAATATTTTATTGTGTCTTATGTTTATGTCAGCACTAGGCGTGTGGCCTGGGGCCCAGAGGCTGAGCCAGACCACTAAATGGCAGTAAAAGGCTTGAGGGGAGAAATATGGAAAACATTTTCAGTGGCTCTTCCTCTGAACTCCTTTTAGATCAGAATTGAGATGCGTCCATAGCAAAAACCTGTCTTATTAAAATATGCATGTTTTTACAATACATAAAATAACACTACAACTGGTTTTACTTATCTAGATGTTTAATACATACAATTCTTGCAACACACTCTTTTGCTTCATTCTAGCACACCTTCTGTTATTTTTGCATGGCTAATTACCTTGTCTGCTTCCAGCAGTAGTCCCCATAGACGTCATTAAATATTGATCCAGTATCAAACACTAACAAAGGCTGCACACTTCGTCGTACTGATTCTGCATACTGTTTAATCCTACAGAGATGCCATGATTCGCGCTCGGTCCAAATATAGTCTTCCATTATACCTGATGGAGTTGGTCTTACCTTTGTGGCTGCGTCCACAGTGGCTCCGAGCTTCAGCAGCTCAGCAACAACCTCTACATGTCCCTCCTTGGAGGCCAGATGAAGAGCATTTAGACCATTCTAGGAAGGAAATGTTTATAGGAGTTAGCGGGTCTTATGCATGATGAGATAATGTGAGATCACGTTTGATTGTGCATGATACGTTGGCTAAAATCATCTATGTTTTATTTATGGTAAGATAGTGTTTATTAAGTTATACATGAATCTTGTAGTCCTCGTAAATTTAGCTTGGGAAGCATTGCAGTTTAATGTGTACCCTAACATGCTTCTTTAATTCTAAAATCAATGAGCATGCATAAGGACGTGACAGTTCAAATGGTAAAAACTTACTTGATTGCAAATGTTAATCTCAACCCCAGACTTGAGGTAGTCAAGGACTTTTTCGAGGTTCCCTGCCCGGGCAGCTCGTAGGTAACTGGCATTGCTATCAGACTTAAGAGGAGGAGGAAACAAAGAAAGCGAAAGAGGGCACGAGAGGCAGATGAGAGAGAGAGCAAGAACAAAGAGAGACGAATTAAGCACTGTCTTGATTTAAACATAACACATCTTTAAGCCCACAGCAGAACAAAGCATGTGCATTACTGTACCAGGTAGAACTCTGTCATAATTTCTCAGACATCCAAAAACATCTTATCTTGGCAAAAAAACAAAGCTAATATCCACAGATGCAATGTGTCCATTTTTACACCGCGAACAAAAAAAAGTCTACTTGTGCTTCAAAGCAAGAAAACGCAAACATTTCAAGAAGTAAATCCATGAGAAAGCCAACAGAGCCCAAGCATATCTTCCCGACAATTCACATCATCCTTCATCATCCATCAGATCCCACCGGAATGTTATTGCAGCTTTGTTAAATCCAAATGTCCATGATTCCCCAGTGAAAGAAGTTCAGTGACCGGGTGGTCGTTACAGCTGCCACAGAGACCTCCTCTTTTCCTCTGAGATGTTTTCTGTCCACCAGCAAAGCAGTTATGACTCTACGTTGCCGTGCTATGAGAAGCAGAGCATCCGCTGTTCTGCTCAGCTGTCCTTTATTTCACTACAGAAATAGGGCTTTGCACACCAAAATATAATGATGAGGCAAGCATTTTTTTTTTTGCCCCATAACAAATGTGGTGAGCATGTGCGTGTAGAGAAGAAAAGAAAGGGAGGGAGCGAGATGGAAAGGAGGAAGAGAGAAGAAAGAAAAGGAGAAGGAGAAAGCTAAAAAAAAAAAAGAGAAAAGAAGAGACGAAGGTAGTTTCTTTTCTGTGTTCATGTTACCTCAGAGGACATTAGGTCTGACATAAAATGACACACAGCAAACTCTGCACATTTTGTCTCCCTTCTTCGCAGCAGCCTTGCAAAGAGCATTTTGTAAAACTCAGCACTGGTGCTGCTGAGAGCAGGAGGGAGAGATGCTGTGATATGCTGCTTCATAACAGGGGCACAAAACCAAATTCCCCTGATTTATCAAAAGCCCAGACTTGCTAAATTTAGCTTGCATCCAGAGACATGTAGGATAAACGCAGCAGGGCAATGGTACAAGTGGTTATCCAATGTTGTATTCTCTGCCTCCCCCTCCACTGTGCTTGTCCAGAAATAACTCTGACGAGCATAGAGGGATCTGACCCTTTGCCAAAATGTGAGGGAACAAGACACCAGTATTAGATTGTTCCACTAGTCTGTATAAAAGTTTGAGAGGAAAATATTTCTGTTTGTGCTCTTGCACACGTGTGTGGACAAACAAATTAATGGCAAATGAGGCAGTGTTAACTGGAACCCGAGTCATTTCCTGATTACAAGATTACAAGAAACCATTAAGCTAAAACTTATATATCTGCAGCCACATCTAGAGATTTCTCCTTCCTTTTTCCATAGCCCCAACCCTCTGAGGAATGTGTGATAGCACTGAATCACTAATGATATTTCTGCTCTTGTGGCCTTGAGAAAAAGTCATGCGTGGTACCGAACCAGCATGATAAGTAAACAGCAAAAATGAGCCGTGCACCGAGAACAATTAAAGAAAAATTCAGCTCTTACCTTTATCAAATGCATGTGCAGAGGTAATATTATAAATGTCTCAAAGGTCTAAAGAGGCACAATAAAAGCTTGAGATTCTTTCTTAAGATTGATGCTCTATCAGTGTGTGTGGCTGTGATTATCTTAGCATTAGTTAGCATTAGCACTGCTGAATTGTACCGGGAAATAGGGCTGTGATACTGAAAGCCTTTAAACATCCAGTGCTATGCTCTGGATCTTCTTCAGAGAAATACCTCCAAATATCTTTATAAACAACATGATGCAATGTAAACAATCTCCACAGCAATTAACTTAAAATTAAGCATAACCTTTACTTAAAATTCAGCATAATACAGTGATTTTATGATAACCATGTGGCCCAGCCACAGTCAGCAGCCACCCTCTTTCTTGTCATCATTTTTATTTTCTGTCTTCTGTTAGGTCTACGTTTCATTTGTTTTCAACCTACCTTACAGTGAGAAGTGCTGGCTATGCAGGAATGGTGAGAAAATATTGATATTAAATATTAAAGGGGGGCTGTAAAAATAAAAAAGCAACACCATGATGTCATTTCCCCTCCAAAAAACTTCATACACATTTTTCCGCCGCAGAATTAAACACAGAATAATTCAGGCAGGCCTTGAAGTCGAGCACTTTCCACAATCCTGTAGATCATCTGACTTCAGTTCCAGATTACATCAACTTGCTCATCAGACACTCTTTTATGCATCCTATGGGCAGTTCTCATAGAGTTCATACTATCTAAGATGCTTTAAAGCTGCTCTTTGCAACTCACTTCCAACGCAACTTGTCCTTTCATGCTGTTTCTGTCTTAATCAGCGTCATGTCTGTTATCACTATACACTTAAAGGGTGGCATGTCACATCACTATAGTGTTTCTGAACAATATCGAAGATGGGAAGGAAACATATAAAATGTTTCTTTGCCAAAACTTAAATGGGTATTGCCTTTTTGTTGACTTCATGCTTCACTTACTGAAGTCTCTCCACATACTATAATATCTGTGCAGCATACATTTATGTTTCCCACCAACTAAGATGTTTCCTACTAACTGCCATGTGTCCTCACTGTGAAGCATGCTCTGCAATGTCTAAGCCACGTATGAGCTCTTGAGTGCAACCAAATGCGTGACCGCTCTGAAACCCCCTGACATAGAAATGCAAAGGTCACACTGCTGTGGAAAGACAGCATGCACCAATACTGCTGCTTGATTTACACCATCAAATATTACCTAGGTCGAACATGATATCTAATGCAGCCTATAATCGTTTAATACAGATATTAAATGAGGGATGACTGGTTGGCAGCAGATGAGACAGAAAAAATCTATAAACTTCATTACAGAAAAGTTACTTTATTAAGAGCTTTTACGTGTTTCTATGACAACTTACATAGTCTTTTAAGCATCACATGGTGCTCTTTGCTTCTCGCAACAGATTAAGTAGTCCACATCCATATCTACATTATTGCTGATTTCAGTTTATCCCTTAATACAGTGACCAAAACGTCCAGCCCCACAGCCATCCCCATCTACGTCTAACATGAGGGATCTTGGAGTCTTTGTGAATGAAGTATTACACAGGACTGGGTATGAGATTAGTAAGAGAAATATTATTAAGCCTCCACAGATCAGAGGTTCAAAGAAAATGGGGCCATTAAAGACTAGGTTAAGCCTGAAGGAAAGCATTAATCTCATGTTAGATAGAAAGTAGAGGACGAGAGCGAAATCTGGCACACAAGTGCTAACGAAAAAAGCCTGAAATTATGCCATCACTCCAAATTAACATCTTAAAGAGTCAAAAATTGAGCTAACTTCCAGGTAAGATGGTATAAAAATGAGAATTAACCATATGGGTTAAAAATTAATAGAGCCCTGTTGCCACTGCCTGCAGATGCTCTTCAAAATGAAGAAAAAGAAATGTGAATAAAAAGCAGCTAGGCCTTTGTGCTGGCATTTGATGAACCAAAAGGCATGTGTTTGATAACACTACAGCACCTGTTTCATAGAGTGGATACGCTCTTTGAAGAAGAACAAACCCTTAAAGGTTCAATCTGCCTCTTCAAAAAAAGGGAAGCACAGGAACAAAGCACAATCCCTACTGAAATTTTGATAGCACAGATTTCAAATATCTAGTAAACATTCCCTGTTTTTGCTGACATGATATATACTGTAGGCTGGTAACAATGCATGTGTGGTGTCAACGAATGCTACTCTCCCACAATAAACTTGGAAAATGAGAATCTACTCACAGCAACATTTTTGGATAAAAAAAATAGATCTGTTTTCTTTTTTTGTTGTTCTTGGAGTTTTCTTTCCTTCCAAAGGCAAATCTGATATCCAGTTATTAGAATAAAATTAGCATTACAGTATGACACAAAAGGATGAAATTAAGTGAAAGCATAACGGTCAGATTTTGGGTGGGTCACATCATTCACTTTTTGAATTTGAATTTCATGACCCGTTGCTGCTGCTGTTTGTTTTCATTTTTGCTGAATCTGTAATTGGCACCTTTTCGCTTCATGACATCAACGCAGTGATAGTCTATCTGGATAGAAGGTACTTAGTATAAAGAACTGATATCCTGTCTTTCCAGACTACAATGATGTCAGCTTGGCACTATATACCAAGCTCACAACAAAGCAGAAGCTTGCACACTGAGTGGAACAGCATTTATATAGCACTTTTCTAATCTTACTGACCATCCAAAGCACTTTAGACTACAAGCCACATTTAACCACGCATTCATATAGCGCTTTATTATATACACTTTAAATACCAGTCATCCGAAGTCAATTTGGAATCACTAATGAGCCTAACATGCATGTTTTTGGACTGTGGAGTCTAAAAACACGCATGTACCTGAAACAAACCCAAGTGGGCATGTGCAAACTCCACAAAGCAGGACCCCAGCTGTGCTTCAAATCAGGACCTTTCATAGCATGAGGTGACGGAACTAACCGCTGCACCACAGATAAAAACAATGTAGACACACACGCGTTGATGTCATCGCTGTAGGCGCTGTGTGAACTGAGGGAGCTTAGAAGAGGAGAGCCAGACCAGCAGCAGCTGTATTGTTTGATTTTATCCCCTGCTCTCCTGACAACACAAAACTCACAGAGCTCCACAACTCTACAAGCACAGAGCCAGGGGCATTGAGTAACAGGCCACATCTTCTATGAGTGCCAAAGAACCTCATCTCAGCAACCACAACATCCATTCCTCTCAGCTCTAAATAGTCAAACTTCCCAAATCCCCAGCCTTGCTTATTTCCCCATGGAAGCTTGACTTCTTTCTTTTTCACCATGCAAAATACAGAAAAGCTGCTGCTGATTAATCCATCATTTCACTGTCAACAAGCTCACACCAGAAAATCTTAATTAAACCTTTTAGAGACATGGATGTTAAGGGATAACATGATATCTATATGAAGAGATGTGACATTTTTTTAATCTTCTCTGATTTTAAATGGAAGAGTTGCATGTACCATCAGCCATCAGCACATGGCTGTAAATATTAAGCAGACAAGTGGTTCTAATAAAGCTTTTAGGCGAAGCGGCAGTGAGACACTGTGTGACTTAGAAAGCAAAAGAATGAATGAATGAATGAGCAAGTAACTAAAGTAAATCACTTTGGAAAAAAATCATTCATCCAGAGCGTTCAACAATGAAACAGCTTTACTGAGAATATTATCACACTACAGTAATTCAACAAAAGCTTCAGCTGAACTCACATATTTACTTACCTACATCCATCACTTTTTCTAATAAAAACGACATGTTTCAGAGTATTAAGAGCTAAAAATATTGGCAATGAATTCCAGAAAGTAGAGTTAATTTTCGGCTTAGGGCCAGCAATGCTCTTTCATGTCTTCATTCTAAGCTAACTTAAATGTGTGCAAACAAAATGTGAAATTAACTGAAACTACAGGTGAATATATGAATGCACAGAGTACAATTTGGATGTGCTATTGTATGGGCAAATATCAGTCCAGTCAAAAAACATGATCTAATATTGCCATGCAGGATCAAACAATCACACAGTCACTTCAAGCTCTGTTCATCAAGATCAGCTGACTTTCCATGTTCATACGCAGCCACAGCCTAGTACAAATGAATGACATGGGACCAGTACCATTCTAAAGGTTCACAAAATGGTTCTAAATTCACAATATTAACCTCTGAGTGAGTCAATAAACAAAACTGCAAAATAAATCAAATTAATCCAGGCAGAAATTCTAGCACTACTCACTTGGGTTAGGAAGACAGCACCCTCCTCCACCGCCATGATCACTTTATTTCCCTCTTTCTCTCTCTCCTCAGAATGACAAGCAGTGAAACCTGAGCTCAGAGTGACCAGCCAGCCAAGCAGTCATTTGCTAAGTCAATCCGTTAGTTAGTCCTGCCCTTATCTCAGCCTCCTGACCATCCATCCTATCCACTCAGAGGAAAGAGCAAGGTGCAACTTGTTCAGTTAACAAAGGATTTTTTTTTAAACTAAGAAGTGCTAGCATAGCAGTAATTGGAGGCAGCACCTTCTTCTGCCTGGTTGATGCCCCACACACCAGACAAAGAGATGGAGGGAAGCTGAAGACGTATTCCAGAGGGTAAAGCAAATTGATGTCAGGAGGAAAAACTAGAAAGGAGGTCTACACAGCACTGCTGTAGCGAGTAAACAAAGCACTGAACATCTCGTAGTCTTTCACGCTGCAGAAAGGACACATGCCAAATCCCCTCTGCTGTCTCTCTCCCTCCCTGTCCCCTCTCTGTGTCTTTTTTATCAAATGTCAACAAGAGTAAATCCCTGCTGCCTCACAGAAGCCCCAGAAAGCACCTTCAAATCAGGGAGTGTGCAGGAGGAGCACCCTGACTTACCATAATAGCTAAGGTTTCTCCCTCCCTCTCTGCCTCCTTCCTTTTCTTTCTCACCTTCATTTACTCTCAGGGTAGGTAGGTGGGCGTTGCTACCGTTATCTTGATATCCAAGGTTGGGTAGGCAATGACGGACAGGGGCCAAACTGAAAATAGCAGCTGAAACAAATACTTTCGCTAAAATGCCACCCCCCCTCAACCCCTCTTGTTATCCCACCCACTTGCCCCCTTTCCCTCCCACTCATTCTCTCTGGTTCACTCTCCCTGCCTCACACAGGGTCTGCCAGCACACGGCTTTTTATTGTCATCCTGCTTATCAGCTATTTTCCCCTAACAAAAGACCAGTTTGAGTGTTGTGAGTTAATGTCCCGGCTGGGGCGGCTCTACCTAGTTGTGTAAAATGAGCCAGGGGGATCTGAGAACATGGGAGCTAGCAGCAGTGAGACTTTGCGTGCCTACTGGGGGTGGTTTATGGGGTTTATAATTCCAATAACAACAGACAACAACAATAACACCACACACTATCCTAGGGGCAGGTGGATCCGAGGGGCACCCCCAACGGTCAATGGGGATATTTTAACAGAGGATTAGGGGCTTTTCCGTCAGTATTAGGGACACCCTCTGTCTCTCCACCTCTCACCCCTCAGCAGGCACGCCCCACTTCTCTTTGCAGATTCTGCTGGATAATCCCCCCACACAGTAAGACAGCAACCAAGTGAACTCACTGCTCTACATGAAGAGCTGGATCTGATCACTATCTGTATGAGCAAGTTAAGCATAACATCCAGCATAACTAGTGAGGTGTATATTTTATCCAGGATTATTGCACCTGTGGGTGGCATGCAATCTGATCATTCATCTTCCAAGACCACCCGCTGCTGTTATGATTTCACATAGCTTTCAGTTGCATGTTTATAAAGCTAAAAGATTGGTCCATTGCTCCAACTGCACATTCGCAGTCGATAAAGGAGAAAGACAATGTGATAATAGCCATTATAACACTACATATCAACACGTATCTTTTTAATGTCAACAAACAGCATGAAAAGACCCCAAAACACCATTGATTAGGTGGTTTTTATCTCTCTCTCTCTTTTTCTTCTTAGCCCTTTTGTCCCATTTCCTTTGCAACACTGAGCACTGTAGCCCTGAATCTCTCCCTGACACTACCTGATAGAGCTGTACGTGAAAATGCAAATGTCTAGATTAGTCAGATTGGACATTAAACTAACTTCACTCTGCCAGCTCCTTGGTATAAAATACAACTGTACCCATGTGGGAATAACGCAGGTAAATGTCCAGGAAATTCACAGTGAGTGAGTGGGCATCTTGTGTCATCCCTCATATAGATAAAATAGAGTATTTCCTTTAATGAGAATGAAGTTTATTTTGTGTACATAGTAAAGAAAGAAAATCATCAAGTAAAAAAAAATTAAAGTGGGAATGCAGGGCCATGGCATGGAGAAAATGAGATACACAACCGGTTAACTACACAGGAAACGAAGGGCGAAAGGACTGTGGTTAAAGAAATTTAAAGTGCTTTGAGATCAGTGCTGTTGTTAAAAGATGCTATAAAAGTAAAATAAACACATATGAACTGAAGCTCAAAAGTAAAACAAAATAACGTTTTTATGCTTTTAGAAAATCCAGCATGAGCATAAAAACCCCCCAAAATACATATTACTAATACTATTTTCAGTGGAAGATAATCTAATCCAAAGATTATCTAAATAAATACTGTGGTTAAATGCCAGCATATTGAAAATCCCTAATACGTTGCATGTAATATTTTGACAATAAATTGTTATTTTCTTACTGGGGACTCTCCTGGCAGCAGAGAGTATCACAAACACTGATGTAAACACAGACAGAATAGTCAGTCACATGCACTCCATCTCTCAGCAAAGGCCAGTGCATTCTGTTACTATTCCGGATGAATAACACCACTGCATTCTGGGTATTTTCCAGCTCTATAAACTGCCAGACGACAGATAAAGAGAGTTAGGGACAATCAGCGGGAGTCAGGGAAATTTAAATGCAGAGAGAGAGAGAGAGAGAGAGGGAGACTAGTGCACGTGAGAAGTGGCAGAGGGAGTGACAGATGCTCTGGACCAGAAGTGGCGAGCTGAACATGTGATTGGTGGATCACAGGTCCCTTCACAGTAATGCTGCAATGAGCAGCCTTCCTTGGAAAAGGCATGGTTACCATGGTTACGGGGGAGGTCACAACAGAAGGGGAAGAGAGTCGGGCCTACTTATGGAAAATTATCTTTTCTGGCACTCACGACTGGTAGCGGCTGCCAGCAATCACAGCCACTGGTTTAGTCCTGGTTTAGTATTTTACTTGGAAAAAAACAAACTATATATATATATATATATATATATATATATATATATATATATATATATATATATATATATATATATATATATATATATATATATATATATATTTAATATTCTGGTGGCATTTGTGTGGTATTTTAGTGTGTGTTATTTTAAATCGTATTCTTTGAGGCTTTGAGCACTTTTATATTTAGCAAAAATAAAATAAATGAATTGCAAACCAATATGTATATGTCTTCCACCATTTATTCACCTTCACACACATATAATGACGTCAGGGTTTTTCCTTGTATAGTGCAGAACCATACGTCACGGCAAAAAAAGGATGAACAGAATTTATTTTAGTTGCTTTGTTTTATTTTAAATTCACGGTATTGTTAATCTGTAAATTTTTCAACCTTTCTTTCTCTTATTTAAAATCTAAACCGGACGTAAACACGTTACTTTATTCAGAGATAAAAGTTTTGGGAGGAAAAATATTCTGCCACCTTGCAGTAATAACATGGCAGTGCATTTTCTGGAAATCCAAATGACACACTATTTTCAAATAAAATTACCAGCATGATACACAGCTCAGCACACTGTACTCGAACAGTTCTTGGAGGTTTTTGTCGTACTAGAAAATAAACGTCTTTGCAAATTGTTGCCCAGCTTTCCTTTCCAGTTTACAAACACTTACGAGAACTGAGCTACCTCACAGAGGCTATAAAATATCACACTTTCATTATTCCAGGGTGTATGCTTAAAAGTCTTTTTGAAAATTTACATCTCACACACCCCCACAAGCACACACACGCACACATACACAGATATTTAATGCTCCTGCTGCGTGAAGCGTGCTCAAGGGCACAGCTCCCCTGTGTCACCTGGGACATGAAACCATTAGGGAGGGAGGTTAGGAGGGGAAGTGAGGGAGAAAGCTGGGAAGGCAGCAAGGAGGGGGAGAAAGGAGAGTAGGAGAAGGAAAGGAGAACATGGAAAGTAGGTGAACCACTCAATAAGTAAGCTTCAACTACAACTATGCAGCATGGCTAATATAATCTAGCTTTTAAAAACTAGTACAGACCGGAGTAAATCATCTTAAAAATATCTGATTAATACATTTAATATTTGACTTAATACATTTTATAATCAAGTTTCAGTATTTCCTTTGATTCTGCTGCAGCCGTGTGGAGGTAATTAAAACATTTCTATCACCTATTATCATGTTACAGTTAGTACTACTGTTGCACATGACATGAAATGTCCTGTCTCCCTGCTGTCTAGGGCCAGTAACGCTGACACTGACATGGGTGACATCATAACGTCGCATTGGATTTCACCTGTATAGCTAAATCTACACACAAGTGCACCATACTCGATCGATAGCTGTCGCGCCAAAAAGTCAT
Organism: Neolamprologus brichardi; assembly: GCF_056152115.1. Classification (NCBI taxonomy): domain Eukaryota; kingdom Metazoa; phylum Chordata; class Actinopteri; order Cichliformes; family Cichlidae; genus Neolamprologus; species Neolamprologus brichardi. Next base: position 11,621,749 of record NC_142116.1, read on the forward strand.
CCTAAAACAGGCTCCAGAAGATCAATGGTCACACGGTGTTGCGCACAGGCACGAGGAGAAAACAGACCTTAGGGCAGATAAAAAGTCACAAAGTAGGGAGAGAAGGATAGAGCTCTGGGCTAAGAGGGCAAAGAAAATTAAACAACATATCAGAGTCTGGCTTTAATTCAGAGACGACTCCTCCTCTTTTTCCCTCGGCTCACCATCTCTAACCTCAGTTTGACCTGCAGAAGACTCTGCTGAGCAGTCAAACACTGGACTCTGGTGGGCAGTCTCCTGCATGACAACTGTGCAAAGAATCGCAAACCTCACTGTGGAATTAGCTAAGCATCAACAACACCAACAGTGTTTTAGTGGATAGAATACACATCCAGAAGAAAGACAAGTTAAAATGTAGAAATGTATTCGTAAATTCATTTAGATTCCTTGTTTGTGTTGTTCAGTTAGACAACAATGCATCAGTCAGAGATTTTGTTTGGAGTGAACTGTGACAAGATGCTTCCCCATTGATACACTGTTCTGGCATTAAGAAATGTTTTTAACCAGGAATTAGAAGTCTCGAGCTTTGCAGCACCGCTCAGATTTAGACCCAAGACCTCCTTACTCTGAGGTAAGGCTGCTACTAACCACTGAGTGATTTTGCTGCTCACAAGGACTAATGATTTTTGGACTCATCACTGCTACTTGTACAGGTGGTCGTAACCATATATTAAGCTACAATACAGTGGACTGTGAATTCTTAAATAAAAAAAGTCCAGTAATTTTTCAGCGTGTTTTCACCAAGCAGACTCACATGTTTTCAACATGTTCATTTCAATAACCTATCATGTGCACTTGGTGAGAAGTGAAGCAATTTGAAAGAAACAATAAACCCATAACCACTTTAACAGACCTTTTGTGTTTAAAAAGGGGCAGTCTTCTACAGTCACATTTTCATGTGAGTGAGTTTCCTTTCTTTGTGACATAAAAATGTGACATAAAAATGCAAATGACTAACCGGTAGATGGACTGTAATGAGTGTAAGACCCAGTCCTGGCTGAACAGCAGGTAATGAGCTGTGGGAGCTGAAACTGCAATATGTTTTATAGTGGGTGCGTGTGTGTGTGTGTCTTTATATGGACTAGAGAAAGAGGTACATGTGACTTATAAATAAATACATTTGAAAGTGTGTGTGGGGGTAACACATGACAGAAGCTAGGCTGTAAAAGACCTGAAAAAGACAAAAGCTTACAGTCCCAGATGTGATGACTCACAAAACGCTCAAAAAGAAAGATCTGAGGAGAAAATGTAAATGGGAAACATGCATATATAAAATTGAGCAGCCTGAACTGACATGATTAGTCTGAATAGAGAATTGGCTTTTTTTTTTCCTCTGTGTCAGTTTATAAGGCCTGTTTAAGCTACTACCAATGATCTGGAGGAAAAGGAAGATGAACAGAGGCTCATGATCTCACTTCAACAACTGCACACATCATTAGTGAAAATCTTTACTCCCTTGCTTCACTGAGCTTCCTCAATTTCATTCTTGAGGTCAAAAAGGGAATGAGCTTCTTTGGTTTACAATCCTAGCCTTAGTATGTAAGCAGCAAGCTAACTATAGCATATATGCACCTTGTAAATTCCACATTAGCTCAACTAGCACAGCACCACAGCTCTGCTACAATAACTGAAAGTACTCTGGATAGAGTCAGACACTAAATGCCCATCTGGCATCTAGTCCTAAATTTAACAGGACACGGTGAAACTGAAGTCAAGATGACATTCAGAGTTATGTAATCAAGTTTTAAGGTAGTATGATTTGTTGCCAGTTTTTTTTTTGTCCATTTATCTTTCCAACATCCTGTTTGTTCAAAGCCCCTGACTTTTTAGAAAACGCTTTAGGCCTTTAATGTTTCTTTGTCTCAGTCTTCATGGGATATAATGTTCAAGTGGTCTTCAAAAACATTGGAACTAACTGATCTTGTTAACAAATTGAAGTACTATAGGTAAGTATGAAAAATATCTTTATGTTTTCGTGTGAGAATTTTGCAAAAATTCAGTGTGCAGTCGGTGTGTCTCTGTATAAGATGTATTTATGTTATACATCTCCAAGGCCCCTGCAGAAGACCAAGAGGGTCTTTCCAAGGCTTTAAATAGGAAAAGAGGAAAAGCCAAGAATAAAAACTCCCCATCCCCATTATCACAAATGGCTATCATGACTGAGAAAGATCAATAAGATGTGGATTGTCCATCACTGAGCAAAATGCACAGCTGGTATGTTATGGTCTACTTATTTGCATGGTAAACCTTTTGCATAACTTTTATCATTTAAAAATCTTTTCTTGCTCACTTTCTTGCTTGCACTGTGGCAAACAGCTGTTATTTCAAAGTCAAATAATACAGCGTGTAAAAAAGGGGGTACGATCTGATGCAGGACACACTTAGTCAAGATGTCTTTGAACTAAGAAAACCCGGCAGAGCAAATTCAGAAATCCCCCTGATAAATTATTAAAGTCTTAGAATCTGGAAGATGGAATACAAACACGTGCTAGTCAAAAAGTATGCTACAGTCCTCCAGCTAAACATTTACCACATTAAAGAGCCACAGAAGAAAATCACGCGTTCATTGTCTGACACTGAGGTACAACAAAATCTGCTGTAAATTTCATTTCTGTAGTTTTGACCGTAACGTTATGAGAGCTCATAAAGCTATCTATAAAACAGGAAGAATAAAAAGTCCTGCTTTTTCCCCTGTCGGTGCAGGGCTGAAAAACAGAGTGCTGTACCTGTTTTTGCCTGATCTTTGGCAGACAGAGAGCACCAGACGAGAACAGACCATGAGCCATCTGTCCCCTCTGAGCCCCCCCCAGTCTCCACACAGTGCGCACACAAACAAGCATGCAGTTAGACAGTCGCACATGTGAAAACAACCACTTAAACTAAACACATACACGAGCATGAATTGCTCAGTAGAAATTGTCAAAATTACGGGACTATAATCTAATTCTCCGTGATCGCCCCTTTGACACGAGGCCAAGGATTTCTGACAGAGGAGAAGAGGAAAGAAACAAAGCGATGTGAAAAAATATGAGCGTGAACATGGATTTACACTGGATTTGCCCATCATCCTGCTCACCAATACAACTGATTATCCTTCATTTATACCTTTTAAATATCTACTCTTTTCTGCAAATACAGAAGCTGTAACACATTCTGTTTCTTACACTGGAGTAATATCCTGGCATTTCTTTCTGGCAAACAGAAGGCTATTAGGTGCTGAAACAGCCAGCTGCCCCTCAGGCAACACAAAGTAATAGGCTGTTGAATGGTAAGGCCCAAATCCTTAATAGCAGTGCTCCCTGAACATGGCAACAAGACAGGCAATGTGAGTGTGTTGTGTAGAGAAATTCACCTGTGTTTTGTTACCCTGAAGTGGTTCATTTCTCAAAGGACACACTAATACACAGAAACGTCTTGATGTCTTTAAAAGCAAAAAGCATTTTAAACAATTTGCACACTTTAAATTATATTTAGTTTTATTCAAAACTCATCACAATAATAGTAAAGGCTAATCCTGGAAACCAAAAGACTGTAAAGGCTTTGACAAGTGGACCAAGCGCTGGAATAGCAATCTAAGTGTCTCTGCATAGAGCAACTGATTTAAATTAATAACACCAGCAGATGTCAGTGCACACAAACAATGCCATGTAAAGACATATCATGTGACCTTCAAAAAAACCCCAAAATGTAAAATCTCTCACTCTGATGCTGTCTGCTATTTAATGCTGACTATGCTTATGAGCAGAGTCTCTAACAACTGTGCTGTTTAGCACGGGACATTCGATGCATTTCAGCATCTCAGAGTTCCTAACTCACATTTATTCAGTCTATTAAATAAGATTGGCTTTAGATCAGTTATGTCCAATCTGATTCTATACAACATCCAAAACACAGTTCACCGTCAGAGCAAGCTAGAAGTGGAACAGTGGTAAATTATACTAAATTAAATATCTAATCAACCGGCACAGCATCGATTTTGGAACAAGCTCTGAACTAAACTACCACACTGATCTTGGGCCCTCAGAGGATTAAAATGTGTATGAAAATTGTAATTCTGATGAGTAATATAATGTTGTATATTTCCATTATATGTGGTTAGACACATGGATTGTACTACGTACTAAGTACTGCCAAGCTTTGCATTTTTTCAGATGTTAGAATACCAAATACACAAGAAAGACATAAATAAAAAAGTGTAAAAGTGTTGTGGTTTTGTGTGCCAGACTATTTTATGGCACGTAAACTCCTGGATTATTTCTTTAAATCCACAAAAATGAGTCTAATAGGTGTGTTAGAATTTGATGATATAGCCAGTTATGGTCTGCGTGGCTCAGTGTAACTGTCAGAATGGGTAAAAGAAAAGCAACCAGTAAATGGCTGTTGGCAGTTAGAACGCAAGCTATTGTCCTGCACAGCAGACATTTTTTTTATTGTGGGTGGCAGCACTTTTACTTTAGACCAGCATCAGTCCTGTAGCACTAAATCTGTGAGTGACATCCATTCCCTGCCCCCCGCATATGGGTGTGTTAGCTGACCCTCTGTGACCCCGTGTGTCCACTCATCTATCACACGGATAGCTAGAACTCAGTGCTCATCAAGGCTGCAGCCTAGGTACACATGCATAAACAACACTTAGAGACACACACACACACAGCTTTTTGACTACTATGGTGTATATACATGCTCCTGCAGGTACCGCCAAGGTCACAGCTGAGCAGAGAGACTAATGACCTATAATAAGACATAACCTTGACTGATAGGGACAGTCAGCATTGCTGTAGCAGCCAACAGAGCAGTATACACGTTCACTCTTACTCTCTCTACAACACACGCACGGGCGCACACACACACACACACACACAGAGTGAGTCGAGAGTCCTCCTGCTCTCTGCAGCATCGTTCTGTCCCTGGTGGATTCAGATCTGCTATGCTTAATTTTACTTCATTTTTTTCAGCACCCTTGTCTTATCTCTCCTTTTGTACTGTTTCTGTTTAATAATCTGTTAACTCGGGCTAGCAGAGATGTCCTGTTCTTGTCCAGAAAAAAAGTTTAATAACTCTGAAAGTGTCCAGAGCATCAGTATCTGTGGATTTGATTCAAGTCTTAAAAAAGCTCAACTTTCCACATTGTTCTTAATCTACAAAAACAAAATCATTCCATGTCAGGAAACAACACAAAACAAACAAAGCAACTAAAAAAACCCTTAAGATTTCACACAACTGCAAGTACTACTACCCTGACAGAACATCACAAACTGGCTCTAACCAGAGAGAGACGTTGGTGTGCAAAACTAAGCAGCAGGTAAAGTACATCAAAGTCTTGAGTTAGAGAAACAGACACCTCACAGGTGCCTATCTGGCAGCTTGATTACAAATGGTACCCAAAAAACACCAGTTTCAACATCAGCAGTGGAGAGGCAGCTGAGGATGTTGGGTATCTGGGCTGAGTTACAAACAGAAACACAAACCTGAGATTGTGAAACTGGCCAATAAAAGGGAAAGAAACAAATTTGAGGTGTTTCAAAAAAGCTGAAATACTAAACTTCCATTTGCGAGCGTTTACGTAAGTAACTGAGGTTATTTCAGTTAAGGATATGTTTGCAACTCCCTACATGTTGGTTGACTGTTTGGACTCCTTAATCCATTCTTAGAGTCGTAGCAGACAAATTGATGTTCACTAGGTTAAGTGTCGTATGTGCTCCTATGAGGAGAATGCAACTGAGCAGTCTCCACCCATAACTCAGCTCACTATGAAGTGTCTCCTCTTTGTAACATCAATCAGCAATTCTCAAACAAACAGAAGGTATTGCTAATTCTATAAACGGACCCACATACATATACACATGGGGAAAAAAATAGAATACACACAAAAAAATCCATATTTTTAAAAACTGAGATGCATAAACATGCTTCTCTACTCTTCACCAATTCAATCATCCATTTGCGGGACAACTTCCCGCCGCACCAATTGTAAAATAGCCTGCACCGGACTCATAACATTATTAGAATCACGGTGAGATTGAATTAAAGTGTTTAATCTTAATTCTGCCAAAACGTAATGTGATGACAGACTCTGCGCAGCTGTTTTACTCTTTACTAGTTTACTGTCAACAGACTAATCAATAACAGCTAAAAGAGCTTTAAATCAAATTTAAATCAACACGTTGTAGGATATAATCAAGTTGGGCTTAAAAATTACACGTTTCACATGCTGACCCTTTAAGAGGAAGAACAAGCACAGCTTTTTCCTGTTGTTCTCTAGACTGTGTCATTCCTGCTTAGTTCCAACACTTCTTATAATTGGTCACTTCAGCAACTTGTGTGTGAATGTGTGCGTGCCCTTCTTCAGCTGAGGCGGACATTTGGCCATCAAGAGGGAAGGTCCCAAAAAAAAGTTAAAAGTGCACTGTAGGTGTCGAGATGGCTGACACACAGCTGACAGCATCCCAGTCAGCAACACACACACACACAAATGCACAGGGTGACAGCAACCTAGTCAGCAGCACCACTAACAGCAACCTGACGCGTACTGCTCCGTCTCAGTGTATCAGATCAAGCCTTCAGTCTGTCAGATAGCAAACTGCAATTATATAAACAGGACAATGATTTAGCACTTCCTTCCTTCAAATTCTGCGATATATGATTCCTTAAAATAACCTGTGGATATTTTTTATAGTTGATTCATCTGTTGATTAGGTTTTGATGAACTGAACGATCATTCTTGATATATAAATCACCAGTAGAATGATCATGTTCCTCCATGCTGACCTAAGTTATGACTTTAATTGCACCCCATCGGGTGTAGCCTTTAAGCCCAGACAACACAAAAAGAGCTTCGCACTGCCACTGCAAGAAGTGTTACAGAGGGGCAGAACACCTCCCGCCTTAAAACGGTTCCTCAAGGAGCCCTAAATAAATTTAGAAAAGGCCCCTCTAGAGTCTCTTCTAGTGCTTCATCTCCCTCACCTAAAAAACGAATGTGGAAATCAAGAAAAAAAAGTGTGGCATGCAGCAGCTGCAAATCAAGTTACTTCAAAAGTCCAATGTGAATGTGACCAACTGAAGCAAAAGGAAACCTTACAAATAAGCTTGAGCCACCAAAGTACAGCATCCACAGTCTGACAGCAAATATCTGACCTTTCTGCTTAACTTACTGGTTTAGCACAACAGTGATGGCAGGATGATGAAAGTTCACAGTTAAAGTTGTACTTATGTATAAGGGTACTTTATTAATCCCAGATGAAATTATATTGTCATAGTAACCAACTAAATGAAATTAAATAATACAGTATATTAAAAAGTTATAAAATATAACTAAATATTTCTAATACAGTGGAACCCCGACTTACGAATACCCCATTTAACAAAAAATTCAAGTTACGAAGGCACTTAACGGCAATATTTCTGCCCGTGTTACCTCAAAATGCCTGTGTAACGAAATCCGCTGGCTCTGATTGGTTGAGCCCAGAATGCCCAGAATGCCTTCCGAATCATGTGACAACCCCTTTGCTTTCGTACTTGCGCTTCGCTGTTCCACTTGAATGACGTATTGTTGTTGCAGTTAGCAATTAGCCTGTAGCCTATCGTTCACTCAAAAGGCGCGATGGGTGCTTTGACTTACGAAAGACCCTCGGGAACGAATTAATTTCGTAAGTCGGGGTTCCACTGTAAATACAGAAAGTTCTAAATATAAATGCCCCAGTACGTCATGCAAAATTGAATACCGTGAATTTATGTTCAGATGTCCAAATTCAATCTATAGGAGTCCAATTTGTTCTAAAACAGTAACAATGTGACAAAGCTCTGGGTAATGCTTTTCACTGTCCTTCAGATACTAAACTACTGGGTGGGCTCACAGATGACACACACTGCATACAGAACTTGGGTTGTCTGTGACTCAAGCTGCATTTGAAATAACAACCAGAAACAACCAAAAATATCTGATGTGAGACTGTCAACGCGGCAATACACATCATCAAGGGAGATTGCTAGAAGTTGCTGTAGGGCTGATCTATTTTCAACACGCAGGGTGTTTGTGAAAGGAGCTGTAGTGAAACGAAGGAGAAAGGACCACCAGCAGAGGAGGAAAAAGAGGGTGAGAGTTAAAATAACATGCTAGCTGTGCAATCGGAAATTGTAAAGCAAACTGATTTCAAACGTGGTGAATTCGAGACACTGCATTGACTCAGTTATGTCTGGAATAGGGCGGCTCACGTTTTGGTAATGAAATGACTGCATGAGGTGAAAGGTGATACAACAGAGATGAAGTTCCATCATCATCAGTTCAATAACAGTCTTCATTACTGCTTTAGGTTTAACATCTCTTTCAGGTTGGATCTGAGTTATTTTCATTACTACAACACTTATGGAATATTTTCTTGATAACTTGATAAACTGTATAAGATGACAGACATGGGGGACCACTTGTCCTAAACACAATTCAATTTAGTTTAAGAAAAAGGGAATTGAATCACCCATAAATACTGACATTTGTGAATCTATAACCATGGATTCTTTTTTATAGTTTAATAATTTATTACTGCTCTTGTTTCAATGTTCTACTCTTCTCATTTCCCGTGTTTTATCCCTGGCTCTACAGTGTTAGCGATAGATCTGTAGCAGGCTGATGGATTTGAAAGACACACAGAGACAGAGCACAGCATCAGTCCTGGAGACTTGTTATGTGCACAAGTAAATCTACATCACAACTTGTACAGACAATGCCCCTTGGAGCACCAATTTTCTAACTATCCTAGTAAAACACCATTTAAGGCAGCATACTAATTCTTTCAAAGGGCCTTTAAAAACAGGGATGTGTAAGTCCATATAATAATTTTAAATAAAGGACTTTTGTGATGCTCAAGTTGATCTTAAATGTAAGCCCACTTTAATTAAAGCAATAAACTAGAATATGCCCTCCTGCTCTATAACTATAATGAACTACACCTTAAAAGCAAATCCTATTGTAAATATTGAAAGTCTGGCCCAAAATAATTTTTTAAACATTCATTAATGACTTAAACACATAATTTATGAGAATATGGTCCCACAATGATGACCAATATGTTAGCTCAGATAGGAGGTCATAACAGAGCCAGACTTTTTTGCTTACAACTGCCACCCAGGCATTGATTCCCTTCTCTGGTTACCTACAGGAACAACCAGGGAAAGGACGAGAAGGGAGGACAGGAGGACAGAGAAAAAATATGAAAGAGAGGGGAAAAAAAGTCAGTAGACTCTGGGCTTGAAATTGAGGACATTTGGGGGAGGGCGAGCACAAATATAGGCATGATATGAATCCACTCTTTTTGTGATCTGTTCCAGCCACATCCTTGAATTTCAGACATAGTACAACTGGGTACAACTTGGATTCTGTGTAACCTTCTCTGACCTTTCTAAAGCTGTCGTTTAGGTATTCTATGGCAAAATCCAGTGGTTTTATTAGTTAGAATTTGTGCTGCCTTAGTCATCTTTCAGAGCAGATAGTCTTCTTGGGGATGATAAATCACATATCCAATCTGCAATATGCTGGGAGTCTTCACTGATAACAGAGTGCAAACATGTTTGACAAAGCTGCCTGTGAATAATTCACTATCAAAATTAAGTAGACAGAATGCTTTGCTTCTATCCTGGCTGTGCACACAACTGTTAATAAAAACATGCAGCCAAAGACTTCTCTGTGTGTTTATGTGTAATGCTCTCTGTCTAAAGGTCTGTTTTTCCAGTGATCTGGCACATAACCAGTAAAAGAATACCAATCCCACCTTGGAGCTACAATGAACCTTTTCACATCAGCTGTCATTATGCTGGATTACAGCAATTTGCACAAGGTTGTTTTAAAACCAAGAGATGACAGAAGTGATCCTTTAACTGCTTCTTTTATATCTCACTATACTGCACAGTGCACTCGAGACCACATACACCGTGTGAAAATTCAGAATCCCCATGCTAAGCTCACACTGCAAACTTTTCACACTAAATTACCTGATTTAAGGTGGAATGGAGTCAGCGCTAAAAGTACACAAAAATGCCATGTCTATACTGTGACAAAGTGGTTTTAAGAGCCAGTGTTGTAGTTGAGTCTCTTAGTTAGACATCGCAGGACTGTTTTACTGTTCTACAGAGGGTAATATTACACATTTCAAAGAAGAAATACAGCACACCACCACCAGAGCAGCTTAGGTATGTACAGCAAAATCAGCTTGCTAAAACAATTCAATCAGTGAGGTTGGAGCTTGTTCAGAAAGTAGGCTGCATGCATGTTTGGGAGTTGGAATGGGTGGAGGGGATAGGGGTGGGGTGGATATTTTTTCACTAATCATGAATCAAGGCGTTTTTCTGTTCCCAAAGGGACCCTTGGTACACCCCTAACCTCCTGCTTTCCCTTTTTACCCCTACCCCCTTTTTCTCTTTTTCTCCCTCTCTCCCTACTCCTGGCCATGTGAGAGAGCTAACTGTGTGGAGGTGTGATTACCATCAATCTGTCCTAACACAGCCCATTTCCTCCAGCCAGGACCACATGCTTCTGTCCTTGGCCAGATGCAGATGTTTTTAGGGGTAGAAAATGTAAAAAGACTGGGTGACGCATCCAGGACTATTGATACGATATGACATTAGGGTATTAATTAGGGTAGCCTTTTCTTTGTGTGGGGGGAGGAGGGGGGGTTCTCAGTATTATCTCTGCTGAGCTTGGCTTGACTCATAAAATCAAGCCAGACAACAAAAGTGATGGTCGCATGATTCCAGTTATCTCTGCATGTTATGGTGGAGTGGCAGGTGGTTAAGTAGAGGACAGGGGAACAGGGTGGTGGTGCAGGTGGGGGCGAGCAAATGAAAGTAATTATCAAGCCATACAGGCGTGAGTCCCAAGGGTGAATAGCGTTTGTGTGAGTGTGCGTGTGTGGGTGTTTGCAAGACATGTAGGAAATCTAGACAGCACTACGGGTTAGCTTTATCAGCGAATGTATGAGGAGCACCTGCTATACATGCACAAACGCACACATGACACACCATTTGGCGCATTTAAGAGCTGATGGAGGAGGTCTGGCACTGACGCACAGCAGGGGTTTAATAAGTGTGATGTTGTAAGAGTGGGGGCGTCATTTCTTTCCCTCTTCCCCCTCTTCGACTCACACACACTCATGCACAATAGTGCTTCAGTGAACAGTAAGCTGCAAGTGACCCCGAGACAGACATATACATCAAATGGATGAAAAAAGAGCTAAAGCCTGCAGGTAGCATCATGCTTTTTAAAAGCAATACACTATCAGTAGGTGAAAGACAAGGAGATCTAATCAGTCACTGTCAGATTATGTGTGCACACTGTTTGAGTTCTCTCCTCCCTTTCAAACACCAACTCTAATTCATCCACTTATCCCTGTTCTTTTTTCTCTTATAGCCAGCTTCAGGTTGCCCTCTTCTCTCTTTTCTCTCTTTATCGCCACAAACACCTGCTCCCCCTCTCTTTTTGTCGCTCTCTGTCCTTATGTTATCAAGCCTCTGCTCTCTTTTCTTTTCTCTTTACCCCTCCTCCCTTTACATACCATTCAGCACTGTAACTACAATCACAGCCACTTTGTCAAGCATATCTGTTCGATTGCTTGTTAAAACAAATATCTAATCAGCCAATCACAAGGCAGCAACTCAATGCATTTAGACATTTAGATATGGTCAAGATGACCTGCTGAAGAAAGGTGTTTTACATGACTCAGAAACTCAAATAATCACTTGTTACAAGCATAAGTATATAGACGAGCATCTCTGGATGTCAAACTTAATGTCAACCCTGGAAGCAGATGGGCTACAGCAACAGAAAAGCACACTGGGTGCACCTCTTTTTTAACATCAGGAGATTGGAAAACACTGCCTGACCTGATGAGTCTCACAATTTGGCATAGATATATCTTGCTTAGTATCAATACTTTAGGCTGGTGGTGTGGGGGATAGTTTCAAGGCACACTTTGGACCCCTTTGCACCAACTGAGAATCGTTTAAACAGCACAGCCTGTCTGTTTATTGTTGCTAATCATGTCCAACCCTGTACAACCAGCAAATCTGATCTCAGACAGGCATGCACATTTTCACACTTCTCTCTTGTTTAAACACTCTCAAAGTTAAAAACTTTGTAGAAAAAAAAAAGTCCAGTATTATAGAATGAAACCAAAGGCACCCGTTGTTCCCTTTAGACGTTTCAAAACGTTTCGTCGACATTGTTGTTTGTCGCGGGGAAAACTTACAAACATACAGTACAGCGCTTCAGAGTCACACTGCTAGCGTTCGAAGATTTATGTAAATTTGACTGAACGCATTCTGTACTGGACAGGAGACACAGCACGAGATTGATTGACAGTGGTCTACAGCCAATCAGGACGCAGAACACAATACGCTGTAAAAAAAAAAAAAAAAAAAAAAAAAGAAGAAGAAAAAAACAGCATGAAAAATTGCTCCAAAAAAAAAATCAGCAAACCAGCGAGGCCGCGACAAGTGAACCGCATTTTAGCGAGGGATCACTGTAATGCAGAGTCCGTGCCCCAATAGAACAAAACTGTTCTGACTGCACTAGGGTGACCTGCACAATATTAAATAGTTTTTTTTAAATATTGTGACCAACTGATGTATAAAAAAACCAACAAAAATTGTCCTTAACGCAGAAATTTCTTTCATTTCTAAATACAGTTAACCACTTACTTATTCTCTAAAACCATATATCGCATGATATAACATAAGCAGTTCTCTTTTGGGGAACCCACAAGCCTCCGTATCATGAGATTTTCACATACATGGAGTGGAAGAGTGGCAAAAAAGACAACACTGACCTTCAAATGACCTTTAGGCTTATGATCACGCTCCCTCTCTATCATTTCTCACTCCTTGCCTCACTAATTCTCTCCATTTCTCCTTATCTCTTGCTCTCCTTTCCATCACACCCGCTTACTCTCATTTGATCTATTAGTCCTTATCTCTACCACTCTTCTTCTACCTCTATAACCCCTGCTGGTGATTTTTTCCTCTATGATTCTTCATAGAAATACTCTTCTTCAACACACACACACACACACCATGGTCAGCATCCACCTGGCTCTTCCATAAAAATCAAATCACCTGCTGCACATAAAACAAAAAATACACTTAGGAGTTATACACAGACACAACTAGAAAACGTGATTTTTTTCTCCCCTATTGACAGGACAAACAAATTCCCACACTGGTTTCCCATTACAAGCGCTCCCTAACAAACCCCTTCACCACCACTCTCTCTCTTACATGTGGACACACAATCACGCACACACACCCCATCCCCCAGCAGCCGTTTTCAGTGAGGACCCTCAGAGTGGTGGATCAATAATTAGAACAATCCTTATTACATGCTCTCATTTTCCCTTAGAGACTCAAGCTAATGTAGAACAATAGCAGGATACAGTAGAGTAAGAACGCCGCGTTGAATGCTGGAGGAATCCATCACGTTTCCGGACATGTGAAACGTGAGGATTACAGTGTACTGATGGAACTCTATGCTACTATACTAGGATCTACATGTGAATGCATGACATCTCACAGCCACACTGTCAAGATTCAGGAAATGTTGTTCCTTCTCACATCTGAATGAAATTTGATTTGATGTAGAAAGACATCAGACTAGTTAAGCGGACCAGAGTATGCCCTACTGCAAACTGTATTTATCAAAGAAGTAGACAGCTAGTAGAAGTAGCTAAATTGTTGGTATGCTTATTGATAAAACTGCAGTGAATATCAGACAGCGTTAGTGCAACTTTTCCGTGAACAATCAGAAACCAGCACAGGAATTCAACTCACCTACCTCCAGCTAAATCAACTATACAAAGAGGTACTAAATAAATATTTTTTAAAAAGCTAAATGCAGTCCCAGCAAACAGATTTTCTAGTTTTTTAAAAGTATCTTTTATGGTTTTTTCTTATTTTCATGCCAGCAGAGACAACGTAGGAATCTCATATCAAAAGGCACAGAGTGTCCCTTTCAGAGTGTCAGTGCATATAAGCTACTATATATATGTACGTGTACAGTCAAGAGCGTGATGTTTTGTTCAATATGAATATTGGACATTAAGACCAGGTGACCACTGCCTCTCTGAGACAAGCACACATGCACACACACTCATCCAATGTGTCCTGCAAACAGTGTAGTACTTATACTACAAACTAGAAAATAACTGATTTTGTGATAAACATAGTTGCACATAATACATTATATTACTCAAGCTTGGCAGCCTTTCCTAAATCCGGGTCTGTCAATTGTCCAGGCGATGGCCATCTTGATGGTGAAAACATTTTGTAATACTGGGAGGAGTTCCCAATGCCAGTGCAATTAGCTGAGGCATGCATGGGCGCTGAATTCATTAACCTCCATCTTTCAGGGGAGGGTGGGGAGAGGAGGAGGGGAAGGAGGAGGCGAGCAATATGCGTGTCGGCTTTGTTTCACCCAAAGCGATGGCAGGGACGTTATACAATAAAGTAGGAAAGAAAAAAATAGAGAAAATGAAGAGATAAATTTGTCTTAATTTCCACCAATATTACGTCCCCCTGAGGATTTTTTACGCCGTTGTTTATTTTTGCTCCAGGGGCTGGACAGAATCATGCCTTGCCACTGTTGCCATGAGCTTGCACTGAAGCACAGGGCTGGAATCCAATTTCAGCACTCCAACTTACCCTCAGGCTCTCATCCCATAGTCCTTATTTAGATTCATCACTCTTATTATCGAGATTTATACCTCCTAATGAACAGTGATGATAGTGATGAATCACAAACTTTACCTCCGATGTGGAGGACAGACTTAAGTGGATCAAAGAGTAAAAGCATTCTCAATGTAACAGACACAATGGTGCAGTACGAGGCTTCAACGACACACAGTCAAAGCACAAAAGCACAAAACTATCAAATAGGCACAACACTTCAACTGAAGGTGAAGCATTATCGAAACAGGACCAAATGACCCAAATAAACCTTAGAAGAAGAATAACAAGTACCATACCAATGCATATTCTGGGTACTAGAATGGTGTGCAAAACTGGGACAGTAAGAAACCCATGCTTTGCTTAGCTCTCTCCCTCTCTCTCTCTCTCTTTCTCTCTCTGGGAATCCATTGGGGGCTCCTGGCTCTAGATAATGTCATTAGAAGTACAGCAGCTTGAAGCATTTCTGTAACACCGTAATGGGGGTTTCCCATTAAAGTGACCACTGCAGCGACCAAGTTTTCACTGATTTCACTGAAACTGTCACACAACACATGAAAATTAAGCTTTTATGCAAACACACGTGTAACATCTCACTAGAAACTCCATCTCCTCCATCCTCCTATGATGCTTTCCTGGCGATTTACATAACTAACACAAGTTAAGATGGCTTAAGTTGTGAGGCATATGCAACAATGACCTTTCCGCAACAATCCAGTTGCATTTTGCAGGTGACGAAATGAGAATAGCTCAAATCAACACAAATGAATAATTAATACATGTCCAAAACTTAGTTTACTGGGTGCATTTAGGAAGTAGTGATCAAATGAACAAAGAAGTGGTTAAGGGCACAGCCTATGCTTGAATGAACTTCACACTGGGTTATAATACAACATTACTTCAAACAAGACAGGAAACCCCAGCAATCACAGTAAGTGGTATGAGCATGCAACTTGAGAAGTTAATAAATATCAATGCAACATAAATTAAGTATGAATTTCAAAACATTTTGCTGCATTTCATGACACATACAGTCATCCACCTGCTTGGTGACTAATGCAAAAAAAAGAGAGAAGCATCCACTCTGCATTTAAAAGTGTTTTGTACTTGCTCTGCTATCTAAATATAGCATTGGTAGGGCTGTGAAAGGAGTGACTCAAAACACTCTGTTGCACAATTTGCGCCAAAGCAAGCACATATGCGTTTACTACAATATGATGCAGACAGAAATAAAGGGTTTTCAGGCAGAATAATAAAGAGAAAATAACAACATAACTTTGAAATAATGCGAGATTTCTTGAGTTGGGCTCCATGGCTTCTAAAAAAGTTCAATTACAACATTAAAGGGATGGAAAAAATTCAAATACATTGTGCGCAAGTTATCACGGTTTTAATTTTCTTCTCTGTTATTCTTTCTCATTTTTGTCTCTCACTGTAATTCCCTTTTATCACATTTTTCTGAATGTGTCACTCTTTTGTTATGTCTGTCTGTGACTCTGATAACTCCTGGTCTATATTATGAGACACAGTGAGAGTTGGAAGGCCACCAACAAGACTAACCAGTGCACAAGCAAGGGCAGCCATGGAGTGAAGCCATAGGAATGAAAACATAAGAGCACCCGGTGTGTGTATTTTGAAATGCAGCTACTGTGTAAAGTGTGGGAGAGGGAGCGACTGACAGCAGCGGCCCACAGTTCACCATCTGACAAACAAATTAACTTTAGTGTTTGACTTTGTTTTGTCACAGAGTATTATTAAAAGCTAGCAGTGTGAGCCAAACAACAAATAATAAAAAAAGTCACAGAGCCATACGTGAATGGACAGGATGATGTGAATAAGAGAGACCAAGCCAAAAAGGGAGAAGACAAAAAAAAAGCCCTACAAAGGAACACAGAGTGACAGACAGAGAAATGAAGAGTAGATCGGTGTGAGGACAGAGAGAAGGACGCAGGGCAGGCCGAGAAGAAAAAGCTGATTACTCTCATGGATGGTGCTGTGCACAATCCAATCAATACAACCCTCTCCTCTTCTCTCCTCTCCATCTCTGTCTCTTGTTCTCTTCTAAGAAACATGACCCTTCATAAGGACCATAAAACCTCCAATACAGATCAGCATTGGAGACACATACAAGTTTGCCACACAAACACAGGAGAAAGTAAAAAAAAAAGCGCTGCAACAGGCATGAGCACAGTCTTAAAACACATTTGGCTCCAAAGAACTCCACCAACTCACTTGACCTCAAGAATCTTTGTTTTGTTGTTTGTTTAGAGAAGATTGGGCCATGATAGCTCGCTTCTTGTTTATGCTAAGGTCAAATAACGTTGCCAGCAGCATAATTCAAAACCAGGCACCCATGGGCGCAAAGTACAGTAAATGTCACTGTTATTGAATTGATCTCTCACGGTCAAATCTCCTGGCATTAATACGCAGAATGAAAATAAATGCTTTCTCTAAACTCTGTTCCGGTCAGACAGACAGAGAATTCATTGTTGATTTTGTGTTTTTTCTCAACAGAAGAAGCTCATAAGTTCCTTATGTTGTCCTTATTTTTGCACGAGTGTCTCCCTCTGGTTTGTCCAAAGTAAAGAACGAAAGAAGAGGCAGACCCCACGTGCATTTCTGTTCCTCCTCTCTCAAATGAAAAGCTTTGTCATCAATAAATCAGATATGTATGCATTATACATGGCTGTCTGTGCATCCAAGCACAAACACAGACATGCACATGCAAGAACCTAAAAAACTCACTAAAGCAATCATTTATATTTACAATACAGAGGTCAAGTGCATGTATGTGAGAAGTTTGCACCTTGGCCTGGGTTTGCTCCATTTAATAGCGTATTTTTTATTTTTCACACTCCTTGAAACTTCATTTGATAGAAATAAAAAAGTCTCAACAACCTGACTCTGCATAATGCCCGCTCTTCACTAAAACGAGGAAGGATGGATATGGAATTGTTTAAAGAAGCCTTGTGTGGTGTAGTTTTACTAAAGACAGACAATATGAAGCACTCATAAAGAGTTGGAATGGGATAAGAACAAAAGGCACGAGTCCATGGTGAGTTCACCTCATTCAGAGGCAGGTAGCTAAGATCATCATCGCAAGCAGGTGTAATTATCTTTGACTTTCAGCAGTCATGTATGCCCACATACTCAGATACACTTTAGAACGCATAGAGGCAATAAACCCTGACTCCATCACACATGCATTTAAAGTACAGAGTTACAGATGCTGTTTAAATTGGACAGCACGACCAGAGTAAAGAGATACAGCAAGAGAATCTCCACATCTGGATTTATATGAACACGTGAATGAATGAATGAATGTATGTGAGACCTCCAAGCTCATTTAATCAGTCAAGCTGAGGTAAACGTCCACATCTACTTGCTCATACACACAGAGTCACGGTCCAACGACGCTAGTGGAGCAAAGCAGATGAAGCCACCAGCCAGCCAAGCCAGCCCTCGTCTCTTTTACCTTTCTCTTTTGTTCCCGGGATGCTGTTCTCCTGCTCTTCCTCCGCTTCTCCTTCTCGTCCTCTATTGCATTCACATCCACTTCCCCCCGATTCTTCTTCAATTGGGAGGCCGCGTGAGCCATGATAGGTAATAAAAAAAAACACGAAGAAGCACCACACACTACACACGCGTGCCTCACCTGAAATCCCAGAGAAGTTCAGGGGCTATAATTTGACAAAACCAGGATCTCAGAGGAAAAAATCGGGGTAGAAAAGGAAAGGGGGGGAAAGGGAAGAAAAATGCCCTCCTTGAAAAGGAGAATGGAGAAGAGTAGGGTTTCTTTTTCTTTTGTATGTATGTATATATATCCTGTGTGTCCTTTCTTTTGGTTGTTGCTCTGGTCTGGTCTCTCTTTCTTTCTTTCTTTCTTTTTTTTAAAGTGATGGAAAGCTGGGAGAAAAGAGACAGCAGCTTCTCCTCGTCACCTCTTCCTCCTCCTCCTCCTCGTGTGTCATCCGTTGGCAGTGTGAGAGGAGCACGTCCAGGAGAGGTGAGGACGAACCGGATGGAGAGAAAAGAGACACGAGCATCACCAGCACAGAGGTGGAGGGAGGGAGGAGAAAGGAGAGAGAGAGAGAGAGAGCGAGAGAGAGAATGGAAGTGGAGGGAGGGTGTGTGTGGGGGGGTGGGGGTTACCATGGTAACCGCACTCTTTTTTTTTAAATGGTTTCTCTTAAATCTTTCTTTCTTTTTTTCTGTCCCTTTTTCTTTCACTTTCTTTCTCTGTCTCTGTGCTCTGGTTCCTGCTGTTGTACAGCACCTCAACTGGTGCTCCACCACAGGGCGCTTGTGTGTGTGTCTGTGTGTGCGCAACAGAGATAAACTGTGTGTGAGTAGATACGAGTGCATGAATGAAGCAAAGACATTGGCTAGGAAAGGAGAGGAAATGGTGGCAGGATGCAACAGCAGAATGGGTGAGTGTGTATTTATATAGATATACCTATATAGGTGTGTGTGTGTGTGTGTGTGTATGCACGTGTGTGTTTAAACAGCATTTATCTACTATCACACATATATACACGCATTACCAGTTGGAGGTGATCAAGTAATGGATGGTAGAACATGCAGAGGACACACGTAGAGCCAATGCAGGAGGGAGGAGAGAGTAAATGACTGATGCTCACACCCTTCAACCCCCACGCTCATGCAACCATACAACCATACACATGTATGCACAAGGAAGACTGTAACAATGTTCTTGACTGACACAAAATTGAAAGAAATAATAATCCAGTCGTCCATTAAGTAAATTAACTAATCTGCACAGAATTATAAATGATTTAGTAAATGAATGAATGAATGAATAATTTAATAAATGCACACATCCAAAATCTAACAAGTAAGCGCCTGCTTCCAAGATTTATGAGTCCTCAATCCTGTGCTTCCCTAACTTCTGTGTGGTCAACCCATCTGGGATCATTGACATCATGATGGAGAGGTCAAACAGGACCAGGGGAGCTTTTGTTTCACCAAATCTCTCGGGTCTTTGTTGAAAACAGAGAGGAGGAGGAGAAGGAGGACAGAGCGACAGTAAAGAAGATCTACATAGAAAAAGAAAAAAAAAGACCCTGTTTGAGTTCTGAAGAATGGGGAAAAAACGTCTTGTTTAGAATGTCCTTCACAACCACCACGCTCACGTCACACATGGCATCGTGGAGGCAGATGGAGCATGCGGCAGCCATCTTTGTATTTCTTTCCCTTCCTGCCTGCGTGTCAGAGGCACTCATGAGTCTGGTTGGGTCCTGTCGACACCAAGAGGATGCCTTATCACATGCCTGTCTGCTTTCAACAAATTCTGTGTTCATTCACAGCTCTAAGTGTATGGACTGAACATGGAACCATATGGGGAAAAGTGGGGGATAGGAAAGGAGATGATTGGGTGCCGCTGTTAGTGAAAGAGGAGAACAACCCTCCTGGGAGACACAGCGGGTTTAACTGGTGGACACCAGTCATGTAACGATATGAGCGTGAAATTCCCTTTTCTTTCCCGCAGAAATCTATTCATCCTCACCACTTCATTTTTCTTTCTTTTCAACCACAAACGCCAGCCAACAGCAAAAAGGGGGGCTGAAGCTGACTTACAGCCCCCATAATGCATCAGGGGGTGTCACATTATGCCAAATTATCATGCGGTTGCTAGGTGAGGGCCAATGGGATGGCTCAGGGGAGGACAGGATGGATGGATAAGGAGCGTGGAGAGGTAAGACGAGGGATTAGAAAGGGAGGGAGCAAGCGGGTGGGTACATGTGTGCATGTGTATGTATGGAGGCATATGTGCACATGATATACAAATCACCCGAGTGGAAAGAAAAGAAAATGCTTTGTCCAAAGAGAAATGTAAAATTAAAAAAAAATTAACTGTGTAAAAAAATAATTTAGTACCTGCCAGTTCTAAAGCCCATCCCCCCCCCCCCCCCCCCCCCCCCCCCCACAATTCATTCATCAATAATACCCTAATCGCACTTTAATAGCCAAGAGAAGAGTGTACTCTCCCACAGTTGTACTTGTAGTAAAAGCTACTGCCAAGGTGTCCTATATTTCAGACACCAGCATTTTGGAGGCAAAGGGAAATAACAACTACTACAATAGAGTGGAGTTGGCTGGTGGCCGGTGAACTCTAGAAGTGGACGATTATTGGACGTTTTCCACTGTTCTTCAGGCACCATGCCATAAACATAAAGCCAGGCCAAATAAAAAAAAGACTATTAGAGTGATATATCACACACAAAATGAAGAATACACTGCATACAAAATGTTTAAGCATGTTACAGAAGACATAAACGTTAAATTAGTCCATTATTAGGGTGGTAATTTTAAATTGGTGGCTATTAGGAGAGCTGCAAGTTCATGAATTGGCACAATGGAGACACAGTACTTAAACATTCCTGAAAGTGAGCTAATGGTCTAAGCCAGTTTCAGAGAGAAATGTTGATATTGTGCGCTCTTTTATCAGAATAAAGCTAATTTATTTGTGTCTGTGCTGTTGATTAACAAAGGTCTTTGTGAAGGAATACTTTGGAATAAATATCATTCTTAATTAACATTATTCTTCGCATTATTGTAGTATTATTCTACAAGCAGCAATAGCAACCGGTATTCTTCAGATATTCCTGAAAGCATGTTGTTACATCCGTGGTAGGCTGCCTTGTCCTGAGCCTCTGTATCCTACCGATGCAGCTCCCAAGCTGAAAACAGCTTGTCCAATCACAGCGTGACTCCCAGTGGCCTCTTTGATCTCTCCAGTGACAACAGTGCACCCCCTAACACATAAGCAAAAACAGTCAAAAGCCCAGACAGGATCCAGAGTATCTCAGCTGGAGAAGTCACATTGAGGTTACAGAATAGATAATTACACCGGCGCAATAAAAGAGGGAGGAAGGTGACGCTTTCTGCAGCCACATGAAGGGTTTTACTGCCCCTTTTAACCAGGCCGTGTAATAGGTAATTACTTGACCCAAATATAAATTAAGTGTTTCTTTGCACTGGTGATTTTGTACTTATTTTACACGCCATTTTTCCTATATATTCGTCAGATTGACTAAACCAATTCGCACATGATGTATGATCTGCATCCGTTTGGAGGTTTTGGAAAGAAAAAAAATGTATAAGCTTATTTTGACCAGTCAGACTGCACACATACATTGTACTCTGCTGCCATCTAGTGGTCAACTGTTAACTAGATGGCAGCAGAGTACATCAGGCAGTACAGGACATTTTAAAAATGAGTTTTTGTTTAGAAAACATAGGCAATGCAAATTTGACATCATAAAAATTTGATAAGATTGAAAAGCACCCACATATTCAGGGATATATAAAGAAATCACTATAGCTGCCTACTATTTACAACACATGAACAAATTTCACCTGTTCTCTCAATCCACCGCAGCCATTAAAGATTTAAGATTTTGCCTCTGTGCTTAAGGCTTTTACATATAAAATAACAGAACCTTATTCAGCTCATATAAACCATAACATCCATCTGTACAAAATACTCTTCCCTGTGCTGTGCTCCAGCTGGGAAGAAATCATTGTTTGTTGGTCTGGAAATGCCTCCAGGAATAAGAAAAAGGGTAGAGGAAAAGAATGCAAGGTCAAATGGCAAGTGGCACAGACTGACAAGAAATAGATCTACCCACACAGAGAAATACCACCTACACTTGGCCTGAAGGCTAACATTGGGGGGAAGTGCTGAGTAGAGGTGGTGGGGATTGAAAAGAAGGTATTGTGTTTTAAAGCGCCATGACATAAAACCACAGAATAGAAATAAAGGAAAAATAATGGATGAAGTAACAGTCTACAAGAACAGAGAGGTGAAAAAACACCAAAATGCAGGGATGGAAACAAGTACAACCAAAGGAAAAATCATCAATTCCTTCGGGATATGTAGAACGTAAAAGATCAAAACAAATTACTCAAGTCTCACTTTATATCCAGCGGTATTGCAGTCATACTTAAGTGGGTGTATTTACGGCCATAGCTGAAGGCGATTTGTAGTTGTTTGGGTGAGTTTTATTTTTTCTTTTTTTAACCCTCATCATTTGCATGTCAACACAAAACTAGGTTTTACTCACACACACATATGCACAAGCGTTTTTGCATACCATCTATTTTTCTCCCTCCCCTTAATACCTTTCTCGTTCCGCTATTCTGTCATCTAAATTATTCTAATGTCTCCCCTCCAGATAAGCAAATGTGCCATGAGACATGCGCTTTAACCCAGTTAGCTACCAATAACCTACCTAAATGTGTGTCACGACCAAGCAGTCCCCTTCAAACCAGACCAAAATGTTCTTGCATGGTTTCCCCACTGAGGGGCAGACAGACATTCAGAGCGGAGGTGATAGGCATGCTAACACACGCTGTGTTTGCACACACACGGAGGCTTTGAGGTGTGGGTCTTAAATCGTTAAATTACGTTAAAAGGAGGGAGGTATGTCTTTCAAACTGTGGAATTTTTTGATTCATATTCAGTGACAGGTAGAAAGACAAGAAACAAGGGAGCTGTGCACTAAATTATTTTACAAATGCAGATAATGTCAGTCATGTTAACAGGTTACAGTCACATTACAAATGAATCAACAAAAAAACACTGATATTATGCTCACAATGCAAAAGTAGATCCTCACAAAAAAATGAATACATGCAGGCAGTGTATCTGCTGTCCACTGGATTACACACGCTCTTTGCTTCTCCAGCACAAAAAAAGATGAAAGGAGGTGATGTGGAACATCATGTCACCCCAGGATAAACCACTCGGGGAAGAGGAAATTTCACACAAACAAAAGTGAGTGCATTTATATTTCTATTACACTAGCGGCAGCAGTGTGCATTCAAAGCCCATCACTTATAGGTCTCCAGATTACACATGACTCTGTAGAGCAGCAAAGCATTTGAAAACCAAAGCAGCTACCCGAGAACAATGTGAAAATACTGGAAAAATGGCTTACATCCACGCTACTTAACCTACATTCCACCATGAAGGAAGTGCTGTGGAGTAAACACATGTCAGTATGAGGAGAAGGGAGAAAAATTAATAAGTCATTTCAATCGTTTTTCTTTCTCAAGCTCCAGGCTATTGCAATAATTTTTAGACGGGTATCTAAATAACAAGACGAGCAAACACAGTTGACTGTTTGATTAGGAATTTCCGTCAATCAATGGGGAGTTAATTTCTTGGCCGAAACAAGTGGTGGTCTGACTGTGACAGTTGTGCAGCAGGGGGAAGTGAACCCCTCTCTGTTTTACACAGGAATGGCAGCAGAAGAATAAACAATTTCACGGTCTGCTGGGAAGAGTAATACACTTGCACAATCACGTTCAGTGTATTCTTATTCAAAGGTGGCGTTTTCATCAGCATATTGTACGACAATATGTAATTTCACCAAGGCACAATGCCATCGGGCAGCTTTTTAATCGTATGCAACGTGAACTGAACTGGTTGCTTTTGCACTGACAGTAATACAAACTATGCAAGGCGTTGATTTAAAAGTCATGATATTTCTAAAAAAAAGAAAGAAAAGCTTCTAAAAGCTTTATTGAATATTTACAGTAAGCCTCACTGTATTTCGTTGTCCTGGAAATCTGTTGTGGGCAGAATGATTATGTTTGTGGTTACACAGAAATTTCAATTAGGGCATTAATAAAACACCATTTCCTGTTGGCAGCCATTGTAATCCAGCCTGAGTGGTTTTTAATTGTAAGCATTAGCGATATATTGTCCAGCTTTTATTTTCATATCCTGAACATAACGGAAGAACAATGGAAAAAAGCAAAGGCAACAATAATGAAGGTATTATTTGCTGACAGTTTCTTTCCCCTGACTTACTCTGACAAAGAGAGGCAGGTGAAAACAGTTACAAACTTAGAGGGCCTGCTGGTTTAGAGGAAAGCTTTTCTTCCTTCTGTAAACCCCCTTTTTTCATTTTTGCCATTATTTTTAAAGTCATGAAATATGATTCAGTAAACATGTTTGTGGTTTTTCGTCTGATTTTAGATCAATTGTGTTAATACAGTATGTCAAAATGAAAACATAAATATAAATTCAGACACGTGAGGTTGTGCTGAAAAGAATGATACTAAACAGGGTAAAGTAAATAGTTTTTAACGGTGAAATGAGGTAAAACCAAATGTAGTGAAAAATGGCCAATTACACCCTGGACCCCAAAGGGTTAATTTTTTTTCTAAGTAATGCAATAGTTAATTACTTTTAGAATCTTGTAACTCAGTTACTAACTCAGTTACTTTTTTGAAGAAGTAACTAGTAACTAAAATAAATTACTTTTTCAAAGTAACTTGCTCAACACTGCCCACCACTATTGTCTCATGCACAAACTTCAAGATGAAATAGGAGATACTAGTGGCCGTGCAGTCGTAGGTGTAGAGTGAGTACATTAGAGTTCAATATACACCCCTGACGTAACACCACGCTGCCGTCTGCGAAGGCTGCATGACGTTACACCGCGCCACACCGGTCACACAGGTCGCACCGTGCTGCCGTCACATCCGGGTTTCACCTTTGGTGATAAGACCCACCACTGTTGTATTGTCCGCCAACTTCACATTGAAATTGGAGATACAAGTGGCCGTGCAGTCGTAGTACTCCTACTGGCAGCACAGTTTCACAGGTAGCGCAGTTTAACAGGTAGCGCGGTTTCACGGGTAGCATGTTTTCACAGGCAGCACCGTTTCACTGGTAGCGCGGTTTCAACAACGCCGTTACCGTTTCTACCAAGAAAATGCAGAGCGGTCACGTTACTATTTTTCAATAAACAGACGGTTGAACCTGCCTGTCTTCAGCTTACTGCACCTTATATCAGTTGCACAGAAGTAGCTCTACATAATCTGGGCGCTACAGCTTTAAGTAGCTCGGCGGACGGCAATCACTTTCTGCCAGACGATCACTTTCTAGCACAACACCTGGAACTAGGGGGCAAAACAATGGCATGAGTGTTGCTGTTTGCCTGAGGAAGAATAAAGTAGTCGTGGTAAGCCAATCACATGACCACTTCAAGATGACAAAGCAACAAGGTGATATTTAAATCAGTCTTTTAATTGTGTTGATAGGCCACGTAAAACCAGAGTCATGATAAACAATATATATGTAGTGTTTTTCCTCAATGTTTTCGTCACGTTTACTGTCTAAGGACAACACTAGCAAGCACTCTCTGCTATGACCAAAAAACACCAAACAAACAAACAAAAAAACCCCACCCCTTTCATGTTGGTGGAAAAATGCACCATATCGACCAATCAAAAAATGATATGGCAACATGACATTTGGTTGTTTAGAAAGAGGGGGAAGTTTTAGGAGTGACAGTGAGAGAGAGAGAGCAGAAAAAGAGAGAGAGAGCAAGTTTTGAGATGTGAGAGATTTGTGATGTTTAGCATCTTTGGAGTGTGTAGTTAATGTGTTGTCGTGTGTAGTGTTGTGGATAGTTTTCTGCAGGTGTCAGGCTTGTGATGTTCTCCTTTATAGTGGACAGAAATTATTTTTTTGGAGTGGCACAAATAATTTGTGTGGCATCTTATATTTGCATTTAAAGTCATGAAATATGATTCAGTAAACATGTTTGTGGTTTTTCGTCTGATTTTAGATCAATTGTGTTAATACAGTATGTCAAAATGAAAACATAAATATAAATTCAGACACGTGAGGTTGTGCTGAAAAGAATGATACCAAACAGGGTAAAGTAAATCGTTTTTAACGGTGAAATGAAGTAAAACCAAATGTAGTGAAAAATGGCCAATTACACCCTGGACCCCAAAGGGTTAATTTTTTTTCTAAGTAATGCAATAGTTACTTTTCAAGTAATTAATTACTTTTAGAATCTTGTAACTCAGTTTCTAACTCAGTTACTTTTTTGAAGAAGTAACTAGTAACTAAAATAAATTACATTTTCAAAGTAACTTGCTCAACACTGCCCACCACTATTGTCTCATGCACAAACTTCAAGATGAAATAGGAGATACTAGTGGCCGTGCAGTCGTAGGTGTAGAGTGAGTACATTAGAGTTCAATATACACCCCTGACGTAACGCCACGCTGCCTTCTGCGAAGGCTGCATGATGTTACACCGCGCCACACTGGTCACACTAGTCACTAGTGATGGGTCGTTCGCGAACGAAATGGCTCTTAGAGCCGGTTCTTTGAAGTGAACGACGCGAGCCGGCTCCTTATCGCGAGCCGTCACGTGGTTTGTTTGTTTTTTTTTTCTTTCTCTCAGCCTCTCTCTCGCACTTTTTTTCTGCTTCACTCAGCACGCGAGCCTTGTGCTTTACGCTGGGCAGAGGGGGGAGGGGCGATAGTTACACTCAGTAGCACAGGAACAGAGCAGGAGGGAGAGAAAGAGAGCCAGGGACAACAACGTCACATTAGAAAGGTATAGTAATCATCCACAACTATTTTCAGTTGCAGATGATAAAGGATTCAGAAAGTTTATTCATGCAGGTCCATATGACAGAGAATATGCATCTTCTTTTTGTTTTCATATTTTAACTTATATTTAATTGTGTTGTGGTTTGCAGTGTTTTGTGTTGTTTCACTTTAAATTTGTAAAAGGAAAAAGCTGAAAATTTAAATAGTTAAAAGTTGAAATGTGAATAGTTGATTTTTGTATTATATGATTTATTTATTACATTTTATGTGGAGTGAATAAATACAAGTATATTTACGGTGGCCCCTACAGACAAAGCACGTACAAACTTCAAATCACGTACGAACTCTGAAGCACGTACAAACTCCAAAACACATAAAAACACGTACAAACTCCAAAACACGTAAAAATACGTAAAAACTCAAAACACGTACAAAAGACAACAGAAGTGCTCCAGGATGCTAGGTGCAGTGTTAAGCTTTTGTTACCTAGTGGCTACACAAGCCAGCAAGTACCAACGACCGGTTTTAGTGTGTGGTAGTAACAGGTAAATGAACATTGTTTTTAAATTATTTGAATATATATGAGTGTCTGTGTATAATAATATAATTATGTCTCTAGGGGCCACCGCATATATTTATATATGCTTTTTCTACGTTAGTAATTCCTTTTGTGCATAATTTTATATTATTGTTAATAATAAATAAATTAAAGCAACAAAACAACCTGAAGAGCCGGTTCGGAGCTGAAAGAGCCGGCTCTTTTTAGTGAGTCGAACCGAAAGAGCCGGTTCTCTAAAAAAGAGCCGGAAATCCCATCACTACTAGTCACACCTCGCTGCCGTCACACCCATCACACCAGTCGCACCACTCTGCCGTCTGCGAAGGTTGCATGATGTTACACCATGCCACACGGGTCACACAGGTCACACCGCGCTGCCGTCACACTGCCCGTCACACCCATCACACCGTGCTGGCAGCGTGGCTTAACAGGCAGCGCGGTTTCACGGGTAGCGTGGTTTCACGGGTAGCGCGGTTTCACGGGCAGCAAGGTTTCACGGGTAGCGCGGTTTAATAGGTAGCGCGGTTTAACGGGCAACACGATTTCACGGGTACCACAGTTTCACGGCTAGCGGGGTTTGTCACTCCCGTCACGCTGCGCTGTCTATGAAGGGGTATGTTGTTCGTGTGAACTGACCATTTGAGATCCTCCGCCAGATGTACTAGGAAACGGAAGTGATTCACTCTTTCCACAGCAGCGCCGTTGATGGCGATCGGGGTATGTGCTTTACTACACCTCCAGAAGTCCACCGTCATCTCTTCTGTTTTTCTGACATTGAGGGTGAGATGGTTCGCATTAAAGTTTAAAGGCACTGAGATCCTTCTTGTAACCATCACCCCCACTATTGTGTCATCTGCAAACATCAAAATGAAATTGGAGTTACTAGTGGCCGTGAAGTCAAAGGTGTAGAGTGAGTGCATGAGAGTTCAGTATATACCCCCTGACGTAACACCACGCTGCCGTCTGCGAAGGCTGCATGACGTTACACCGCGCCACACCGGTCACACAGGTCGCACCGTGCTGCCGTCACATCCGGGTTTTACCTTTGGTGATAAGACCCACCACTGTTGTATTGTCCGCCAACTTCACATTGAAATTGGAGATACTAGTGGCCGTGCAGTCGTAGTACACCTACTGGCAGCGCAGTTCCACGGGTAGCGCATTTTCACAGGCAGCACAGTTTCACAGGTAGTGCAGTTTAACAGGTAGCGCGGTTTCACGGGCAGCATGGTTTCACGGGTAGCACGTTTTCACAGGCAGCACCGTTTCACTGGTAGCGCGGTTTCAACAACGCCGTTACCGTTTCTACCAAGAAAATGCAGAGCGGTCGTGTTACTATTTTCCAACAAACAGACGGTTGAACCTGTCTATATTCAGCTTACTGCACCTTATGTCAGTTGCACAGAAGTAGCTCTACATAATCTGGGCGCTACAGCTTTAAGTAGCTCTGCGGACGGCAAACACTTTCTGCCAGACGATCACTTTCTAGCACAACACCTGGACTAGGGGGCAAAACAATGGCATGAGTGTTGCTGTAGTAGTCGTGGTAAGCCAATCACATGACCACTTCAAGATGACAAAGCAACAAGGTGATATTTAAATCAGTCTTTTAATTGTGTTGATAGGCCACGTAAAACCAGAGTCATGATAAACAATATATATGTAGTATTTTTCCTCAATATTTTCGTCACGTTTACTGTCTAAGGACCACACTAGCAAGCACTCTCTGCTATGACCAAAAAACACCAAACAAACAAACAAAAAACCCCACCCCTTTCATGTTGGTGGAAAAATGCACCATGTCGACCAATCAAAAAATGATATGGCAACATGACATTTGGTTGTTTAGAAAGAGGGGGAAGTTTTAGGAGTGACAGTGAGAGAGAGAGAGCAGAAAAAGAGAGAGAGAGCAAGTTTTGAGATGTGAGAGATTTGTGATGTTTAGCATCTTTGGAGTGTGTAGTTAATGTGTTGTCTTGTGTAGTTAGTGTGTAGTGTTGTGGATAGTTTTCTGCAGGTGTCAGGCTTGTGATGTTCTCCTTTATAGTGGACAGAAATAATTTTTTTGGAGTGGCACCTTATATTTGCATTTAATGGAGCAACAAAGGACTGGCCCTTTTGGCATGGCAGACAGCTCTAAATGCTACAACACCCATGGGCCTCATAAGCTGTTGCCACTCAGGAGAAGCCAGTCAAGTGCAAATCAAAGCAGGATTGAGTTTAGAGTTCTTTACCGCTTTAGTGTTGAAGTCAAGCAAAATGCATCACATGTGAGCACAGATTTCAAACTTTATTGATAATTCATTTTTTACTCCCAAAGATTTATGCGCAATTTGACACACGCCACCATGCAGTCTGCATAAACATTTAAAAACATGTTAAATGTTTATATAGGAAAAATGATGGCTCAGTGGTTAGCACTGGTGCCTTTTAATAAGAGGGTCATTGTTCTCCACTGCTTCTGATTTTCAGAATGGGTCAAATGCAAACACTGAGTGCTGATAAAGAACAGCTAATCATTTATGCTGCAAAGCTGTATTCTCTCTGTTAAATTAAATGAGACTTTAAATGTATCCACCGGTGGCAACCTCTTGATGGCTGGATATAGAGGAAAGTGGTCCAGTGGGTCATGACCTTGTTTCTCCAGTTGATCACATATAAGATTAGGGGAAATAGCTTCTAGTCCTTGAACAGTTATAGTCAGAAATCCTCAGGAAGTCTCTGGTGGGCGAAGTGGTGGGATATTCCAGGGGCTTCACACACAAAAGAAACATCTAAAAAACAAAAGCTGCCATGGTAACTGGAGGTTGACGTTGCTGACGAGAACTAGGAAGATATTAAAGAATGAAACAGTTTCCTTTAAAAATGTAACAGCTAATGTTGTAGTGAAAGCAAATATGGTTTATACAAAAGTATTCTAGGCAGAATAGATTTTTGAGAGGATGTGTTGTTTTCTCTGACTGTGTAGTGCAATTATGACTCTGAATTTCAGCCTTTATATGACTGTTATTGTAATGCTCAGATATAAATAGTAGACAGGCTGGTACTTAAAGTGTTTTTCTAATCTAACTGGGCATTGCAAATACTTTTTACAACACGCCTCATTCACACACATTCACACAGATAGATGCATAGGGAGCAATATAGGGTCTTGCCTAAGGACATTTAGGCATGCAGGGAGGAGCCAGGGATCAAACCATCAACCTTTTGAATGGAAGCCAACCAGCAATACCCCCTGAGCTACAGCTGCTGCCAGTGTGCTATATGTGGATCAGATGTTTTTGGTCCAGAATACAAAATTACAACTGCAGACACACTTCTCATCAACAACATAAAGAGATAAAAATATGTATTACAATGATATTACACTATCAGATGAAACAATAGCAAATATATCCCTAAAATTAAAAGAAAATGTTACAAATTAACAAAATGTGGAACACATCTATAGTTTTAGTGTATAGGTTTACACACAATTAACTTTTCTATGAGACATCTGTGCTTTTTGTGCAATTTGACAAGTTTGTAAAAGAACTACAAATTATTCAGGAAGACAGTATTTAATACAATACCATGAAAACTTTTGAAATTTTCTTAATATAACCTGGGATTGTGAACTCATAAATAAAGGGAGAAGGGAAGAAGGCATTATTATATATATACTTTTAAATAATGAGGTAAAATGATGCAACCCAAACATAGATTTTTTTTTTGGAGCTGTACTTTATGTGCTGTTCTCTGTTATTTGGAGTCTGATCAAAGGCGAGCACAGTGCCTTCCTCTCATGTGAAGCGGCAGAAGCCACCAGCACCATATGTGTGTGCCCATCAGTGGGTCTACATGCCATATGCCTGAAAGTGCTGGTGTAATGCCTTCTCTGTGCCAATCATCTCACTGTCTGCTCAGCAATGGGAATGTTCATTAGTGCAATCCTAGGGCGAGGGTGTGTGCACGACTCTGCAAATGTACCTATACGCACATGCACGCACATACACATGTACAGGGCATGTCTAAATATCGTTTGCATGGCATGTGCGTGCAGTTTTGGATACTTCTATACACAGGATCCTGTGCTGAAGTGGCAAAGATCAGGAGTGTGTTAAGCCCTGCGTGTTTGTGCAGGCGTAACCTCACCAGACCCAGTTACTGGAACTGCAGGAGTGTGTTTGTGCTGCCTTGTAACTCCCCGAGCTGCTAGGCAGTGGAATATCCTCCCCAGTGTCGAGTTTCCCTGTCATGATGGGATCATAGAGATGTCCCGAGAAGCGCTGTGCCTGGGGAGCCTCGCTCACTCTCACGCAGTACGCTAAACCCATATCAAAGTATCACCACACATACACACACAAACACACGAAGCAACCACCTGGAAAGAACTGGCGGACCTAGCAAACCCCAAAGTCTTGTCTTGCTGTGTGAGTGCACACAGGGCCAAGCACAGACAAATACATTTGCACACTCTGGTCCTGTTGCTTGTCTTTTCAAAAGAAAGGTCAACTACAACTTGAATGTTTACAGCCTTAAGTTACTGTATTTTTCCACCTTTGATATATTTACTACAAATTACTAGTGTAAAAGAATTAAATACATAATAATAAAATAAACCAGAAATGAATCCAAGTGAATCTTGCAACGACGACAGTTTTGCAGTGATAATGAAACTGCAACGCGTCAATGCAGCTTTTCGATAGGTAGTATATACTCTTCAAGGCTATCAGACAGAGCCACCAGCATTTTCACTGTCACTGTTCTATTTAATTAGAGCTACTTTCTGGCCATGTTTCTTATCAAAATATACACATATAGGGTGAAAAGAGAAACAAACTGGAAGTATGCCCAGGCTTTCCAGTAGTACCCTCTGGTCTAGTAACAGCTAAGGCGTTTTATCACTTGCAGGCTTCATTTTCAGTCACTGGAAAGAAGCGGCTAACTCTAAGCCAGAGATGTTTGCCATCCAGACAGTAATGGAAATTTTAGCTCCCCTACACTCCTTGTATTAGTGATGCCAAAAGGTCGACACGCTGTCTGATATTGTATCTGGAAATTAGACGGCATGGAAAGGTTATGGACAGAGCTTATTGAAGTTTTAATTGGATGTAAATCAGCTAATTGTGTTTGCGAAGTGAAAGCCGAGCAGCAAACTCAGCACGTTACATGTGCAAGCATACTTAGCAGTACATACAACACAAACAAAGTCTACATCCAATCACCTCATCTTTCTCACACTTTAGCAATGATCACGATGCATAAACACACGCAAGCACTCCCTGGATGGTTGGGATCCTAAGGACGGGACAAGACAGAGGCAGTGTAAATGTCATGTCCTTTCACAAAGCATATTACAAAGTTCACTTCTAACCAATCAACCAGAGCGCCAGGTTTCAATGTGGCTTCATTCATGTGGATCTGAAAGCAAGCGTCATTTATCTCATCTTAGGTAGCTGAACACAAAACCAGTGTCATTCTGCGAGATGAGTCTTATGCTGCCAACACAAAAGAGAGGCTATCATTCGCTCTATCACTGAAAGCAATAACGCACAAAGACGGAGAAAGAAAGGAAGACAGAAACGTATCAGCGTTCTCTCCCATAAGCCATAAAGCTGCAAAATCTTGCCAAGTCTGATAAGCAACATCCAACTCCGCTCTCTCCCCTACTCATTTCTCCCCACCCAACCCGTCCTCGCTGCTCCGACATGACAGCTGGGGCCCCAGTGCCACATCAGTGGAAATTTCCTGAACTGTCACTTCAGTAGATGGTCTGAGTGATTGCACAGTGTGGGGAGTGTTGCTGCAAAAACCATACACAGAGATACAATTCTCCCTCAGCCCATTGTCCCCAGTCCCCACACGATGGCTGTCACCTCAACTTCATGGCTTGCAAGCCAAATTTGTCTGGCCATGCGTGTACCTTTCTGTCTCAAAACCCCCACTGTGACTCGCTTCCCCCAACCCCCTTTATATTTTGTCCTCACCTTTTGGTTCCTATAGTCCAACCTGTCATAGTAGCTCAGTGTGGGTCCAGAATGAAAAGGTGATAGGTCAAAGGGGAAAATGGATCCTCTATCAATCTGTATCTTAAAGGTTAATAATATACTACAATAGGAAGCTGTGTTCAGTATAAATACTTATACTTATAAAAACCGACTGTGTGTTGTTTAATTAAGAACAACAATAAAGCTGAAAATGTCAAGCTCCCGGTGGCACAGGAGACTTATCAGCACTCCAACTGATGCGATGTTTTAGCTTAGACTTTCAGAAGTATGCAAACTAATAATCCCAACATACTGCTGGGCAAAAATAAAGGACAAATTAAAGTAAAGGGAGACTATGACAATGCATTTTTACTAGGCTGTGGGCAAGATCCAAACTGAGTCATCCAACTAGCAGATAAATTGGTAAGCACTGTACTTCAATTAGTTAATCAACAGCTCTGTCAGCTCTGGTGTTAGACACGCTGTTGTTTGTTTGTATGGTAAGTAGGCCGGCCTTCATGAAGACAATTACTGACATGTAGGTAAACACACAAACCCATGTGACTGTTATTAAACTCACCCTTCCAGCTCTGTGCATCTTCAGTTAATCCCTCTGCCTGACATTGCAAGTTCACCAGGTGCGAAAGAGGGGAAAGCAAATGGGAGGCAACGAAACGACCAGAGAGGGGACAGTAACAGCGCGAAGCCTTGCCCAACTCACTTGAGCGACAAGCGGCAGCAGGGGTTACAGAGAGTTAATCAGACAAATGCTAATCTAGTTAAGAGATCAACAAATGAGCTCCTCAGTGCTGAAAAGGAGGACACAAGCCCACAGACAATAGAACAGGTCAATGCCATTGTGCAAGAGAACAGAAAGGATAGAAAGTGGGTGTTATTGTCATAATTCAGATGAAAATGAGGGTCTAGTGTGCAGCAGTATCACTGAGCAGTGGGAATTTTCATTGGATTAATTGTTCAAGCAGCATCTTTGTCTCAGAGAATCCTATTTAAAGTCTGATGACATGACAAATTGTAACTTAACAGTATAATATTTGCTAGTTTAAATGTTTTAAATCCTAAAAAATATCACTGTGGCCACTAAATATGGGGGTTAACCGAAACAATCACCCGTTCTTTCTAACAAGCATCGTCTAGTAATCATGCCTTTGCAAAGAAGCTGCGCACGAAGGGCTATTAAAGGTGAGAGGCAGTGGCTGGCAGCACGTATGACAAAGCCAGAGACCACAGAAGGGTTTCAGGATTCTCCACACCTCTTTTGGTCTCCATGGAAACAAGGAGCGAAACGTTCAGACACAAGGGAGCTGCGAAGAGACTGTCACAAGGAGAAAAACATGCGTCTGGAACATGCTACTGGAATTTCACAGATTTTCACACCCACCAAAATCAAAGCGCTATTTATACGCTACAAATTCTGAGTAGAACATCTCAGTGTACACCTGGTGCCTCCTGCTGTTCCTGTTTGTCTGTAATTATGCCTTAAATGCAAACATAGAGAACTCGGGCTTTTGCCTGGATAAAAAAAATATGTCAGATGTAACAGCATCTGACATATTTATCTACTTTAGGGCTGTGCCGCCTGCCATTATAATCATGTTTTAAGCCTACAGAATTTTTTTTTTAGAAAGATGCTTCACATTATAACCCACTTAAATACATTTTGGCCTTAATTACACATAGGCTGTCCTCATGACTGTTATAGCTCCCATAAAGAAACTGTTACACTTCGACAAAGAGCATCTGTAAACTGCTATAAACACACAAAGACAGTGTTTATTAAACTTTGCAGCCACAAAAGTGAGAAATGGCTTGCTGTCAAGCAAATGCAAACAGTGGCTGTACTGTGACGTTCATTAAAAAAAAAAAAATGTAAGCAAGGAAATGACAAGTCATATATATAAACCACACATTTTAGTTCAAATATTAGTGAATTTGAATCCATTTTGTGCTTTGTTTCATGTAGCCACATGCTGCTGTTATAGGGACACATGGAGATGAATGCTTTGCAGATGATAAAGTATCAGCGACTGACCCAGACAGTGAAGGTGAGCGAATGAGACAGCGACACAGAGAGCCAGAAAGAGCTTCTTCCTCAGCAACAGCAGGAAACACCATCCTTTTAATCTGAACTGCAACATTGTTGTTAATGTTATTTCTTAGCATTTAGCAATGCAACATTAGAAGCTGTAGTATTACATGCTTGAGCCTATTGAAATCGAGATGGATTTTCACTATAAGACACATTCGGTAACAAGCGGTCAGAAGCAACATTAAAACCATCGTTCTTTGTTCCAGAAGAGCTGTGATCCTTTGTGGTGTCGACACAGGACTTATGAGTGTGTACTCTGTGGTATCTGGCATGGGAACATTTGCAGCTGATTCTGTGAATCTTTGGTGATGTGGTTCAGGATCTATACAGACCAGGCTCTGGACACCATATCAACAACTTGGGCACTTTGGGCACCTTGTCCTGCAGGGAGTGGCTGATGCTCAAGTTGGGGTATACACACACAGTCACACAGGGGTCCTTGTTAAAGTGTGGTCACATTTCTGTGACACCATTTTCAAGCTCAGATAGACAGATGATCCACAGTGATGGACCTATCTGTCTGTCTGTTACCACTGATCTGTCTGATTCACATTTTCTCTCCAACCTTTTGTTCGCTCACCTCATCTTCTGCCTCTGCCTTCCTATCCTGGCCTGCCCAGAGACGTGGCTTATCAGCTGGCAGAGAGTGACAAGAGCTTTGATGCCAAGACAGTGCGTCTGTCTGTGTGTGTGTTATTTGAGTTTTTTGTCAAAATTTCTACCTTGCTTCTGGTTTTCCCAGTTCATTCCAGCCCCTATGAACCAGCTGCAATAAACAAGCACACTGACAGAAATGGAGGAAACTGAAGAGGGAAGAGTGAGGAAACAGGTACAACAGGAGGTTGAAAGTGTGAGAAGAAAAGGAGGTCAGACAGCTGATAATGTTTTATTGCACCGAGTCCGAGTCAGAGAATGCATCAAGGTTGATGGTTCTCCTTTGATCTGAGAGATGACAAATCCTGGATGGGTGGGTGAACGGGCAGATGAATATTGATTAAAGCAGGCAAGATAATAAATAAACTGATTAAAAGTGCTATACAGAACTTACTGTTAAAATTTGGTCACTTAAGCTTCTTCTGCTTGAAGATATCACAATAAAATGTCATAGTCTGCTCCTTGGATCTGCAAGGTTTAATCAAAAATCTTAACCCAGGAGAATTCTCGAATTACCAATCAATTTCATTACGCTTTCTGTCAGACAAACCGCTACTGGGTTTGCCCTTTTCACTCGCTAGCTGCATAATTCTTTTCATTCTCTCTGCCAGTTGTACTAACACACACACACACACACACACACACACACACACACACACACACACACACACACACACACACACACACACACACACACACACACACACTCATCCTTTAATCATCTCTCTTAGAAATGTTGAGTTTGTGCAGTTCCTTTTTGAATGGCACACTCGAATACAGATTATCAGCATCTTGACAGCTCCAATTAGCCGCTATTGTAAGGTAAAGTATCACTGTTGAACACAGATCCTTCACCTTCTCCTGTCTTATCCCAGATGAAATTAGAGAAAATCCCTGCAAGCTAGATAAAACATCCCCAAAAGGACATAATATATCCAAAAGAGCCACAAGAAGGACATCTCCCTGTCTTGGTCTAAATTTTCTTTTTCTTTTTTCTTTTTTTTTTGTGATTTATTATTACTTTCCTAGTGCTGATTTTCAAAGTGGAGCAGAAGTCATGTTAACTTTATTTGGCCCTGTCTACAGCACTGGCCGCCACATTTCTGCAGCACTTCCCAGTCACAGGCTTATGTAGAATCAATGCTAATGCTGTCTTTATACTATTCTAACTGTGACTCTGCTGGTAAAGAAGACAATTAGCTGTCATATTCAGTTAGGAAATGATATTTTCTCTGAAATGTATTGGACGTTTTAGAGCACCCTCTGTAGATGGTCTCATACTGGAGAATTACAGCAGTGCTAATCATTTGGATGGTGACATTTTGGGATTTAAAAAAAGACTTCCCGCAGCGTATTCTCGTTGCATACGGTAATACAGAGGATCAGCTGATATGATATGTTGATAATTAAAATCCGCAGCTTAAAATGTCTCTTTGGCCACACTTTTTGGGTAAGTAATACATTTTTAAAATTTTTTGCCATCTGGACGAATGAAGTAGGGCGCACAGGGAACCCTGGAGACTCGCTTCAGATGTCAGTTGCTTAAGAGGATTCGTCAAGCTTCATGTTTTACATACAGGGATGTAATCCAGCACTGTAAGTCAAGTTCCTGACTAGCTGATGACTGAGTCAAGCAAAAGAGCCTATAGATGGCAGGTGCGAGAACAACCTCGGACTGTGGAGGAGACTCCTAATAAAATCTTGATTTCAGTCTGTGTCAGACATACCAGATGGTGCAATTAATGCATAGTAAATCACACTGCACAATGTACATATAAAGAAGACACGTGTTAACTAACATCATAGATTTTCATCTCTTTGACCTTTGAAAACTTAGAAAATAATTAAGCTTTGGTCACAATGATAATACTTCTATATTTCCAAAATGATCAAACGAGGAAGAAGACCCCAAAATGGGGTAATGAAAAATGGGAATGGCAACTTTATTTGTGTAGCACAGCTGATTACAAGTACCCTCATTGTACTTAAATTATATAAAAGATGCCCAGTGTTGGTTTTGTATCTAGCTGGATTGTAATCTGTCTTTTCCATGTTGCATTTTTATTATTGGGCCTTAACAGCCATAAGTAGACTGTTTTTTGATTTAAGGTTTCTAAGGCAGGCTGTCTCCAAATCAGCCATCTGTGCATAAAATACAGACTGAGAGCACTATGACCCACCACCAAAGATTTCAGCTTTTTCTACAAATTGATTCCTCTTTTAGCATCCTGCTACATTTTGATGGTCGGCATTGATACAGTTTTACCAGAAAATAAAGAACATCTTCTACAAATATGAAAGCGTCACTGCTTTCGTACACTAAGGAAAGTGCCACCTAATTATGCCTTTTTTTATTTGATCTTAAACCTAACCCACTTCTTTCTCCTCCTACGTGTTACAAAGTAGATTTACTGTACACTGAAGTTCAGTTTCTTCTTGGGCCAGTTATATTTTTAGTGAAGCACTACTTCTGGTTAAGTTAGCTTAAAAAAAAAGGTGCATTGGCAAATAAAGTAAATATAAAACCTAAAAGAGATTTTTGTGTCTACATTAAGCCCAGAATTTGAAGCAGAAGTAAAATAGTGTTGAATGTTAAGTGAATGATCCTGGATTGCATGTTGCAATTTGGATTTGCGTATGTTAAGGACGGTGTCAGTTACCAGAGACAAAGGCTTTAGTGACAAACTCCTTCCTCTACAGAAAAAAAACACGTTGTGTCTTTCACACATCCCTGTAAACAAGAAACACACACAATCCATAATGATTCTCCACAGTCACAGCCATTGTGGAACATAGGTCTTTCCAGACTTACTCAATCCCTTACTGTCCTGGCCAGCGAGGAGGATGTCTGCATTGTTTAATGACAGTGAGGCAGGAAATGGTTCCTTTTCTTCCCTTACAACTCCATTACTGTGTATGGGTGTGCGGTACTGTACTGAACTGACAAGACTTCATCATTTGAGTAATTTTGACTCAGTTTTTTTGGGCCCTGATCTCGTCTTCCCACTCGCTTTTACATAACACCCTCCTCTGCGACTGCATCAAAGAAGGCAGTGATTTTTAGAAAGGTACTACATTTTTAAGATTCAGGTACACATAATGGATCCATTGTAATTTTCTAAACAAGACTTTAATTTTCTATCTATTGTCCTTCACACATTTTTTTCTGTTTATGCAGGTAATATTAAACAGTGGGGGATGCCCACACTGTTTCCTTTCATACTTCACTTGAGCTGGGTAATTGATGATGGATGAAGCAATCATAAAAAATCCCCAGCTGGTAAATTACGACTTGACTTATTCTCTGTGGGTAAACTAGGCCATCTGGGATGAGCTATAACTATGAAAGGATACTGGTCTACACTGGGCTAAAAAGCAAGGAGATCTCAGCAGTGATTTATTCATGACGGAGCCCTCCTCTCCACTCCCTACTCCCTCAGCTTCCTCGTTCCCTCACATCATCCGCACATTCTTAGTCTGTATCTTCACCATACTGTCCACTTTCCTCCTCCCCTCCCTTCATTTACTACCTACTTAAATTAATCACATTAAATCAATGAGAGACAGGGGCAATTCATTTTCACTCCCTTGTGCATGGATATGGAGAGAGGCTATTTCAGCGGGATCATCACATCAAACTGATGGATTTAAAATATGTACATATATATGTTCAATTTTTTTTCAAAACTGATTTTGCAAAAAAAAAAGAAAAAGAAAAAGAAGGAAAGAGTTGTAGGAAATAACTTTAAAGGAAAAGTGTGACATTTTATGCTTATTTAGTTATCAATGCTCTACATCAGTGATCCCCAACCCCCGGGCCTCGGACCGTGAGTCGTTTGGTACCGGGCCGCAAGAGTTGAGGCTCAGGTGTGAAATGTATGGTTTTCAGGGTTTTTATCGGTTTTCAGCGTTATTTTGTTATCGTTTTTATCGTTAACTCGGTTTTCCTGGGTCTTTTCACGTGTGTTATGAAGAAATCTTCTTTTTTTTGGTACCGGTACTAGTTTTATTTTGTTGTATTTATCCGCGACACCTTAAAGGCCGGTCCGTGAAAATATTGTCGGGCATAAACCGGACCGTGGCGCAAAAAAGGTTGGGGACCGCTGCTCTACATGACCAGAAATTCATTGAGTTTCACCTGCAGCTTTGCTTATATTTGTACAAATCCATCCCAGTTAGGGCTAGCTCCTGGTGATAGCTTCCTAATTACTGAATACAATAATGGTTTCCATCTGGGGATAAAAATATTAATACGAAAACATAAATATCCTACCAATATCCTGCACATGCTGTAATAACAGCAATAATAAAAAAAAGTATTCCTCTTAAGCTTTAATTATGACTTTTTCTGTATTATGTTATTACAACAGTTCTTATTTCCACAGCCTAACTGAGAACCTTTCTACAAAGGCCACCTCAAAAAATCCTCAGGACCCACACCAGGATTAAATGTATTTTTCCAATGGCACCTCTCCGAAAAGGTTCATGAGATTAATCTATCTGGGTTTTGTTTTATCGAGCTTGCAGACAAACAGCACTGACACATATTCCCCAGCCTCAGCTCTCACCTTGGAGGAGGAATAATGTATGTGCATCATTATTATTGTGATGTGGCAGCAAATGACAAAATGATCTCTGTAGCGCTTCATGTAAGATGTTGATGGTTGTTGTTCTGGTTATTCCACTAACAAATAAATGCACACACACACAAAGATCTACACAGGCAGGTCGAAAGGGTATCTCATTAGCAGACTCACACCCTCACAGCTGGAGGTTGTCACATTGTGTGTGTGCTGACACTGACCACAGGGCAGGAGGAACCCTGTCACTGTTAGCAATAAACAACTCACCCATCAACCTTCTGCAACCACTGGGGCAACAAACACACAAAGCAATACTGAAAGGTATAAAAATCACGTGTTATCACTGTACGACTCCCACGTGCTTCATCAAAGCCTTAGGCAATGCTACTTTTCGTGCCTCAGCTTATTGCAAGTCAGGTAAACACATTTCAGCTACTGTATGTGTACACAACAATGACAACTGTGCCTAGAAGGCACTTTTCACTGTGGCTATAATCAATGCCCAAT
The DNA here is from genome assembly GCF_056152115.1 of Neolamprologus brichardi. Classification (NCBI taxonomy): domain Eukaryota; kingdom Metazoa; phylum Chordata; class Actinopteri; order Cichliformes; family Cichlidae; genus Neolamprologus; species Neolamprologus brichardi. The sequence continues at coordinate 11,663,263 of NC_142116.1, forward strand.
TTCAAAATCTATAATTTCCTCTCTCTTCCAGGTAACCATCCATTTTAAAGCGATGCCTTGCAGGGGAGAAAACTGAACTTTAAAGCATACCCTCCAGAGAAGAAAACACCTCACATTAAATAGAGAAAGAAAGCGAAGCTTTTAAGGCACTCTGATATACTTGTCAGTGTGCATAGCAGCAATAGTTTGAACTCAACTTTTTGACAAGGTTCTTGATGTCAGGAATTGTTGTTTGGCAGATATCAGGGAACTATTATCGCCTTCAGTCAATTCATTATTAAAGGTTCATGCAAATCATCTGACAGTACTTTAAAAAAAATGTGGCGATGATAGCCTTCAGCCATCATACAGACTTGATGGCTTGGAAGAAAATATGAGACACGCCCAATGGCACGCAGCTTTTTAATGTAATGGGCCTTTGCAAAAAAATGGCAATAACATCTGAGGAGGTGTGTTTTTGAGAGTGTTTTGGAATGTGGCGAAGCGCATATAACCATTGCCGGCTTCTCGTTAAAGTCACTGATGTGGAAAATTTATGATGCAATGGATGGATGCAGTAAGAGATACACTGAAGGCTGTCAGTGTAACAATTTTCTTATTATTAATAACTTAATAATGTCTGTTTGCAGCAGCAAAAGATTAGATCACAAAATCCAAAGTCAAAAGGAAATGGTCAAAAGCTGAGCCAGACTAATAAAAAAACAGGCATTTGCTGCATCCCTTAAGCACAGAACATCAGCAACTCAAAATAAGATTGGTCTGTTCTTCAACAGACCAATAACTGAGTTATCAATAAAAATATGTAGCCAATTCCATGTGTCTGGCCCCTCAGCTCTATAGCAGTATGAGAAACAGAGAGCAGAAGGCAGAGTTGGAGAATAGATGAGGTTAACATTTTTTGTTCCTGCACTGAAAGCTGACAAATGTCACAGTTTTACTACAGAAGAGAGGGGATGATTTCGTGGGTTACATAATACTGTAACAGAGAAAACTCTGTGGCGCCATCTCTGTCACTGAAGTCCCTGGAAATGTGGATCTCATACATACCTGTAGGTGTTTATTTTAGGTGTACATGTGTACATCCGCTTATAAACATTTATAACCCTGTGCACTTCTCCTACAGCTTCCTTCCTTTGCTCAACATCAGAGAATTCCCTTTTGGTTTCACCTGTCGTGAATCTCTACGCCTCACTCTTTTTTAAAAATGTCATTTTCCTGATCCTCTACTGCCTCTCATTCTGCATATTCTTCCACCTTCTCTTTTTCTGTCTGCCTATTCTTGCCTTCCAATGCTATCGAACCGTCTGTCTCAGGTGGTGTTGCTTTGGGCTCACATTTTGCTGCTGTCAATCCTGACCTGAAATCTAAAAATGGGCGCATTTAACATGGTCTCTCTCCCCCCAGTTGGCATACCTCAGTCCACCCCCGCACCTCCTCCCTATGCCGTTCCAAGAGCCCACCAGACAGCATGGGAAAACCATAAAATTACGAATAAGGGAATCATTATGGAATCCCTACTGAAGGCTGATGAAAACCCCACTGCTCCTGCAAAATTTACCACCAGAGGTTTAATGACAACTGTTATTCAACATTTCATTGACCCTGAAAAGAAAATTACTGTTTCTCAGCAGGATGGGTGCTTGACAAGAAGTCCAGAACAATGGCTCACTATTTTAAGTAAATTAAACCTTTCAAGGCAACATGTTATCTCACTATGATTCTGATTCATTTCAACAAATCTCTTCTCTCAGACCCAGAAAAACCACGTCACCTACAAACCTTAATATTCAGAAAGTCAACAGTGACACGAAGTGTGAGGCACATTCTCACTTTAAAGGAAACCAAAATCTTTTCTTAACCTCAAACAAAGTGTGTTTGCTCACTAATCATAAGCACAGGAGGACTCAGGCTGTGAACTCCCGAGGGAAAGTGTTGCACTTTCTGCACTCACCATCCCTCTCAGCCGCCTCTTTTCAACTTTGATGCGGTACAGGACATTGCACTTTGCTCCTAGAATAAAATGCATCATAATTCAGCCAGCAATTATATATCTATCAAAGAGTAACAAAACAACCAGCAACATTTATAGAAGCCGGAATAGCCTAAAACATGCTACTAAAAACACTAATGCTACACCATGAAAATCATCTGTAATAACACAGAAAAAAGTCTCTAGACGTCTCTCTCACCTGGATTTCCAAACAGCTTAGCATGAATAGTGCTAAACTGGCAATCTGCTCTAGATTTGAAAACACAGCCTCTGTTTTGTGGCTATCTGTCAGACATTTTGAATTTCAGTGGAAGCCAGATCCTGCTGTTAAGTGCAACTTCAAGCAGAGAGACAGCAGAAGGGTCCTGGCACACGACAGTTTAAAGAGAGTCTGCAGCTATCTGCTCACATTTCCCTTTTCATTTCCTTTACCTATTTTATTCACCAGCAAGCTGTCATTTTCCATCCCACGGAGGAAGCAGGGGTGAGCCATCTGGCTTGCCTCCACTGTGGATGTATTCCTGATCCTAGAATACATCATCCGATTTAAATAAACAACACCTGAGAACCAAAGGAACAGAGAGGTATGCAGACCCCTACTTCTCCTTTTTCATTAAATTGTGTTTAATAAGTCCTTTCACTTACAAACACTGTACTGTAACTGTCAACGGCACCGTTCAGGTCACGGTGGGGCCACTGCTCTGAAATCTGAAACTGAAATCTGTTTGCACCCACGACAGCTTGCTATGCGAATAAACACAATCAGTCTGCACATCAAACATAATAAACAGGAATTTACATCACATGACACTTTTCCCTACTGCTTCACTGTGGGGATTAGTGTGGGAATAGTGTGATCTTTGTCAGTCGTTATTCCCTGCATCATGACCAAAACCCTATTAACAACTCATACATCAGTTTCAGCAGTGCATTTTTTTTTCCTGTGCAGAACAATTAACAACCAGAGAATCTGTGACTCACGTCTTTTAAATATGGACTAAAAATAAAGTCGTGGGACTTTAATCTGTTTTCATGCGGTGCCATAGTAAAAACCACTGATGTCAAATAACTGAGGAAAAAGGTGGGAGAATGAAGCGGTCACTACAGGGTCGGCAGACAATACCGTGAGCATAAACCACTGTTATTGCTTTTGGTATGGAACAAAAGCTTTTGTTATCCCGCGCTGTTGCATTTAACAGTTGCCATGGCAACACTGGGCCAGGAGAGGCTTAAGGAGGATCCCGAACTTGATAAAAGAGGTGTCTAAATCTGACAGTGAAACTCTGCATTCAACCATCTTTTTCCTCTGCTGTTTTCCACGACTGACTCGTATTGTGGAGCCTTTTGAAGGAGACAGAAAAGACGGGAAAGAGGAATGGAAGGAGCACAACTGAGTAAGATGTAAAGAGCCTTCCGGACGGAGCTGTGGGGAACGGAATTGGCTCCGGAGTTCAGGGAACTGTGACTGCCAGCAGAGGAAAATACCAGTAGAGTGGATATGAAAACATGTATTATTGCACTGTCTACGTCTGAAAGCAACTGCAGTCTGGGTCACCAAGCAGCCCAGGTTCAAAATGTTGGGTGTTTTTACATTCAAATTTTGCTGCAAGTCATTATTTTTGCTGTCTTTTGATTAAAAGAACACCCCAAAGAATATTCAGAGATCTGAAGTTTAATTTTCTGACTAAGGGCTGGTTGTTTTTTAATAATTACAGCCAGGTTTTCACATGTGTCTAATGAGAAGCACTCCGATATGAGATTACAGCACAACACGGGCTCTTGCTATTTCTTGCGGGAAAAGAAACTCTTTTAAAATTGCACTGAGCACTCACTGATATTGATTCACTCTCGCTGACAGACGTAAAAAAAAAAATAACGAGGGCATTTTTTCAAATTGCTTGCTTTTGTTGATGGAGGAGGGGTGATGAGAGAGGTTTGTGTGGGGGATGGATACACAGAGTGAAAAGTGGCAAGCCCTTGTAAGTCCCTTTTTTGTTAATTGGGTCTCGTTCAACAGCCTTGCTACCTGGCCAAGGCCCCTTCATCTATATCCATAGTCTGTGTGTGTGTGCTTTTTTTGCATGTACTTAGGTCAGTTTGAGCATTTCTTTGACACTGACAGCTGCCTCAGAAAGCTGACTTATGACTATGTGATTAAAACTGTAGTCATACAACTGGTCAGCCTTTTAAACAGTCAGTGACTCAACCAAATAAACAGCAAATCGCATATTTATGCTGGATTCTATGCTAAACTTTGTTCAGCTTGTTAATCATGGTTAAAGACAAAGATAGATTCCAATAGGCCAGATCTGAAGTTATAACAGGTGAGGAGATGACAACAAACATTAAATCATTTAAAAAGGGGGGTAATGAAAAAAGTCTTCCTGAACCTCTCTATTTAAACGCATATTCTCACCTTCACCCACCTGTGCCATCGCTGTAATGTGGGCGTGATTGTTTTGCTTTTCTTATGCTTAAGAATATATTTTTCACAGCTACTTGAGACAGTGGAAAACTGTGGTGGTAGACACTTTGTGAAGCTTGATTATCGGACAACTACTCCTGATATAACATAATACCCTTTCAAACATCCGGCGAAGCAGTTTGGGGATTAAGGGAGTGCTCCAGAACAATGGACCGACAGAGGAGCACGCCTCCTCCATACTTCCTTACCCCTTTCCTTTCCATCTTTTCCTCTGTCACTCCATCTGCTCACACCTCACTCTCACTTCTATTTCACCATCTCCTCTATCCTCAATAGCTGCCCTCTTTCATGGTTTTGCTCTCTTTTCCTCCACATCCTTTTCTTCTTCCCTCAATGGAAACAGAGGACCAGAGACAGCACATCTGAAAGTGATGGAACTCTGACAGGCTGATCCCACTGCCCTCTCCCCAGGGCGCACAGCTGTGCCCGGGCTCTGTGACGCCTACCTACCCAAACACACATTCACACAGAAATGGTAGGAATACACCCACCTACACACATGCACGCATACATTTATAAAGCTACCGAGGGACCACACATGCGCACACCTCCACAGTCCAACAGCACGTGTGTTTGTGTGTGTGTGGTTTTATATATAAGTCATCACATTTCTATGCTGCACCTAGAATATACGGCAAAAGCAATGCCAAGGAGGTGAAGTGATGAAGAACCTCGTGTTTTTTGGCCCAATACCAATATCAATATTCAGGTTCAGTAGATTTTTCTTGGGTTTTCTGTGTGTGCGCCACTGAAAAACCTTTTGGAACCATCACAATATAACAGTTCAGCAAAACTGAATATAATTCAACATTCAGTCTTAGCTATATTTTTGATATGCAAGTCATTTTGGCATTGGCTGTTTTGTGATTAATCTAATAATTATTAATAAAATGCTAGTAGACATTAAATTATCTCTGTTAGAATGAACTCCAGTGTCACGTCTTTTCAGTATTTTTCTTTTCAATCATTGGCTTTTTGTTTAGATATGACTTAAGTGACTAATTCATAATCCAAAAATGAACCAGCTCACCTCTATTTACAGAAGCATGATACAGTATTTACTTGTATTTCCACTAAATTTTCACCACATACTTTCTCCCAAACCTACGAAGCATAACCTTCACCTCTTTAAGGATTTTATCTGTGCCAAGTCCATTAGTGTAATCTGAAAAACAAAAGCAGCACTTTGTTTGCTCTCTGTTAGTCTCCACACACACACACACACACACACACACACACACACACACACACACGTACGCGCGCGCTTCACATCTTCCATCAGCACATTCACCAGTGCTCTGCTGTTATCTGGGGGATGTGATGTGCAATTTCTCTTTGAAGGCACTGTCACAGAACGGCTTATTTCACCAGTCCTCCAGACGCGGGGCTCTCTGTCTCTGGCAGGGTTTTTCCATCCAAGACAAAGAACAGAGCTGCCCAAGCTTTGCTGCCTGGCCGACTGGCTGTCTCATTAGAAACAAGACAACAGAGGCGAGACAAAACGGGGATGTTTGCAGCCCAGTGAAAAGTGGAAGGATGGTAGAAATTGAGCTGAAGTCATCATTACTTTTTCTCTATCACAACAAAAGCTTCAGCTACAGCCCTAAAAGCTTTCATTTCAAAAAGATATAGCAACAAGTAAATGAACTCTTACTGCCACTTGTGGTTGCGTTGTGAGAATGAAATACACAGCGAGGAGCAGAGGCAGAATATACTGACGGTGGGGAAATTTGATCAACAGCAGCGGCTTGTTTGTGACAAAATTTTTAGTGTTTTGGTGATACCGTGCTGCTCAGCTGTCTCCACTTGTCAGCATGTTGGACTGTCAGAAGCTTTGACAGGAGCAGCTCTGCTTAGGTTTTTTCTGACAGAAACACCATGGATCCTTACACAATCATCAGGAAGTGTAAACACAGAGTACACCTTGCAGTTAAGGGCAGCTTATTTTTGGATGGTATAACCCCATACTGTGGTGCTTCTTCAGTTCAGCGTGAACATTTCTTATGTAATGTTATGTTTACTTTTCTGAGGAGATTTATATGGAGAAGCCACTGCTGTGGGCAAAATGCACAGATATCCTTAGCACCCCAGCTTTAATTCATAGACTGCAAAACATCTGAATTTTAACTGCGAACCACACCAGTTCCTTAAGTAACCTGTACAAAGTCTGTGCTTAAAAAATCTGATTAAAAGGGGTATTTTCATCATTTTCTTTCTTTTTTTAATTTTTTTTTATTGAGTTTAGTTTTAGTTTTTTGGGATTCTGAAAGGGACATACTTCTATATAAGCCCTCTGGGGTCTTTTTACCTCACAGCAAATCTTTCTTCCTTATTTCCTGCATAAGAAAATCATTCTATGTGTAGTTTAAGCAGCTAAACTAACTACACGATAACTCAACACAGCGCTTCAAACCAGAAGTCCAATTACAACTGTGTGCATGCACATGTGCACGTCCGCCGTGCGCGCATACACCCAGCAGCTTCCTTGTGCTGGAAATGTTTGCCACTGAATTCCTTTTAATACTGTGTGTGCTTATGTTATGTAAACCTCATTATCTCTATCACTACATCGAATTCTTATCATTAAGCCTCTCTGAGATCATAGAGCACTTGGAGGAACATCAAAGTGCTACACAAACATGCTGACAAATATTCAGCGCACACACCAGACATGCTACACTTAAAAACACGCCCACATACACCAAGATAAGTAAAAACAATCAGGGGGGGGAAAAGCCCCTAAACACCACGCTGAATCTGGGGTTGATTCACGACGCCTGTCATAATCAGTATAAGTCGGGGACCTTGAGTCAAAAGATGTTTGATTGTATCCTTGAGCTTCACCCGTCACAGCAGCTGCCTCATGAAAAATAAATTCTGTTCTGGCCACCAAGTTCACCAGTCCACCCCCTCTTCACTCACTCTCCTCGCTCCTCTCCCTCTGCTCTCACCCTCGACATCTTTTGCTTAGAAGAGAGACTGGTTGCCATGGCTACAATCATTAACACATCTGGCATATTTATCTGGCGTTCGCATGCTCACGCAGAGAAACGCACAGCCAACGAACACACACTTGCACGCGTGCTCGCAGAACGACTGAACAGCATACATATGTAAAAAGCATTAATATGCATTCTTCTTTTGGTGTGCAGTTTTCAGCTGCATGGCTGCAGTCTGGAGCTTGTGTGAGAGAGATAATGGACTGAGTCTTGTTGGGGAAAATATGTCAACAGAGAACTTAAGGCCTCGCTCATAATCCTATTGGTGAATTTAACCAAACGCGCTTTATCTTAATCCGTTGTGAAATGGAGTTGGAGACTCTTCCTTATATTTGCATATTCCAAACTGATATTTAAGATTTTGCTTAAAATCACAATTTCTCTGTGTGAAGAAGAAGAGTGTAGCCCATCATGGTAGCCCATCAACTGATATTCTTGAACTTATTCAGCTGAGACATAGTTTCTATGTAATATATATGATGTATTCTGTATGTATCTGGTGATATTAAAGGCAAAGCCCTCATTTGCAACATTACTGATGATAGTGATCCTCTTGCCCTCCAGAAAATGTCATGGGAGGGTGTTTGACAATATAATCACTAATGTTTCCTTAGACCTTATGGCACACTACTGAGCCCCAACATTTAACTATTTGCCTAATATTTTGTATCTTCTCTTTTTGCCACCAAAGCAGCTTTGATGTGCTAGGACATCAACATGTTCGAACATGTAGTGTCTGACCCCCGGACACAGGAAGCAGGTACTTTGGGTCCTGGTGGGGCCTCCATAGACATGGCCTGTTCCGGCACATCCTGTTGACGTTTAATTGAATTGGAATCTGAAGTTTGAAGGCCAGGTCAAAGAATTGGGCTCCTGTTGTGTTTCTCCAGCCGATCCTTAACAGTTTTTGCAGTGTGGTGGGGCAGACTCTCCTGTTGAGGCAGGCCACTGCCGTCAGGGAATGCCATTGCCATTGGCAGGGGGATGGGGAGTCGGGTGGTCGTGTGATACTGTCAAATTAAATCTGCATGAATGCTAGGCCTCAGCTTTCCCAGCAGAACGTAACGTTTTGCTTCCATAAGAACGAATAGAATTATCATTTTAGCCCTCGTGAAGATGTATTACCATATGTAATTCAAATTTGTAACCATTAAACCATACACGACTTTATAGATAAATGCCATTTCTCTACATTCAACACTACTGCATTTACTGAAGTCTGCAATTTGAAAATTGTGTCTCTTGCTATTCATGAGTAGCCAGACTGACAGCTTTACCACTGAGGGTGGTACATATTACAGCAGCTATAAATTATTTAATGAGAAGCACAGAATACATTTCTTCTCAACAACAGGCACGCTCACTGTGTAAAACGTATAGCTAAAATCTGCTGTAGCTCTTCTCTGTTACATCCCTGATCTTGGGGGCTACCTCAGATCTTTGTGGATTTGGTGCCCCGAAGTGTGTATTCTGCACTGATCACTTGCTTTCAGTGCCAGAACATATTTATCATAGGCTAGTCACATTAACACACCAGCATGGAAAGCAAAGAAAAGAGAAGTGTTTTAATAATGGTTCCACCACCAACAGACACACTGAAGATATTTAACGGCCAACCACAAGCGGAAAATCAAAGATAAGTATACACATGTGCGCAAACAAACTTACCGACATTTCATAAGTCACGACCTGTTTCTGTGGTGAACACCTTCAATCAAAAACCATAATAGCTACTTCAGAGGATCATAACAGGATGACTACGTAGATGTCTCTCAGATAAGCACACATTCACACGGTAACACAAAGACACGCACATACACAGCTGTGAAGGAGTTTGGCTGTACGACAGATGCCTGTGCAATCCGTGCATTATACTGCCCCCACCCTAACCCCTGAGGACATCCCCTTTCTTCCATAACACACATTCTCTCGGCACTTTACATACAACTGTTCCCTCAGCCACAGCAAAACAACCAGGCAGACCAGTTGCAACGTCAGGGTTATAACCATTGACTGACAGGCGCATTTCAGTTGGCTTTGGAAGCATTCCAGGTAAGGCTAAACAAACATTTCTCTCTCGTGACAGAGTCGTAGACAGTAGGAAAAATAAATAAATCTGTGAGCACTTCATGGGAGAATTAACATAGTATTCAGTCTTAAACATCTGAAAAAATCTGCTCTTGAAAAAGGATCGTTTTCAACAACGTGGTTAGACACACCTTTACTTTCCTTTTGCAATTGGTTCATGAACCTCACCCATAATCTCACCTCATCCAACCACCTTTTACTTCCACATGAAAAATCACTAGCTAAGCCTAAAGCAAATGATCCAGTGACAAGCCAGGCACACCAAGACAAAGAAACCGCTTCCTCTCTCATACCTTTTTGCCTTTCTTCTTGCGATGGGCTCCTTTCCCGCCGCCTGGTTTCTCCTTAGCTTCCTCACTCATATTCAGAGATCTCCCACTGTTCTTCCCCTCTCTTCACTTTTTTTAATCCAGCATGTAGGAGCTCATGGAGTAGAGTGGCAGCAGCTGCTGTCTTCACTGCTTAAACGCTGCCACAGAAATGTCCATTTAGAAGCAGTGAAAGAAGGACTGTTCCATGCAAAGTGGGAGTGCGCGTGAAGCGAGGAGAGACTGGGAGGACTGTGCTGATGCTCACTCCCTCCTCCTCCTCCTCCTCCTCCTTCTTCTTCTCTCCTCTTCCTCTCCACGTTCACAAACACTCGCACACACTTGCAAGCACGCTCACTGAGGTCCACTCCCACTTGCTGCCTTCTCTGTGCGCAATTGGCGACTCTCTCCAACGCGCACTGAGGCAGGGTGTGGAGGCAGAAGGAAAGTGGAGAAATAGAGATGGAGAAGGAAGATGAAGAGGTGGAGGATGTTGATATATGTGATGCAAGAAGAAAGAAAAGATAGATAGAGAAGTAGACTGAAGGAGTGTATTCCTGACTTGGTGTCGTGCTGCCTACCTGAGCGTGGAGTCTAGAGGCACACTTTCAGAAAGACACAAAAATGCTACATGGGAAGAGAGACAGAAAAAGAAAAGACAAAAAAAACGGTGGTTAAGACGTAAAGTAGGAGAAAGACGAGAGTGAAAAAAGTGTGAGAAAGAGAGAGAGAGCAATAGATTGAAAAGGGGGTGTGATCCACTTCACTCTGCCGGCTGGATGATCTCTGCTGTCGCTCCCTGCCCAGACGTTGTAATATGAAATGAGACTCTCCTCGAACAGGCCAGCAGAGAGACGGAGAGAGAGAGAGAGAGGGAGAAAGAAATGGGGTGGAAGAGAGAGAGGATCATTAACACGATGCATCAGGTCCTTCCAGAAAAGGAAGTCTCCCCACTAGCCTTTGCCAACAGGATCAGCTTACTGGAAACTGGAACAGAACAGAACTGTACCAAGCCCTGACTGTCTGACAGACTGACTGGTTGAGTTAAGGTGTGCGCATAAAAATGTGTGCACGAGACAGGAAAAACAAGTATACAGATATGCACGCAAGCTTGACGTAATCCAAAGAATATTCAACCAGTAACCACTGAAATATCCGTGTAACGACTCGGCATAGACAGACTTCAAAAAGGCATGAAGACCACGCCTTTTTCGGCTTCAACAAGCTACAGCACTCCACCAATGAAGCATCCAGCTAATGAGGCAGTGGGAGAGATAGTGAATCACGGAAAAGGGGAGAAAATGGGAACAAAAAGCCCTGAGTGTCACAGAATGAGAGATCAGAAGGGGGGGGTGGGGTGAGTGGAGGGTGAGACACAGAGAGGAGAGAGAAACTGACAGTGGGAAATGAGGGAGACTAAGGTAGGGAGGGTGAAAAAACAATGTGATATCAGAGGAACAGGAACAGTGAAACCAGGGAGGCATAGAAAGAATGAAAGAACAAATGAAAAAGCAAATGAGCAGCCGACAGAGGCACAGAGAGGCAGGGACTGCTACGATTGCCCCCTAAACAACAGGTTCTTTATTCTGGGGTGTATATTGCTGTTAACCAGCTCTTTCTCTCTCCTGTTCCAGACGAGCACAATCACGCTGTTCACCAACAGTGAAACCATGTAAAAACATGACTCAGTTGAAAACACACACACACACACACACATTATATATATAAATATAGTCAAATATCTTGAATTTTAAATATACAAACACAACATAGAAAAAGATCAGCGGTTCCTAATTGCTATTCTTTTCAATACAGGTCAGGCTATAATACCATCACAGAGTTAGAGAGCAATCTCTGAGTTGCTGATTATTAAGCCATTAATATCATTAAGTCTAATTTAAGTTTATTTAAATTTCAGTCTAATTTAAAGAAAATGAATGTGCTATTCATCAATTATCTTACTTAGTACTGTGGAAATGTCTTGATATATTGATCGTGAATTTCTCAAACATGTACAAACATACAACTGTTCAGTTCACTTATTTGCCAGATGTGTCTGGGGTGGAAGCATCAAAAGTAAATACAGGAAGAAGGTACTGTGTTCTAGACAATAGGAAAACACAGAGAATTGACTCTCATTTCACATCTAGTTGCTAGCCTGTAGTGACCTTTGCCCATCTGCTGCATCCCAGAATGGAGAGCACACATGGCTAAGGGAAGGTGTTTAGCTCAGACTTGTAATGTCACAAACCACTCTGGAGTTTGTTTGGAACTGGACTGAGATCATCACCCTTCAAAGGTTTCTAGTGTGGTTGTGTTGGTTTGCGTCCCAAGTGAGTCACACCAAGTGGGAAAATGACCCACAGTTTAAGTTAAATGGACTAAACGTTGCAGGTGTGAAAACCTTGTGTAAACGTTCTTGTAGTTTCTTTAAATAGTCTTCAGGGATAGTTCTCCAAGCTTCTTGAAGGACATTCAAAGCTTTTCTTTCTAGCTATCTTTTCTATCCATCGTGGATCAAAATCTTATGATACTTTTCTCCATTTGTAATTTCATCAATTTTGAAAAGATCCACAACCCCACTGGGTGAAATTCAGCTCCAAACTGTAAAGACTTACTGTTGTACTGCTCTCATGACCTCCTTCATACATACTGATGATGGTTTTAGCCAAGAATTTCAAATTTGGACTCCATAAGATATTCAGTCCAGTTCTTGCGTACTTTGGCATACAGACAGTACACCACGCTGATATAAGCTCTCTGAGAATCACCTTTTTGCTGCCAAAATTCTATTTTATACCTATTGAAATAAAATGTCTTATCCTTGGCAATTTTCATAAATTCAACTAAAGAAATGGGACCAAATAAGGTGTTTTTACGACAGGCTGCTAGTAGCAAAAAGCCTCAAAATAGGTTATTTGCTAAGCTGTCTGTCTTCTGTAGACATAACACTGACTCATCCTTTAAGTTAGGGGCCTTTATTATGCTTGAATGATTCATAGTTGTCAAGTGTCTTTAAAAAATCCTCTGAAGGTGGCCAGATACAAGTGAAAAAAATAGTGGAAAAAGCAGCCAATGTCAGATGAAATTTTATCAAAAAGAGCTGTGAATTTTTTTTCCTGGAGTCTTTGCAACATTTGGACTGAATCTTGAATAAGGAGTCACTTTCAATAAAGATATCCTAAATGCCACAGAGAGAGTTCACACTGGATTATTTGCTTTCTCACCAGTGACATATGATGTCCTCAAGTCAAGACCATCCTCCTCCTCTCTGTCATCCTTTTATCACTCTAGCATCCCCCATGTACAACTTCCAGTCCTCGGAGTGAGAGGAGAGAAGGATTACACAGCGCTTCACACTTTAATCTGTAGCCGGGTATGTTCTCTTCACTCTAACCTCACTAATGTGTATATGTAATAAAGCTGATGGGAATGTGAGCACATGTGGATGCTTACAGCAGAAGCATTTGTCTGCTGGTCTGTGTGCATGCGTGTGTGTTGCAGGGTGTGGTTCCACTGACTGTCTGCCAGCAGAGGTTGTTATTGATTGCCAGGAGGCAGCCCCATCAGCAAGGGATTTATTATGATTTATAAGCTCCACAGATTGCACTGGGAAACACTACAAATTCATACAGAAATGGTAAATTATTTACATTTTTCTCTGTCTTAAAAGCAGGATATAAACACCACACTGGAAAAATACTCAGTTTCACAATAAAATAAATTCATATAAGAACATCACAGTAAAATGACAAGCCTAGATCTTATATATATAATGTTTTTAATTTTTGTTTTTTAAGCTTTTTGCTTATATATTGCCATATGTCAGCCTGACAAATCTTGGAAATTGATTTAAGGACACACTTAGCTCAGCTTCTTTAGTGCCTTTAACTGCTGATGTAACTTCTAAACATATGCACAATTCCTGCTGTGCTTTGTAGGCGTGGAGTTATACAAGTTTGGAGGGGATGTGCGATTTCCATATCAAAAGACATATTCCTCTCCTTGCAGTAATCAACTAAATAAGTCACATCCTCCCCAAATGTCTCAAAACATCCCCAGTACACTGTCTGGAAAGAGAGGCAGGAGAAGTAAAGACAGGAAGAGATACAGCTTGTAATATAACCAGCTGATGACAGAAGGTTGTCCTTTTCTCCCCATGTTCACTAATCAACACCATTTGTTTTAGCATGCACTTATTGCATTTATCCACCTCTGTTACCTTGTGGAGCAATTATTCCATATATACTCCTAGTCAGATGTGTGAATCTGAATACGTGCATGGTCAAAGCGCACATAGGTTATCACTGTAAGGACACTCACTATGTTATCTCTACTATAGTAAGTAGGTTATCTCTAGGGCTATCAATCACAGTCATCTTGATTACCAATCCATATTAAACTGTTTACAGTCGCCATGTTGTTGTAAAACCCTAATGAGCTGCTAGCAACTAGAAAGTGAAGAAAACAGTGAGTATATAGAAAATAATACTAGTAATATTTAGGGAATGGAGGACTGTGCAGTATAATATTCAGCAGTTTTACAAACTTTTTTTTTTAAATTTAGTTTTTGCATTTTTGGGGTATGGATCCTCACCCTTGCAATGCAGACAAATGGAAATGGAGTTTTGCAATATATAATTAATCCTGTCAAAGAGTTTATTTCAAACTAAGCCAGATATATGTCTTGCATTAATATATGCATAAATATGTCATGCATAAACCAGAACAAGATGTTTTGATGCCTAAATCTACTAAACAGAAAAGTGTAAAAATGGTACAAAGAGGCAACGATTACCACACAGCAACTGCAAAAACCAGACAGTAAATGCAACACTGAATACAAAACTACGTCTAAAAAATGTTAATAACACTGGTACGACTATATCTTCCCTGTGGAGCAGTAATACATATTTTGCTGTGAGACTGGTGTAGCAGATTTCACTATTCCATTCTAATCTCATAAGCTGCACTAATAAACAAGGATTATGTGACAGTTATTTGGAGAAAAAAAAGTGTTTGTTTATGCATTATAAGACAATATGCTTAAGCCTTTTTTTTAAAAAAAAATATGGCTCTAACAAAATATTTACTGGGCAATTAACAATCTACCGATCACATCTGTGTCCTGTCCTTGAGGCAAAGTGCAGACAATGTCACAGACTGTGATCTTTTGGCTGCAGTTAGATTTGTCATTACTGTGACTTTGATCTTACACATACAGTGAACACATGAAGTGATGCCAGGAAATCTAATTTTGCTCTTATTGCTTTGAGACATCCGAAGTTAGAGATGCAGAAATACTAGGATGTTTCAACATCATGGCAATGCGGAGAAACTGAAACAAAAGCTACAAAACAGTTATGAAAATATAAACACATATAGCCTTGGGAATTGTATCTTGGTGTAAAGGGAGTGATTCCCAGCAACGTGGCACCCAGAGACCATAGAAGGATGGGCAGTTATTAAACTGTTCCTGGAAAGAGCATTTGTTACAGTTATACCCTAATTTTGGCCCCTTGGGTAGATGAAGTGCCCGTTCCTGCTACAGAGGGTCAGCAACATTTGGGGACTTGATGACAATTGTGTCATCAAGTCCCCAAATGTTGCTGACATTCTTTTTTCATTAGGGTAAAAAGACAAACAAACAAACCCACATGGGTCTTGAATTAAACTTTTCTCAACTTTGCATTGAGCAACTGAAGCAGCTACCAGTGACAGCAAAGAATATATTTACATTAAAGGGTTACCTAAGCAACTGGTGTCAGTAGGCAGCAGCAAAGCAATGCGTAGAGAGGAAAATGCTTCCTGTTTGAATGTCCCTTTAGTATGTCTGTGAAGGTTCTGAGTCACCATAGTCTAAGGAGCTTGGAAACAAAAGCGTCTGGACTTCTTTAGGTTTCTTGAAGACGTTTCACTTCTCATCCAAGAAGCTTCTTCAGTTCTAAGAGCAATTGAGAAGTGGAAGTGTCCCCAAGAGGGTCATGGACCCCCTATTGATCCTCTACCTCATCACACAAGCCAAGGTGTGAAAATGGGTATGGGTCGCAATCAGCCAACATTTCAGGTGAACCCACTGAGAAACTGCAGACCCTATCATGTGATTTACTGAGGTCAAATGGCCCAGGATGTGAGTGGGCATTAAAGCGTCTGGGAAGGGATCTCAAAACTGGTTTATGGATGGCAGACAGTTGGTGTCGTAAGCAGTGTTGGTCAAGTTATTTGAAAAAAGTAATCAGTAACTAATTACTGATTACTTACTGATTACTTATTTTCAAAAGTAATTAATTACTTAGTTACTTAGTTACTTTTTAAAAAACATGATTTACAACATGAATAGGCGATAAAGCGATAGATCTTTCAGCCCAATTCTACTTTTTCTGCATAATCCATCATACAAAATGTAATCAAATTAAAAAGTCTATTTTTAAAACTTGTTTTATTAGTTTTAATCTTTTAACTTTATGCATCAAGCAAAAATTTAATTATATGCAACATTCTCTGACTGGAAGAAATTTGTTTAACATTTAAACCTATTTTCTGCACATTCCAGCACATAAAATAAAATAATTTTTTTTGTGTTTACACTCACTCTTTCAAATAAATGCAAATGAAACACAGCAGAAAATAAATAAAATCAAAGACTCAGCGGTCCCTGGTGCAGGTGTGCCGTGGCGATCATTGGAAGAATCCGCGAGTTTGTCTGTGAATTTCCCATTCCGCGGTAGCGTACTCGGTCCTTGCTCGGAAGTTAAGGGGTTTTTTCGCTGTAAAAAGAAGTTTTCTTCCCACACAGTGAACAGCGGACGCTAATGTTTTTGTCACTTTTTACGGAATCAAACTCAAAGTAAGCTCAGTACTTCCACGCTTTAAACGCTGCAGACTCATACTCTCTCCCGCACTGATATATTATCCATTCTTGATCTGCACACAGCTGTTGTCACGAACGTCGCACTCGCTTACGTCAATGTCATGAGACACTCTCGCAAAAAAAACCCCACAGTTTCAGTAACGCAGTAATGCAGCGTGCTTGCGGAAAAGTAACAGTAATCTAATTAACTTTTTTGCAATAGTTACTTTACTTTACTCGTTACTTGAAAAAAGTAATCGGATTACAGTAACGTGTTACTTGTAACGCGTTACTGCCCATCTCTGGTCGTAAGCCACCGCCTCTGTTCAAAGATGGTCGTTCACAGTGGACATAGATGGCTTCTTCTCATTCAAACCATGTGTCTTTTCTGTCCAAAATGTGAACATTGCCATCCTCGAAAGAGTGACCATTGTCCTTTAGATGCAGATGGACAGCTGAGTCCCGTTGAGGTGGCTCTTCTATGTTGTGCCATGCGTTTATGAAGTGGCTGTTTGATCTCTCCAATGCAGAGGTCTGAGCATTCCTCACTGCACTGTACAGCATACTTTACGTTGTTAAGTTTGTGTTTGGGAGTTTTGTCTTTGGGATGAACCAGTTTTTGTCTGAGTGTATGGCTGGGTCTGAAGTCCCTTTAGTATCTATAGAGTTTACAGCTATGCTAGTGGCCCTGCGGGAAAGTTTAAGAATCTAAACACTAAAACTGCATCCACACACAAAACAAATCTCTCGTATCGCTTCGGCAGCTGTGTTGATGCTTGATTGTTACCTAAAATTCCAGGCTCCAGTTGCCAAGGTAATAACAGAATATACTTACTATGCTGTCATGTGTCAATCAATCAGTGATGTCCTGAGCTGTCAATGGTAGTTCCTTTAGTCACTTGCCTTGAAGTTGAGAAAAGATTATTGAGTTTCTATGTTCTTTGGTCACCACATTACTGCAATTAATTTTCCTGTGTGATTGCAAAAAGACAAGTAGACCAGGATTCTAAGCAAGTATTGCCCTTACCCACTTTAATTAAACAAAAAGTGGATACTGGAGACTCTTGGGAATCCCATCAATTTTAGTACACAGCGATAAATCCATGGAGATCTCTGGAGACATCATGATTGACCAGAAGCATTGGCTTTCCATGAAATAGCTTTTAAGACATTTCATAAAAATTTAAAAACAGAAAATTAATGGTGGCAAGTAGTGTCAGGTGTTCATCACAGTGAACATAATTCATCCTCCGGGGACCATGAATGCTTATGAACAATTTATAGCAATCTACCCTAAAGCTATAGGGATATTTCAGTTGGAACAGAGGGGCTGAATGGACGACAGGCTAACATTGCAGCAATTACCCAACCATTGCTTGAGCCACTGACATGGCTTAGGCTCTGTTATTGACCATGCATCTCTCAGGCATAATCTTGACCACAGCAGTAATTCAGACATGTAAGCTACTGAAATGTAACTACGCTGCAAGCAACTGCATTTAAGTGTCTTCTCAAATCCATCATGCTTTGAATTGAACGTCACTGATCGATGTGCTGTATGCAGAGGCCAGATAGGGCCTGACAGACAGCTCTACAGGGGGTTCCTATCCCAGGCTCACAAAGAGAAGAGCTCCATACAAATTAAGCAATGCTTCGCAAAAAATCAATCATTACGTTTGCTGCTGGTTGCTGCTCCTTCCATGGAAGCAACCCTCCAATGTATAGCGTCATGTTTAGTATCCATTCATTTATGACCCCACTTAAACGTCTACATCATCTCAACTCACATTTCAGTATGAGGAACCAATATCTTGAATTAAGGTTAACATTATGACAATAACTTTTAATCTCTTGTCCTTTTGCAGCAAACTGTGCCTGCAGCACAAAAAATCATTTTCAAGACCTTACCAACACCAATACCAAGACCTTAAAAGCTAATTTTTAAATCTGTTTTGTCAGTTAATAGCCATAGAAGCATATTGTTATTATGTTATTATCTGGGCTATGTTTCCTTTGTGGCAGCTAGTTCCTTGTCTGGTGCTTGTGGGAACTACCTCAAAAAAACTAACAGAGGACTGTTGTAAGAACTAGAAAGAAGCAGCCCAGATATTGCATTTTTAAATTAGTCAGTCAATTAGATATAAATTATCTAAATCAATACCAGCAAGCTAGTTGTGGTCTATAACAAACTTGTCTAACATCCACACATCTCACACACACGAACATGGATAAAGTGTTTAATGGGCACCTAGATGTACATACACATGCATCTACTTCAACGAATAAGCACCCTACAATAACTCCAGTCAAGTTCTACGGTTTAAACAAAGCAAATATCCAACCTATCTACACAACTGTCCACATGCCGTCTCTTTCAAAGACAAGAATATAGGAGCCAGAAACTGTATCCAAGCTGTAGACGGAAGAGTGAGGGGCTCGTTTTTACTTTTGTCCTTTCGGGTAGTCTGACAACAATGAGTGTTAAATTTAGACCTACTTTCCTCAGTAATCAGGTCAGGTCCAGACAGGTGCACCCTGACTGATAAAGAGGTGTGGGGATTGAGGGCTCCTCTTTTACTGGTGGTTATAATGTTTGTGGTGTGAATTGCATTACTAATAGAATTACTAATAGAATTGCATTACTAAATAATGTAAATACACAAGTGAGCAGAGCAAGCAACTGGATTGTCTTTAGCAGGGCTACAACTTAGTGAACCTTTTATTTATTTATAATTTATAAGGATTTATTGTGATTTGAGAAGAGAATGAGAAGGGAGCAGAGGAAAGGGGAACAATTTGGTCACTTTTTTCACCAAATTTAGGCAACATACTGTTTCATTATCATTTTTGCTTATCGCGTTTTGCTGTTGTCACAATTGAATCGCAGACATTGTGGGAGGAATCAGGTCAAGACATTGTCCAGAGTTGATTTTACTTAACATGTAGCACCCAACAGACAGTAGTCCACATGGGAAACTATCCTCAGTTTGGTTTATGTGATTGAGCTCCCCAAATAGACATGCGGGACGAATGATGCCAGTTGCTCACTCTAATTCACAAGACAAAAACCTGCACTATTTAAGCCCTCTAAAATTGTTACAAATTTACAGTTACAGTAACATACATTTTAAAGTAAGTTTTATTTTATTTTCCATTTTATTACATTAGTGAAAACACATTCGGCGTAATTATTTCTAACATTTTGGAAAAGTTTCTCTTGTTGGAGGTGTATTCAAATGAACTGCCTTCTCATAGTCATTTAATCCAGTCTGCAAACAACGCAGAGCTCATAGAAACCTATGATTGTAGAGTAAATAAATATGACGTCTTTTAATTGGCAGAGACTCATTGTGCTTTCAGCTTGCAGTATTCAAGGAAAAACCATCAATGATGTTGTATTGTATTTTTCATTATAGTGTTTTTCATGCCAAACACTCCCATCACAGGTGGCTGCCTTCTGTGAAAATTAATGCTGCCTGCAATGCAAACATGACAAAGAGGCATCTATTGATTTTAGCATTTTGATTTTCCTCTTGAGACAGGCTTTCCCCGTGTCTCTGCATACATTTATATGCCGCAAATGCAAATATCTGTATTCATCTTCTTTTTCTCTATGTGTATCAGTGAGAGAGAAGGCTTATGAGAAAATTGTGTATCCATCTTGGCCTATATCTAGCAAGCACAGTGTGAATGGTAGATATGCTGAGAGTCTACACTTGCCTCGCTGTTGCTGACACTGCAATGTCCAGAGGTTGCCCGATCTCTCCAGTCAATCCAGTCTCAGTGTGCTGAGGTTGCTATGGAGGAGCAGAGCAAAAGAAGGGAGTTACTTAAAGTACAAAAAGAGGCAGACGGTAGAATTCTTCTGCCATGACAGGAACTATAATCGTGATAAAGTGGCCATTCCCAGAGCAAGGCAATAACAGTGCAATTATTACAGGTGAGGTTCAACATGTATTTTTGTCTGTGTTTTGTTTTTGACTGCGAAAAAAAATCAAATTCCTTTCATTTCAGCTCTTTCTGACGTATGATGAAACCTGAAGAAACTTGTACTCTAGCTCAGGAATTCCCTTAAAACAGCCACGGAGCACTGAAATGTTAACTACTGCCAGAGGGCTTTGACAGAAAAACAAGTGCCTCTGTGATCGCGATAGCGTGTCTGCGCTCCAGTATGACTGATGATGTCTCTCAGTTAAATGCTTAAGAAAAGAAAAACTACTGAGGCTGATATGGAAGTCAGGTTTACTTTAAACTTCAAGTGTTGATATGTTTTTGTCTTGCATTCGTGTAATTAAGGTTAGCGTGGAAAGTATCTATAATTCAAATTGTCATCGCTCTCCTTCTTTGGCCTGTAATTGTGTTTATCGTCCATGTCAGCTCTACTCATTTTCACAAAAATACCAAAAGTAACACTTTGTACGTTGAAAATAAAAAATAATCAAGTAATTAAGGTGCCGTAGTTGTGATGAGGG
Source organism: Neolamprologus brichardi (assembly GCF_056152115.1). NCBI lineage: Eukaryota > Metazoa > Chordata > Actinopteri > Cichliformes > Cichlidae > Neolamprologus > Neolamprologus brichardi. The sequence continues at coordinate 11,684,455 of NC_142116.1, forward strand.
ATTTACTTTGCCAAGTTCCCATTGTTCCATATGACCTTTCTTCTTTGACCCAGTTTCTCAGCTGTTCATCTTTGTTGTCTATGTAGTGAAACAAAAATTTAGATCAAGCTGTGCTTGGAGTTCTGACTAAACTACAAAAACACCTCATTAACTGGAGGATTTACAGTGTTGAGACTAAACATTTATCTGAAAACCACCAGTAAATCTTTAATAACATTATTTTTGTTTGTGTTTCTCACGTTCTTGTCAAAAATAAATTACCCCTAGCTCACAGAAAATCGCAATGCAATGAAAAAGAAACCCACAAGGCCAAAATTGGTACAATTTAATTATAGTTATTAGATTTATAGTTATTAGATGGATGTATCTGCTGATTTATAGCTTTAATCTGCTGTCACATGAATGATCCGTTGTGGTTCAAAACAAAGCTGATAATCAGTGCTGCTCTGTGGTTCGTTTTACTCGACCATAATAACAGCTGAGTCATGGCAAGCTCAAACTACATTAGGATCGGCGCATTGTACGCTTATTTCTATGACTCAGCACACAGCGGCATTACATGCCATTACAGCTATAGACAGTGTAACTTTGTTTGAATCAGCATGAAATTACATTTACCTGCCTAAATGGTCCATTAATGTCTGGATGGCCTTCCCAGGAGATGGACAACTGGATGGAAAGTGCTCTCATTTCCAAGGAGGGCACAGAGAGTGAAAACAAATGTAGCACTTATAGTGAGGTGATGAGAGGATAAAAGTGAGCTAGCCCTCGCACAAAAAGATGTCACTCCTAGGTTAAAATAAAGACCAAAGTACAACTTTTAACCCATATCTTTGCTAATGACTGCTGTTTGGGTGTTATAAACATGAGACACAAATTTTAATGTACATTAAAGTATAATCTGTTTCCCCCTGAGGCCACTACAGCAGTATGTTCCACATTGAACTGGGCTGTTCAGAAATCTGTTTATACTAGAAGTCTGTTACCCCTCCAGCTGGAAACGTCAGTCATTGTTTTCTTGGTTAGTATCATCATAATTTATTCTGCTGTGTTCCCTCGCTCAGCGGCCCTTTGGCAAGTTGTGTTGCTGTGCTAAGAACTCTACACATGCTCACTTTGGCAAACAGGGAGTTAGAGGCTCAACAGAGTCAAAGTAACTGCTTCTGTAATAACAACTCACTTAACGTATGTGGTAAGAATCTTTAAACATGATTTTAGTTTTAAAAACACTGGTGCAACTGCATGCGTTTCGCATCACAAACAGGACCATTTAAATCAATATCAAAATACGGATTGTATTGTATTAGGTTTTTTTCCTTTTATTGTTTTGAGCTTCATTTGTCACTATGGTGATATCAGTCTGCAGTAGTGGGCACAATGAGTATGGTTTCACATTACCTACCTGGTCCCTGGCATGCAGGGGAGAGGGTGAGTAGGGCTCAAATATTTTCTGTTTACTATCTCATCACTCTTGCTTCATGACTACTGTCATTCCTGTTTGCTTTAATAAAATCAGCATTAACAAAGGAAAGTTGATTTCAGAATCTCAGTAAAGTGCCCAACTTGGCATCTCAGTGAGTTCATTAATAGAAGTATTCACAGTGTATATCCTAAACTAACTGAAAAATTATATTGTTTTTGAGTTAGAACAAAATTCATTTGAAGGTGAGTAAATTAAGCAGTCAAACATCATTAGTTGTGTTTAATGATGTGTGACTTCATATCCCATTTCATACCTGGGATATGAGTATCCCGCGTATGAAATGGTTTATTTATCATGCAAACATTATATCTTAATTTCAGAAACCTAGATAAGTCATCATCTTAGTATTGAGAAACCTAAATATATGGAAACTGGGCTGTTCTTGCATGTCTGCAACTATTTGAATGCCCAAAGATTGTAATGCCTTTGAGCTAATTAAACTTTTTCTCCAATTTTTTTTTTGTTAATCACACACACACATACACATACAATATTCAAGTCTGTTAAAGTAGTAGTTAAATGTCTACTATTTACTTTATGCTACTAGCAGTTATTCTATCTGTAGGCGTTTTGAAAATGTAGTCAGTGAATACAAAATTATCTAGCGTTAGCATTAGCATAGATTTACAACTAAGACACTGCTGTAATTTGCAGCACTAAGGCTTTTGTCTTTCAATAGATTAACAACAGCGAAACAAAACACTAGCATTCACAGGACTAGCCTATTATCTGCCAACACTGTGACCACAAACTACCCTGCACTTCTGACTAATGCTAATTATTATAAGGCTTACTTATAGCTCATCCTGGCAATTTCCCGTGTGTCATTCAGCCTCTCTTTGAACAATGTTTGGCATCACTTTTGTCAAATAAAACTCAAAAACTCAAAAACTCAAAAAAAAAAAAAGATGTTAAAAGAATAAAAAAAAAAGATTTAAAAAAAATTAAATAGATATATCCTACTTACAATGCAACACTAGCTTCAAATGTCATGCTCAGTCTGTTACCTGGTGGGCTTGTATATTTTCTCCAGCCTGCATGGTACTTTCTATTTCTCTGTTAAGCACAGTTTTCTCTGTTAAACTTGTACTTTTCATTTGTCTTGAGTCCATTAATACACAGTCTTGACAGTGCATATACCTCATGACCACAGGGGGCGTTGTAAAAATGTGTTATCCATCTTGCCACTATCACACTGATTTATTGAGAATAAAAACACTGCATCTGAGTTATAAATGTGCAGAATCCCCCTTCTACCTGCGGGCCAGCATCTGCTTTTATTAACTTGGGTTAAGTTGGTCTTTATGGACTTTGTAGAAGTGATAATATTAGCAAATACGAACATGCATCCATACAGGTCAAAACACTATACATGGAACCAAGAGGTCTCTTGTTTTGTTTTTTGTTTTTTCACCTGCCATCTCACTTGCTTTGGTGGACCTTTTTCCCCCTGCCCTGCACATCCAACATGTCTTGGTGAAATACAGTGCCGAACTTTTATGCGGTCTTGCCTTCTGTCCACTGTTCTGAAACCTTAACTCTGTGTGTGTGTGTGTGTGTAGATACTTGAGTATCTATGTAATTCAGTTTGTGTTTGTCTGTTTGTTAGCAGTTTAGTATCCCCAGTTTTCAAAATATCATTTTCAAATTTAGTGTGATCGCAGATACCAATATCAGCTCATTTGGCTACACAACTCAAATCAAGCACATTTAACACTGAACACAATCGGGTCAAGGTCACACCAAATGTGAAACTCTGTAAAAACTTTATCTTACCCACAATTTTTTAATGGATTGTCTTCAAACTACACAACAATATATTAGGTCTCAGAAGGGTTACCAAGGTGTCCTTAAAAAAAAAAAAAACTTCGGAAAACCACACCATTACAACGTCACAATGATGCCTTAACAAACAGATGTCATCATATTGTAATAAAAACATCAGAAAACATCAAAGTTAGTATAGCCCTTGCCCTTCAGAGACAGTTGCACGCTCTGAGTGTTCTCTTTTGCTTTCAGAAAGCAAACAGATTTACATATTTTAACAATAAAGCTGCAAATCTGAAGGCGCTTCACCATAATGTAACATTCCGTGCATATACAGTATAACTCAAGATGTGAAATGCAAAAACGATGGAACGCAGAAGTAACATTTATGTTACAGATATTCGTGCTATCAACCAGTTTCTCCATTTTCATTTGCCAGTGAAAGCCATTCACTTGTGTCCCATAAACATGCACCAAACAATGACTAACCACTCTTCCCCTCACTGTCCTCCTCCGCTCCACACAAAATTTCCATTATCATCTCTCTATAACCATGGCATATTAAGCTTTGAGCTTAATTTTAGTTAGATGGGTTCACAGTAGGTCACCAAAACAGTGTTTTCAGTGTCAAAGCCTGTGCCGCTTTTAATGTTGACTCATCAGCTACGTTGTGCAACTACATCATCATCACTGTCATCACAGTTCAATGGCGAACTTATGGCATGTGATATTTACATAATTAGTGGTTTAGAGTTCAGATGAGAAATTACTTTAGCCACATGCAAAGTCTTGATGCCACCTTTTCTATTGGCTGGTCTGAACACTATTATTAACTGTCCCAACTTAATCATTGTGTCTACCAATATTCAATTTAAAGGAGATGAAAGATGAGGCCAAACCTTTTCTTTTCTTGGCATTTCATTTGAGAGCCAGTCTGTAAGTGTGTCTTTTTTACGCGTTGCTATCTATAATCTGAAAATGTGAGAATATCTGTGTCAGATGAAATTGGTTGCACTCTTTGCTTGTCATAACCTGTACTGTCAATCACATCCGAGCATGGCATTGCTTATCAATACAAGCTGCTTGTCTTTTGGCTCGGATTTGAAGCATCATGATCCTCTAAATGCTACAGAAAAAAAGCCACCCCGGCACGTAGTGCTAGACAATCAAATTACCCTTCTTTTGAAAAGAAAAAAAAATCTAATCTGTCTGTTTGTCTCCTGTATCCCCACACATCCACACACAAACACACATTGTAACACATGGTTGATTCGGTACTGCTGTTCTGCCAGCAACATCATCACTCTCTTTCCTACCCTTGTCTCCATGGAGACAAGCTTCCAGAGCTGGCTGGCTCCAGACCGTTGTGAATCAGCACAGACTAAAAACGGAAGATGGGGAGGGGGTCTCTTTGTGTTTAAACATGACTGAAAGAACACTGTGAGCTCTGTGTTATCGTAGTCCCAACAGTGACGTGATCAAAGTGTCCGAGTGCTCCTGCATACAGATGTGAAAAAGGGACCAGCAATACTCTGAAAAAAATGTCTAATTTTGAGATTTCATGCTTGTAGTGTATTAAATATTTCAATTTTTTTAAAGCTACGTTTCATTCAGCCATGACTTGACAATATTATTACTATTTACATTTTGGTTTATTTCAGTTTTACATTAAAAATAATAATCCCTTTATTTCACTCGCCCAAAAAAAATCAGATCTCATAAAAGCAGTAACTGGATTTTAAAATTTGCAATGGTAATAAGAAGAGGGACAACTATGGGCATCCCATTAAAGAAAATTTAGTCTATACTGTACTTTGTTTTTCAGTTATGCTAGTGGCATGGCTCCAGCAACTGCATTGACATCCTGTGGGTTGGTCAAACTGCATATGCATATGCAAAATACCCTGCATATGTTGCTGAAGGAGCGAAAACTGAAGTTAGTAATGAAACTCATTGCACTTCAGCTACACATCTATGTGAATATTTGTGTATTTCATGTTTTTTGTTTTGTAATGTACTTGTCAATCTATTTCATAAGTTTCACATTTTTCCAGCACCACCTGTAGGGTCTGAGTCTACACGTTCAGCACAGTCCAGTCTTTGCGCACACTGTGCTTGTTCATTGTGACGAGAGCATCAAGACGCTCAGCAAACAGTCGTGTGAAAAATAGAGTACGCCGTCTCTCAATTTTAAGCTTCCTACACTTAATAAAAGAATTATCTGGTTCTCATCAGGTTCTAAAACCACATATTACATTATTAAACAAAAAACTAGGCCAAAATACAGTTGCTTTGGTTCACTGAGGTTTGTGGGCATTCATGCACAGCTCTCTTAAGGTCCCACCATAGCACTGATTGAGGTCTGGACTGACTGACAATGCAAAACCCCGATTCTCTTTCAGTTGTTTCTGTGGTAGCTTCAGTTTCTATTAGCATTACCTGATCTGACCTTGGGGTGAATTTTCTGGGAAATCCACTCCTGAAAAGATTGGTAATTGTCTTGAATGTTCCACCTCTATGTAATCTTTGCCATCCTAGAATGACTGACTTTAAATTGTTTGCAAACTCGCACACTGATGGGCAGCAAAAATGTCTTCTGTAAGATTACTGCTAATGTCTTTCCTTCTTGATACAGTATCAACACACACCTGAATGCTCCAGGCCAGAAAACTGCCAAAACTTGTACCTTTGTAGAGGTGCTTACATTTGTGATGATCACCTAATCAAGTGGATTTGATTAGCAGCACCTGGCTGCTACTTACCCTCATAATTACTGTGAAAGCATTGAGGATGTACTCAGTTTTCCACACACAGCTATGCCATGTGTTGCTGTCCATCTGGGGTTGGAATGACCTAATTTTAAGATCTTGTAAGGACCTGAGGGCGTACTTTCGTTATCACCTGCACTTTATCCTGAAATGTGATATATAAGGTTTCATGTGAATTCCATGACTAAAATTAGTTTGATCAAGAGATTTCAGACCCTCTTCCATGTTTTGCTTGAAAATTTTACTTCTATCATCTGATTTCCTGTAACATAGGTCAACGATATTTTTATGCCCTGAAGGTAGAGCTGCTGCAGGCTGCACTGACTTAAGCATGATGGTGGCAGCATGAATTTCCAATTAGCACTACTTAGAAAGACTGATGGAGCACAAACACAGGTAGGTTTAAGTAATGAGTAGGCAGAAAACACATGAGAGGGTAGAAGGAGAGAGGTTTGCTGAGATGGCCTCACTGATTGCTGTTCAGTCAAGAGAACATCTTCCTGCTGTTTATTAGTTGTGCAGAAAGAAACCAGGATCAGCTCTAAGCTTCCATGATAAATGAACTGACAGCTGAACGTTTCCACAGTCAGGACAATGTTGGAACTGTTTAGTGAAGTTGGTTTTAGACCGGATGTAATGGATCTGCTGTGTTTGTGTATGAGTTTACTGAGAGAAGCAGCGGAAAAGAAAGCTTTCATCAGCTTAACACCTTCACCTTAACTACAAGCATGAATGGGAACTTTGTGTTCATCATATTTATAGACACACACGCACACGTACACACAAGCATGCACTCATGCACAGATGCATAAAAATAAATGCACTCACGCAGGAAGCATGCCTTCATGCCATACCTTGTGTGTGTACAATTACAGAGGAAGTGAACCTAACTAAAGGTCAGAGGACACCAAGAGATTCCTGGGAGTGTATTCAGTGCTGTGCAGGGGCACTGAAAGAGCAAGGTATAGTTTATAAAGAAGCAAGAGAGTACCACACAGTGTTTCCACGCTGGTCAACATCCAGCAAATGTTAGATTTATTGAGCGTGTCTGTGGCGTATTAGAAATTCATTGTGGGTAAAATAGAGTGAAAAGAAATAACAGAAAAAGCTCCGAATTTTTAGACAACACTGTGTAGGACAGTTGCATTTTCAGGTGGTGGGGGGAAAAAAACCTAAAAGCTAATTCTGATGCATCCATTTATTCTCGTAGCCACTCATCCAATTTATTGTAATGGGGAGTGAATCCCAGCAATCACTGGATGAGAGCTGGTTTACACCTTGCATAGGCTACCAGTCTATCATAGGGCCAACATAAAGACAGACAACCACTTATATTCACAGCTATGGCCAATATACAATCACCACTTAACCAAATAGTGGTGTAATCGAGGTTTGCATGTTCTCCCTGTGCCTGCATGTATTTTTATCCACCAGTTTAAAAACACGCATGGTTGTAATATGAATTTTTCTGCACATGTTTATCTAGGTGTCACCTCAAATTAATTTCCTCCCTGTCACACTATAAAAAGGGGAGATGATCATGCCTTCGGTGAAACACAAATGCTGTTCATCTGCCCTAGAGGAAGGACGAAACTTGTAGACATGAATAAGAATAAGCTTGATTCAGTGAAAGCTGCTAGTCACATGTGACTGAAGATGGAGTAAATGGTGTAAATGGTGTTTTTTACTGGTTTTTTGTATCCCATGGTTGCAAATTACCGGATTTTGTGGGGTTGTGGCTTTCTTATAATTGGGCTTGGTCAGGTCCAGGTGCAGCTGTACTGACTGATGTCAACAAACCAAAGCAAAAGAAAAAAAGAGAGAAAAAAAAGTTGCACATCAACAAGCTGTCATCATGGCTAGAAGATGAAAAACAGGTCGAACAAAACCACAGATTCCAATGTGAACCTAGCCGAGCCCTAATGATTAACGAAGATTGCTTTTCTTTTGACGTAACCAAAACAAGCACAGACTAAACAGACCATAAGTGGCACGCAGGACCAAGCACACAATGAAAGTGAAATGCCAAACCTCTGAATAGCCTGCAGGCAGGTACACAGTTGTGCCCCATTAACTATGAAGTTTCCCAAAAAAAAAAAAAGACTAGAGCAGAACATCAGTGGCCTTTGCCGCTCACTCTCTGCCCTAGGAATGAGATGAGAACAATCTCACATGTGGTGCGCAGAGCACTCAAGTGCGTACATGCAGGCAGACATACACGAGTACGTGCAGTACTGCTGCAAAGACACATCAAGCAGCAAGTGCACAAGACATGGCCAGTGTTTTTTGTTAGAGGGAAACAAGCAAATAAATGATGTCATTATCTCAAAGCGCACAAGCTTGAATATTATTACCATATTAGTGGGAGACATTTGGCATTCTTGCCTTCCATAATGATGGACTGGCAAGTGGGAAAGAAAAAGAGACAGCATTGTTCTGTATAACATTACACTCATACAGCTGATATTTCACATTTTAGTTATGAGACATGCAAAGTCACAGTGAGACACTTCCAACCCCCAAACCTCCTTTTTTTTTTTTTTTTTTTAAGTTCCTCTTAAACAACGTCAGGGATACCTGGGCGTGTTTCTGTAGAAGGCGCTCCCTCAGGGCACTTCCCTTTGCATGTCTGTTAAAGCATTAGCCTACAGGAGGCATACAAATGATCGTGCAGAAACATGAAGAGAGCAGGCAGCGGGCTGTAATACGGGGTCCCCATGGCAACCACACAAAACGGCATGCACTCACCATAGCAACAGAGCGGAGACATCGGTAGAGCTCGTGATGGCCTCTGGGTGTTTGAAGTGATACACGCGGGCCATCAGCAAGCAATTCAGTCACGCCGAAACATAAACGCTAACACATTACGTTAGTGGGTAAACAATGCCCTATCTCCCCATAAATAAATTAATTTGAACGGGATGAATCCAGTAATTAAAAAAATGGGTCAGGTTGCTCTCCTACACAGCTTTATTGTGTGTGTGGGTTTTTTATATTAATTTTTCACTTCTACAAGGTGACGTTAGCTATTTTCCTGCAGAGGCCTGGTCACTGTTTGTTTGTTGTTGTTTTTCTTTTCTTTTTTTTTCTTTTTTAACAAAAATAGGATTTATTAGGTCTAAAACTAGGCATTACTTTTACATTAGTGTCAAACCCATTTTAGGTCATGGATCACATATAACATAACCTGATCTCCAGTGGGGCTGACCTGTCAAACTGCTGGATTATTAAGTAGCTCCGAATTGTTCATTGTTCAAGTGTGAATGAGAACAAGTGTATTCTGAATTAATTTAGACAATGTGATAAAATGCCTGAGGTGTCTTGAGGAGAAAGAAATAGTCAAGTATGTCTCAGTTTCAGTTTTCCACATTCAGTCTGTCTGTCATTACAGAACTATGCTGCTGTCCTAAATCAAAGAAACACATCAGCACAGCTTTGCCGAAGCAACCTGCTTCAGTGTGGTATGGCAGGCTTTGGGTAATGTCTTTGTCATGAAGATCCTAAATTGAATTGAATTATATTATCAGTTCGAACAACCATTTATATCTCTTGTAACCACATAATGCTTTGTGATGTAAAAATGTAGAAAAAATAGACCCTCTATCTTTGCTTTTTACAGCTTCCAAAGCTATGTAGTGACACAAATTGGATCACTCTTCTTTCAATGACTCCCTTTAGGAGTCACCACACCAGATCTGCTGCCTCCATCTCACCCTATCCCTAGTGTCCTCCTCTCTCTCCTCATTCACTACACCCATGAATATTGTCTGTGGTCTTCCTCTTCCTCCTGTCTGGCAGCTCCATAGTCAAAATCCTTTCCTCCTGTTTCTTTGTTAATGCCATTGTCTCCAAATCATACATCCTAGCAGGTACCTCACTACCATCTTGTGAACCTTTGCTTTAATTCTTGCTGCCATCATTCTGTCACAAATCACCCCTGGCACTCATCTCCACCCACTCCACCCTGCCTTTCACCTCTCTCAAACACTGTCCATTGCTTTAAATGGTTTGCCCCAGGTATTTAAACTCATCTACCTTCACTAACTCTACCCCTTGCAGCTTCAATGATACACCTTTCTCCCTCTCATTCACACATGTAACTGTATTCTGTTTTGCTTCAACAGACTTTCATTCCTTTTCTCTCCAGAGCATACCTCCACATTTCCAGGGTCTCTTCCACCCGCTCCATACTCTCATTTTAGGTCACAATGTCACCTTCAAACATCATTGTTTTTATTTACTCAGTGAAGGTGGCAGCACTTTCAGTCTTTCTTTGTTTTAGCTACTAATCCAACAGAGTAAAGAATGGTATCAATGTTATCATCCAACTCTAACAAGGCAATCAATGCGATTTAACTCTAAATGTGCATGACCTATGCATTAATTATCTATGTCTACATCCTAATGCTTATTGCGATTTACCTCAAAAGCTAATCTGCACCAATAACCAACTAAAACTAGCAGCTGCAGGTGCAGTAACACAAGGACACAGCTGACTCTGCTCCTATTACAGTCTATCATAAAGTTAAAGTATATCATGATGTACAATAGAGTAGGCATTGTTTAACAGAGTCACAGACAGCTTAACTGAAATGACAAATATCCCTACACAACTGCTGGTGCTTCAAGGTCACAGTCAGCTGTACTATAAATGGTAGTGGTTTTCCTGCCAGACAAGGAGAAACCCCCTGAATGTAGCTATGATCTACGTCATCTTTCTGTTACTGTTGCTGCTGATCGTCCTGGCGAAAAGGGTGGTTTTTAATATAAACACATGAGATCAAGGCAAAAAAAAATCTCCCAAAACTCCAGATTATAAACAATGCGTGATTAATGTTGCGCATTAAATGGGCATTTCACAAAAGGATCTCCATAATGAGGCTGGTTGTCCGTGAAGTTTTGTTTCTTATTAATCATTGTCTTTAATTAAACCTCAGTAGCACAAAGAGATCTCAATCACTGAGGTTTAAGCAGCTTTTCAATTCAGGAGCCATTAAAAGTCGCACCGCTTGACTGGTTTATATATCAGCTGAGGCTGAATAAAACTGTGTCACCGTGAGCTCAGGAGGTCTTTCAGGTTTTTGTTTTTGTTTTGTTTTGTGGTTTTTTAAATGGCATCTCAACAAAATTCTGATGGGATTTCAAGTCCAATAAACGGGTGGTGAGAAATTTAGGTGGCCCAAAGTATAATCTGTCCTTTATTTTTATTTATTTATTTTAGGAAATAGTTGATGAACTGTGTGATTTTAAAACTCTTTGGTGTGAAGACGTGCATATTTTCTCCGCATTGATATTCAGTCACCCTGGAGCGAGCCTGTCTGCTGGAGCTGTCTACTTAATGGGAGCGGGTGGGTGTGGCAGAGAACTAACTGGCAATAACAACACCACGGGTCTGACTCGATGTCTCCATCTAGTGGTCAAATGAAGCTTATCATGGGGAGGTACATTAAAAAAAAAATCAATAACAGCAATTATGACCACCTTTTAAAAAAAAAAAACGTTTTTGAATCGCGTACTGTTAGATTGCAGTTGAATGATTTTAAGTAATATCTGCTGCAGTCACTTTGGGGGTTTCCTATTGAGCATCTAGCTAAGTGATATATATTGATCTTCATTAAAAAAAAGAAGCTATGTACAGTTACAGCACAGTTGCTCTAATATGCACAAAAGGATAGAAATCTTAACCCTGGATTTTGATCTTTATAAATCACATTATTTCTGCTTTAGCTTGTAATGTATAATGGCTTATATTTTGCAAACCACTCATGCATGCCTCCCTTAATTCTCTTTTGTTCCTTTTGCTTTTTGTGCTATTAAAAGAAAGAAAGTGATACCTCAAGAGGAAGTGAAATTACAAACTCAAAACAGTGAAAATAAATAGAGTTATTTTTTTTCAGCAGATAACTGAGCCCATGTATCATCTTGGCAAAAGGCTGCCATCATGTGTTAAAAAGTAGCATTATTACCTAATAGCAATCCACTGTTAAGCCCACAATAAATGCATAATGTATGCTTGCTGGCCACTTTGTCCACTTGTTCAGCTACTCATTGATGGAAATATGTAATCGGCCTTTTAAGGACTTAGACATGTTCAGAAAAGCCTGATGACGTTTAAACTGAGGATCAGAATGAGGAAGAAAGGTGATTAGAGTGACTTTAAATGTGGCATACAGTTTCAATTTCACTCTATTTTAGAAACAACTGAGCCACTGGAATCATTCCACACAATCATGTCTAGGGATTACAGAGAATGGTGCGATAATTGTTACATAGATTAAATTGTTATAATGTGGGTTATATGGGTTAAAAATAGTTTAATGACTCCAACAAACCAAACACTTAAATGTCATTTTAGGATTAATGTTTCGTCAACTTATGACTCGTTTCACACAGGCTTATTTTTTAAGGTAAACGCTCATCACAATAACACAAATAATTCCGTCATCAAGTTGATTTATTTGACAGACCAAACATGATTCATTACAGTCCATCAAAAAGTTGACCATGCAACAATTCTGTCATCACATCCATATATTTTTAAATCACTCTCCAAAAATACAAACACAAATGACTCTTCTCAGTGGTCATATATTATCAATATTATTATGCACAAAATATAAAACTAGCATCCATCTTTGAAATTGATACACTGCTGATGCAGTATTACTTCTCTTGCATGTATGTTTATATACACAAAATTAGTGACTATACAACACATAGTCTCCTTAAACCTCTCACCATGATATTGCATAATAAATATGAACAGACTTCTAAGACTTAGTTTGAATTAAACAGATGTGCTGGCAGCGAGAAAAAAAAAAGACTCAGTTAAGACACAATAAATAACCTTTCAATGTGTTTGTGCATACAAGAGCATGAAATAAAGAAACAAAAATGGTCAAGGGCATGAAACATGACCTCCTTGAAGGCCTTCTGTGCATCTGTGTAGGTGCACTCGCATGTGATTGGGATTATGTCATTAACAGAAAAGTCTCCTCAGGGACCCTGAGATAGCCCATGTAGCCAGCAAACAGCCCGTCTGTCCACAACACTGTACAGTACTTGTAGAGTTAAAATGGGCGAAACCAGCCAACCCCACAAGAGTTTGGCTCTTTAAGTATCTCTCAGTCAGGCTAATCTGCAATCTTGCATCTTGCAATCTGTTACTTCCATGAAACACTGCCAAAGTAAAAAAGTAAAACCTGTGTAGTTAAATCATTGTTTAGTAGGTTATATTGTTCATGTAGATTTTTTTTTCCAGAGTCCCCACTAATTTATTTTAATTTTCCCAGCAAGAAAATAAAATAAAATGACAGCAGCACAGCTGATCATTTAGTGCACAAAAAATCTTGCACTTTTTTCCCTTTTCACTTCTAACCAATTATTAACATCTAGAACTCTGGATACACAGGACAAAACATTGGGATACAAACTGTATTTTACATAACTACTGCATATGTTGGCCTGTGAGATGGCAGCTGATTTGTCAACTCTGTTTGAAAGAAGTAGTCTACTTTTTATTCCCACCAATGGACTGGAGAATGTTATTTTTAAGAGGTACTCTTAGAAAAGCTCTTGACTTGTTTGATTTTTGTGTTTTGTTTAGTTTTTTTCAGGCATCTTGTTAAGTTAGAGGCCTGACTCATCTTCCTTGAGCAATGACGTCTGTTTCACACTACAACAGCCATCAGAAAGCGATGACGCAAATGTCATCCACTCTGTGCTTCACACTTCATTCATCAGCCTGCTATCAGGCTCGGGTCCTGTTGGGGCAGCCTAACACTGCTTCAGGGGAGCAGTGACACTGCCTTCATATAATCTGTACAAATTTTCTTTGTCGTCTCCTTTCCTTTATTTATTCTCTTCGACTCTGAATTATTTGCTTTCTGCTTAGCTTTTCGCTCGTCTGCTTTGGTTCCTGCTTTCTCTTTCTGTCACCTCTTTCCCCTCACTGAGCTGCTTCCCTCAGTGTTGCAAGAGGAAGTTTGTTGCCATATTAATGTCATTATTTGAAGCTCTGAGCGCCTCGAGGGCATCGATCCTGGAAAAGCCCATTTCCACTAAACGTGCAACCTGTAGGACACAAGATAAAATCAGCTCAAACTTAAGCACAGAAACACACACATACAGGAACACTGAAGTAAACGTCTACCTGTTCTTCTGCTACAGGGGAGTTGTCCAGAAAAGGTGGCTGTGTGGATTGGTGGGCTTGAGGCTGAGGACGGGGCTGCACCGGGACGCGGTTCTGTCCTCTGTGTCTCAGTGAAGGGAATAACCTTGTCCACTGTAGCAACCCGCTCTGCACAAATACACAGACAAAAGCAGTATCTAACACTTTGTAATACTAATCACTTCCATCTAGACAAGAACCAATTGAATACCAATATCAGATATCTGTCAGATACTCTGATAGCTCAGTGATTGTACAGCATACATCCTTAATGACTTAAAAAAAAAAAATGTTTCTCTTCTCATGTTTTCTGACTCTTTTTCACTAGCTGTGCATTTGCCTAAGTTCAGTGTCACTACTGGTAGCACGAGTTGATATCTGGACCCTACAGACGCTACACAGGAACTTTGATAACTTCAAATTTGTGCAACTACCTACTTAAATGATCATGGTTAAATGTCTGACTACAACCGTAACTGTAAGCATGCTTCCCTCTTTCTTTCATTGCTGTATCGCATACTGTCATGTGGCATTAGAAGCAAAATCTATTTCTGAGAAACTGGGTGGTCTATGCATAGGTTCAGTTTTAAGTCTTTGTGTGTATCTACCTGTGGCTGATGTCTGGCATTCCTCCTGGCCTCGTTGTACTCGGCCAGTAGCAGCTGTTGGTCGAGCAGCTCCATCCTCTGCTGCCTCTGAACGTCAAGAGTGGCACCCATCCCCAGAGGTGTCTCGCTGGTAGGTTGGGAGCCTTGACAAACACAGATATAAACAACAGATTCATCTTAAAAATATCATAACATATCTGTACACGAGTGGATAAGTGCTATGAAGGATCATTTAGCACAAATTCAGTTTTTCCTACGAGGTTTCAGGACCTCATATCCTATATAGTGGTGAACAAACTAGATTACTATTATCATGTTTCACTTCAGTCAGGGAACAATAGTTCAGTTAGGGAATTTGACATTGTTAAGCACTGACTATTTTGAGGCCGATAAGCACTCTAAAAGGCTTAAAAATCAGTGAGCGGGACATTAGGGATTAGAGAGGAAGAGCTACTTAAAATAGAACATTAAAAGGTAAGTAATCTATCGAGGAAATGTTTTAAGAGGTAAAAGTAATCTGCACATTAACATAAAAAGCTAATTTTTAGTTTAACTCCATCTGTTCACACATTATTTAATAAAACTTAATCTATGAGTTCATAGATTGGTGAGCTGACGAAAAAATCCCATCAGCCTTTTATAGCTGAGAGGTAAAAATCTTTTTAACCAGCAGTTAAAAAGATTAGCCAGCAGTGACAGCGGTACATTTTATCATTTTAAATCACATCACAGCACTAGTCAAATGCCTAAAAGGTATGTATATTATTATTATCATTAAGTCAGGCAGAAAGAGACAACAACCCCACGTCAGGCTCTGCAACTCTTGTCCTTGTAAAAGGGATTTAGACAGGATTTGTGTTTGTTATTACGAAAGGATGGACTCACTTGAAAAGACTGGCTCCAGAATATATTGTCCAATACGAGACACCCAAGCGGGGACAAACAGGATCTTCTGTAACCGTAGGACACTGGAGTGGTACAGTCCACCTGAGATCTGAAAGGCATATTTTTAAAAGCACATGTGGACATAATACAGAAATAGCAATCTTTACTGAATACAGATTAAATTACACAGTAGAAAGTAAGGCAACAATATTAAGTGCAGATATAAACTAGTATAGGGCTGTAAGTAAAGCTGGAGTTAAAAAAAAAAGTTCCTCTCCAATAAATCCTTTGTTTATTTTCCTCAGTTGCTTTAGTGATAAGATGTCAAAGTCTATGATCATGTCTTCAAAAGCTTTGCTTGGTCTAATCAGCTTTCCAAATCTTAAAACCCTGTAATGTGAAAAAGACGGTCGTCTCCCCTTTTTTTATTCCAAGGATTTAGGCATAAAGAAAATCATCATAATAAAAAAAGGTCCTTACTAAGTTCTAAACACAGCCTCAGATGAACAACACGTGTCATATTACACCTAATCATTATTTATTTAACAAAACTTAAGCCAAAATGGAGAACCAGTGTCTGAAAAAATAATCCCATCTCATGATTCAATAGCTGTTTGACTATCAGGATTCCTTGCAGAGGATTTCTGGGCAGCTCTTCTTTACAATGGTTCTTCAGTCCATCGAGGTTTGTGGGTATTTGTTTTAGCACAGCTCTCTCCAAGATCCTGCCACAGCATTTCAATTAAGTTGAGGTCTGGATTTTAACTGGACCATTGCAACCCCTTGATTCTTTTCTTTTTCAGCCAATTTGTTGGTGATTTGCTACTGTACTTTGGGAACACTCTCTTGTTGCATGACACAGTTAGCTAAGCTATGTTTTAGCAGTTGGACAGATAGCTTCACATTTGACTCTAGAGTACTTTGGTATACAGAGGACTTGATAGTCAACAAAACAAATCATCACCCCTCTACCACTGTATTTGAGAGTTGGAATGAGCCGTGTATGCTGTGTTTGATACTTGCTTAATGTGGAACTGTGCATTATGGCCAAACATCTCCACTTTGCTCTCATCTATCCACAGAACATTGCTCCGGCAGTCTTTGTTTTAGATGCAACTTTGCAAACACAAGCTCTGCTAACATGTCTTTTTTTAAAAACTCTTCCAAAGAAGCCATATTTTCCGAGCTTTTTAAACTGTACAGTCATAAACTTTAACATTTAATATAGTAATTAAGCCCTGAGATCTAGCTCTTGGGTGTTTTGTCATTTTTGTGAGCATTGTATCATGTGACCTTGGGTGAATTTGTTGTATGAAATGTTTTCCACTTGTGAATAATCTTTCATTAGAGAATATTGATGTGCAGCAACATTCTCTATTCTAAGATCATTGCTGATGTCCTTCTTCCATGGCATTGTATTAACAGACACCTGAATGCTCCACTGACAAACCTTCTGCCTTTATAGAGGTGCTCACACTTAGATTAGCATCTGTTACTACTTGTAAATAATAGACTTACATTAAAACCTTGGAACTGAAAGTAGGCAGACTTTCTTTCTCACATGACTATATATATTTTTTTTAATCAATCAATCAACTGTTTGATTAATACTGAAATGCTGGTATCCTTTGATTTTGATTTCCTTGACTCATACTGCACACGGAGTCCTTGATGATCACCATTATTTATCCCTCCTGGTCATGAATAGCTTATTATGTTTTAAATGCTGGCACACATGCTAGATATACATTCAAAAGACAAGAAGAATTTATTTACTCACCAAGCCACTGAGTGCAAGGAGCCACATAAAAGGACTGGAAGTCAGCAGCTGTATCACAAAGAACAGGATGATAAAACAGGGATCAGTAAGAATTCAAACTTAAAAGTGAAACAGACTTCCACGTGTCCATAGGGATTTACCTGTAAGCCTACTATGTAGACCAGGGACTTGTTGGTGATGTGGATGCGACCCAGTACCTGTGTGACTGGCATCCTGGGGATCGACAGGTAGAAAGGCACAAACAGAGAGAAGACTGGTGCAAGCCTGTGGGAGGCGAGAGGGAAAAAATCAAGAAGATTGAGGTTTGGGCTCCCTTGTGAACTTACATTGATTTTTATGCATTTTGATCTTTTATGTTAAGTTTACATGTATGTAAATAAAACTGCCATTGTCTCTTTTGTGGAGGTGGATTGTAAACTGATTATCTAATACACCATGAATCATGAAACAAAATATGGTCATGAAAACTGTTTGATTGCAGAATTGTTGCAGGCCATAAAACTGAAAAAGTCTACTTTTATTTTAGTGATGCTGCACGTGCGTTAAAATAAATTCTACTTACAGTCCCGAAGGCAGTTCTTCCACCTCATAGTAAAACAGAAACTGGAAAGCCTTTGCCAGCAAGAAATCCATCAGTGCAGAAAGACACCAAGTACCAAAAAGAAAGGACTGGTAAAGGGAGAAAAGAGCACCATATACAATTATCAGAGCAGTACATACCTATAAAAAAAAAGAAGAAAAAAAAAACCTTTCACACTGTATTACGTAAGATGAGTTAAAAGTGACTGAGACCATAAACCTGGTCTCTATCTAAAGTCACAGCTGGGGAGTTTCACTTTCCCACAGACTTCTACAATCAGGCTTCTTTTTATTGGTGGCCATTACAAAGACTAGAGGTTTAAGGCACTTCTAATTTATCTTTACTGTTCACACAGAGATGTTAAATCACTCTTTTATATGCAGCCCATGAGTCTTCAAACATTTGCACAAACACAAAGCCACCTAAATGAGGAAGTTATGCATTTTCTTCCCTAAAAGGTGAATTCAAAACTGAGATGAAACTCATACTGATTCTGACTGATGATCACACCTATGAAATAATTCTAATTTGGAGAGTCAAAGGAGCTTGCAAAGAAAAGCGTCTGGACTTCTTTAAGTTGCTTGAAGACGTTTCACCTCTCATCCAAGAAGCTTCAATCAGTTCTAAAGTCAAATGGTGGGGAGTCCCAGATTTAAACCTAGTGGGAGTATCCCCCCACAGAGGGACAAAAGGACCCCCTGATGATCCTCTAATCGCCTGAGCCAATTTGGAGAATAATTTTTAATCGCTTTATAGAGTACCATCCACTCTTCACTCTGGTTCAGCTAAATCTCTGGTTACACTCCTTCCTTAAATGTTTTCATCTATCAATAGTTTTTATACTTACAGCAAACTTCCTGGTGCCAAACCTCCTTTCAAAGATTCGAAAGTTGTAAATGAGCAAACTGCTGCAGAATGAGTCCTTGATATCGAGACACACCAGCCTGCCACACAATAATCTCCACACCTAAAACAGAAGGGACAGAAGAGTCATACACAGACACTTGCATCCAAAACATATGAAGAACAAATAAACCCCTGTATAATAATGCCTTTTATGTATATATATTATATACATATGTGTCCCAAATTTGGCATACTATCTCACATTTCTGAACCAAATACTAGTACATTTTACCATAAATTCCAACAAAGGTTTTATTAAAAACAAAAAACAAACTCAAAATCAATTTAGCAACTTCTCTTAGCACAAATAACATCTCCCCAAGCTCAGACTCAGATCTAATCATGTGACCTAAACGGGGAATTTTAGTTTCATGATAACAGGTCATTGCATATGACGATAAGATAATTCCTGTCACACCACACACTTCTTCATGGTTGATGGTGTACTACTGAGCAACATAACCAGGTTTTGTGTGAGCAGGCTTGACAACAGTGTATATCACCTTTCTTTGTTAACCCATGCTTTCTACTTCGGGATCTTACATGCTACTCGGTATATTCAGGTCTAACACTGTCCCACCCCCTGAAGCAGGAAGCATGGACATCACTTTGTTAACTTTCAGTTAAGAAAGTAAACGTAAGAAAGTAACTTTGTTGACTGATTATTCTTTGTGATAAATAACCTACAAACTAAATCTGTTTTAACCTGTGTTCTATTAGCTGTGTAAAACAAATATGGTGACAAATTAGGACAAGCATAAAAAACATTTATGTATTTTCTGCATCGCCAGGATGCATGCAAATTCTTGGAACAGGAAATTTACTCCACAGCTTTATTCTGCAGTTCAACAGGTAAAATGGATTTCTTCAGCAGACAGTCTATAAGCAAAACTTCAGAAAGACCAACAAAGCTGGTGTCTGTCCTCCGAGACAAGGTGTGTTTGTTCAGGGTCTTTAGTCCTGGATCCTTATTGTTTCACTGGTGTAAACTATCAGATGGCACTAGGTGCTAGTTTTAGCGTCCCCTCTATGTTTCACCCCCAAACACACTTGTAGATGCCGGGCCGTACCTGATGCTCCTGTGTGATAGCCTGCAGGTGGTAAACAAACAGGTCTTGGTACTGTGGCAGCAGGGTGAGCATCACAGTTAGCCCATTTAGAACCAGAAGAAGGCTTTTCGACAGAGGAGCCTTGTCTGTCAAAGACACACACACAGTATAATTAACAGCAATATAGTAACACCGTCGCTTTGTTCATCGATTTATCTAAAATTCTTTAAATATTGCCCAAGAGTTGTGAAGATGGAAGGGCTTGTTTGTATACAGAGGCGGGACACACAGCCACCTCAGTACTACGAAGTTAGCATAATATTCACTTTATTTTAACTTTGAGGCCTTAGCTGAACAAACTGGATACTTGGAAACGTGTAACATAAGGTTCTAATTAACAAACCGAAGCCTTAACTGATAGATACCGTTCGGAGTAAATGAATGACAGCGCAATGCTAACATCAGGTAGCTAAGCTAGGAGTCCGTTGAGACTCGCTGTGGTTTTAACGGCAAATTCAGGATACTTACAAAGGCCACGAGAACCGGTGGTTGTGAACATGACGTCCAGGTACGTTACGGTGTCCAGGCGACGGCTGTCAATCCAAATATAGCGCCAAAGTGACACTAAAACACCGAAATAAAGTTGGAGACAGGATCCATGCTGTAACCGTGGAAGGAAAGGCAGGGCAAAGGACTCCGCTACGGAAGCCCGACAACAGCTAAAAGGTTTCTCTCGCAGAAGCCCCAAATGTTAAAAGAAATTCGTCCTGTGGGGGTCGCTGTTGTTCTGTGTTGAGCCCGGGAGAAGTCTCGCTGCTCAGACATTTTTATGGATGAGCTTCAGATTCAGGTTCAGCTTCAGGTTACTTTATTTGTACCCACAGGCAGGTTTGGTCTGCTGTAGTGAGTCATTCATCCTTACGTGTGCATTTTCGATATATACACACATCACAGATAAACACATGCATAGAGAATCCGCATAGCATCGTGTAGGAAAGCTACAATATGTCTATCTGACTGATAGCTGATGGAAGAAAGCTGTTTTTAAAATTTGATGTTGTGCACTTTGAGACCAAAAGCCTTTCAACCAGTAGGAAGAAATTGAAACCTACTATGCAAACGGTGCAAATCATCAAGTAAAATCAAAACCAACTGCTGTAACCATCTGGTGTATGCTGGGTTCAGCCTGTCAAACCATTTAACAATTTCATTAAGTGAGACCAAGGAAAGGGATAAAACAGATTCAGTAAAAGCACAGTAAAATAATACCATCGTGGTTTTATCAATCTGGAAACAAGAAAACCTTCTCATGCACGACAGTCGCTGATGCCCTTTTTATAAGTGCACGTTTTCTGTGAACGTTTTCTGATTCGTTTTGCCATCAGTTCCTGAAGACATGCCACAGCTCACTGTTTTCTGTTGCTTCACGTGCTTCGTAGATTAAAAAGTTTTAAATTAAATTTTATCTGCATCTACTATGATAAGAAAATGCTGCATGTTGCTCAAAAGAGCAATTTTATTTTAAGGCACTCATATACTATGTTGATACTCATATACCCATATCACACCATCTCTGAGAGCCGGGTCACCTCCATCAGCCAGCGACAACCATTAGGTCTGTATCCTCAGGTTAAAAGCTACTCCAATAACAACTGGATTTTTGTATCCATGATGAAATATCAGGCATTTCAACAGTACAGATGCTGCAGCTGGATGACCCTCAGAAAGGCAGTATTTTTTACACACGGTGCCCCCTTGCTGACTTGCTTGTTTATCTTATAAACTAATCCAAGGGGATTATCAAGGCCTGAAGTCTGATCTTTAACCTTGTCACCTATGACTATTGTTAGGTATGTAATAAGCATTTATGCAGCACAGCAGATGTTTATAACTTTAGCTTTCTCAAAGAGTGCTACCCATGTAAATTATTCTGTGGCCTTTGAGCAGGATGTAACTACACAAGTCTAGCTTAATGACTTTTTCTTATGGTCATCTGGCGTCATGCACACAGTGTCATATCTTGTCAAGGTCCAGACTTCCTTTGCAGAGGCCCTGCTTTGTCTTATTGTCCAATTGCTGCCAGTTTTAGTCACATCAAAATGTGTATATAGCTTCTTGCCTGGGTGTGATAGCTCCAGAACCAGTCGATCCAAAGCCTAGTGCATTTGAAAAGATATGGCGAACAGCTGTCTAATAGTGTTGCACTTTCCCCATCATCAACAGATGCAGTTGTGTTAGTTCCCATTGGTTAGTTCCCACCCATTAGGTCTATTTGGCTGCCTGTGGTCAGATGTGACTGCAAAGCAGAGCTCAGTAACAGCTTGCTAATTGTGTTTCAGACCTTCTCTGTCACTGATGTAGGAGTGAGGTCTAAAAAGGTTGCTTTGCCCCTGTTCTCAATCAAAGATAATCAGATTAAACAGCACAGAGATGTGTGTATGTATGTGTTTGTGTGTGCTTACCAATAAAGAGACTCCAGATTTGGAGACAGCCTTGACTCCTGCTGTTTGCTTTGTTCATTAAGAGGAGATGAGCAGATGGTTTGCTGGTCTGTTGTGCAGTGCACACATGCAGGCACACATACACACACACGCGCACGCACATGCAAATACACGTATACACATGCATGCTCGGTCCTGTCACCTTAGCTTTATCCTCCATTTATCTTTTCCATTACACATCTCTCGGCAGGACAATGCCACTCGGTGAATTGTGAGGGATGTGTGTGTGTGTGGGTGTATGTGTGTGTGAGAGAGACAGAGAGAGATACAAGGGAGTGTGAAAGAGTAGTGCGCTGCTGAATGAAGTCACAAACCTTTTTAGTCAAGACAGCCTCTGAGGTGGTCATCTGAAAAGCTGATGACTCATTCATACATTCATTTATGTGAATCATTGCTATTCACTTGTCAGCCATTCTGTATTCAGGAAGAATTGCTTATAACAGAGGTATTGTTTTCGTCCTGCATCATAGCTTATCTGCCTGTGTCCAGGAAATGGCACACTGCACATTTAGACAAGGTTACACGAGCAAAGCCTGGCTGAGTGCAAAGATTCCTTTTCTTTTTGGCACAACAAATGGTTTCAGAGCAATGAGAAATGTATTGTTTGGGATTTTAGAAAACTTAATATTCCTCCAGAGCCGAGTTCCTGAGTATGTCTTCAAGGCAACTGCTTCTAAAGTCCCTAAACTGCCGGCACTTTTGATCTGTAATGCCTCTTAATATATTATATATCCATGCTTTTAACATCTGCATCAGTAAAACAACACTTCTTAAACCACACACACATACTTTGGTTTCACTGCTCTGACCTCATTTTCTGAGCCAAATATATCTTATACCTGTAAGTAGGCACACACGTTTTTTTGAAATTCTAAATTGCAAATTAAGCTACACTGGATTTATATTATAAGACATTTACAGGAGTTCAATTTAAAAAAAATCCTATTGATTAGTTTGATTATGCAGGGTTCTGTCTCCTGCATAAATACTAAGGCCATAAATAGCCACAAGTGTACTTTTTTCTCCAACAAGTTGTTGTCAAGTTCTTAACAAAAAAAAGGTGCCAACTACTAATTGTTGACTCAAAATGATCCATTCTTAATGATAACTATTGTGTCTTTTCAACATGTTTCATTAATCAGCAGCTCACTTATGACCCTGCTCTTTGCCATCAATACTTGCGTGGAAGGTTTTAAGAATGGAGCAAGAATCAATGCCACGTCCCTCTCCATACCCTCACAATGCATAACATGGACCATCTCTTCCTCCACTCAGACAACTTTTTACAAAAAGTTTAATATAAATCCATAAATTTGAAATGAAGACAAACAAAATGAAAAATGTCATCAGAGACTACACTAGTAAAATAAAGAAAGAAACAGTGACACAATTTAATAAAAAGGATTTGTATTGTTTGTATTGTCAAACTGCACTACTGCATAACATACACAATACAAGTCATTTCCTGACTGTACAACATGCCATTATGAGGTTTTTTTTTCTTCCTGATAGCGATAACAAAAATGATGACTATATATATGTACACAACTCTGTTACAAGTTATATCGATCACTTGTGTCGAGAAAAACAGCACTGACAAAAAAACAACTATGGTCATTTTCGTCTAGGATCTAAAAACCTTGATTGAAAGAAACACAGTCAAACACAACATCAGTACTTTTCCCACTAGAATTTGGTGATAAATGCAATAAATTAAACAAGAGAACAATGGGAAAGTTCAAATGTCACTCTTGAAAATGTAGGAAGGGGCCCTCTTGGGGATGTGGAGATGCCACTGCGCGACTGAGCATGCCTGTCGATTGTATTTCCCATGAATGAAGAAATTTCATTACTCTGTCCATCCATCCATCCATCCATCCATCCATCCATCCATCCATCCATCCTCTTCAGTACATCCCAGTGGTTTGCAGAAACACTCTCCCCTCTGAAACAATAAAAACGATAATGAATAAAAATTTCAGCACAATAACATTCGTCAATTTCAGGGGAGACAAGCATTATTCTAACAGTAAAAGGCACGGTGCTGGATCCAATTCATTCACTAATTTCAATATCGAGAAGGTCCTATAGAGCCACAAGCAAAGATCATTAACAAAAGAACATTATTAAGGCTCAGTTGAAAGTGTTTTTCTGCCGCTGATCTCCATTTTTGGCGATAAAACTTCCTGGCACAAAGGAAGCACATCCTGCCCTGCTGTCTGACAGACAATTCCCCTTTAAATGATTTATTACTGGGTGTTAATTATGCAAATGATGTCCAAACAAACTCGTCATGAGGACAATTAAGACAGCCATTAATTAGTGGCCAGTTCTCTTCTTGCTTCACTGACATTCAATTAAAAATTGCTTTTGAACAAGCACGCTGTTTGGTATGGCGGTCTTGGCACAGCACGGAGCAGAGGTGGGCTGAAACCATGCACTCTTTTGATGAGGCCGAGCTAGAGATCATGGCCATTTCTTTTTCTGTCTGTTTAAGATGTTACATGTGGGATTTTCTCATTAATCTATCCCTATGAAGACAATAAAGGTGGCAAAATAAATATATTAAATGCCTGTCTCCATTAAACCGGCAACCTCAGAAAACTGTCTCATGCTTCATTTCATTTTGTTCAATTTCTCAGGAGTGGTCTCCCTGTGAAATCTTCGAAAACTCTTCCAGTAGACCGGTCAGTTAAGCATCAAAAGCAGTGAGTAGGTGAAATAAAGAAATCTCCTTCCCCAGCTTGGTCGATAGCTGCTAAATAAATTCCTGCCACTACGTATATGTATTTTTTGGGAGCATTACGTCAGTTTTTAGCCATTAATATTAAATCAATTAGTCCCCGCTTGTTTAAAGTTTTAAGTTTAGTGCATTTCTACCTAAAGAGACAGTTTGCATTTCCTGTATTAATCACATTTAAGTTGTCTTTTGGTGGCAGAACATTAAAGCAGTGACAGCTTTTGTGCAGCATTTTTACCACAATTTTTTAAATCACAATGTGATGCCTGTTTTCACCTCTACATACTGAGAAAGCTGCCTTCGTTATCTGGTCACTTGTACCTTGTACTGTTGCCTTAGTGTCCACCCTGCTGTCATCGTGGTTGTTCCCATCCGAGTCCTGGGTCACAGGCTCTGTGTGGGGAGGGGCTGCTGATGATTGATGGCCTGTAGCTTGGCCATTAATTAATAAAGACACTTAATTAGAGGCTAATGAACAGTCAAGGCTACACTGTAGTGAAGGCTTGGGCAATATTAGATATGAAAAGAAGAATTACGAAGGATTTGGTCACTTAAATAAATTCTGAGTCAAAACCGTTTCTGTACCTGTGTGTGTGTTGGCAGTGTGCAGGAGACTGTGCTCTGCCTGATCACGGAGTTTCACCTCCTCCTCCAGGGCCTCCTGTAGTCTCCTTTTACTCCTCTTTTCCTTCTTCAGGCGCTTCTGGATAAGAACTTAAAAAAGAAGAGGAAGAAAGGAACAAGCAGACGGCCAAGAGTGTGAAAGGATGTCAGAAAAGTTCAAACTTTGCAATCAAAATATTTAGGTGCTTTTTTTAATGCTTGACTTGCATGCAGTGTTGGATGCTTTCTGACCTTGGTGGATATTTGCAACAAAAGCTCTGATGGCACTTTGACCTTAGTAAGTGAGGTCAACATGCTATTAAAGTATAGCAACCTCTGCATTTGCTCAAAAACCCCTGCAACAGGTAAGCAACATCACGCGGCTGTTTTCGTTTTTGTGTTTTGTGGTCATTTTCCACCACAAGTTGCACGCTTCCCCACCTGGTGTGTCCTCATCAACCAAACTGTCCTTGATTGGAATTTTCTCTGACCGTGCCGTAAACGACAGCTTTTGTAAACTTGCCAAACTTGATTTAGTTTGTAGCAGACTGCCAACTTTAGTCTAATTCACCTCTGCAGATGCCTTGAGGGGTAATATACAGTAGGTGTCCTCACTTCCTTATCTGATTTTCCCGATAATGGACGTCCTGTCAGCTTTACAAGTGGATTAGACCACTCTTGTTTAGCTGCACGGCCGATTTTGTCAGTGTTTCGACAGTAAAATCCACACCGTGCCAGAGTTAATAAATTCACGAGGGCGAAATGTAACACTCCAATCAACACTTGCCAACTAGAATAATTTCCAGAGACAAAATCTCAAGTTAGCACTGACATTTGTTTCTAACTCATCTGTATTACGAGCAGCCTACCTCTGTTTTTCTGTTCCATGCTAAGCTGTCTCTCCAAGGTCTCTCTGAGCTCCCGCTCTCGGACCAGCTCCATCTTCAACTCTGTCCTCTCCAGCTGGTCCTGCTTCTCCTGCGCCCTGGCATTCTCTATGGCAACCCTCAGTAGACCCTGCTTGGAGACACACAGACACACAGCAACAGGTTACACCAACATTAAAAAAGTAAACTCTTTACCAGCTGAACCTTTCTAATACAAATTGAAAAAGACAGTGTTTCTGAACATTTAATGTTAACATAAAAAGTCTCCTAATTATACAAGTATAACAATCACAATTAATCTTTTTTAGGGGCAAATTCTTGTCTGTCATCACATTCGGTTAGGATTACCGAGTGGGAAAAAATGCTGGTCTTTTAACTGCCATCACTTCAGGGTAAGATGGGTTATTTATTTTCTCCCTGTGAAAACCCAACCAGAGAGGGCTTTCATTGTGACTATACTATAACAAAGATGTAAAATCTGAGAAGCAGGTCAGCACACGCCCATCTGAATTACTGCATATCCTAAATGTCTACTATTTACCATTTCAGGAAATCCCAAAGAGTGGCTCATCTCTCTTCCTATTCATCTTGGGGTGTAATAATAACAATAAAGCCCCGGCAGAGCCTCACCTGGATGTTCGTGAGCAGGGTCTCTATGGAGGACAAGCCTTCCGGGAAGATGAAGGGAGTGTGGTGAAGACCTGCTGGGAGCTTCTGTCCTGCCGGGTAAGAAACCCTCTCACAGCCCTCCCTGCTTGATGGGGGTTTCTGGTAGACTTGTCTATCACAGTTCTCCCTGGTTGTCTGAGCGGCCAAGGAGGTGTTATCTGGAGGCAAGAGAGACAGTTTGATGTCTAGTCTGTAAGGCTGATGCACATCTGACTGAATCAGTTTACTACAGTGAGCTTTCACCTTCACACAGACTCTTAAGAAATCACACACAGGGGTGCCATCACTTCATTATGTGAAGTAAGGATCAATAACAAAATTATTAGAGCAAGAAAAGTAAATTACTGACTGTGGTAAATACCACTTTGAGAAAACAAAGATAAGGCAATAAGTGTATGAGACTTTCAATTTACACATTTATATTTATCATGATAACTGGTACGTCATTTACTCTAATATATTCTTCATCCACTAAGAGACAATAGAGAGCTCTGGAAAAAGCTAGAAAGTGGATCTTGATAGTTGATAATTTTAAATACAAGTTGACAAAGCGTATTTCATATAGATTATAAAAGCAAGACACTTCAGCTGAAAGCCTCCTGCAAAGAAGGAGTGATTTAAATAATGTACACGTATAAAAATCGATTCGTTTTTCTTGAGCTTCCAAATGTATTTTGTGGTCTAGGCACTGTTTTGTTTTTTTTGTTTTTTAACATCTATTCTCCTTCCAAAAGAGCAAACCTTTGAAAAGTGGTATGCATATTTGACAATACTTACTGTGTTAGTAATTTGTCTGACAACTGTCTCTTTTATCAAGTGTATGCTTCAATCCTATTAGTATAGTATATATTGGTTAATGTTTGTTTAAAATCAGCAAAAAAGATCTTCATTCTTGCGACAATATGTAATCAAAGCACAGAAATTTCTAGCTTACTAATATGATTTACTTAATTTCTTGTAAACACATCAAGCCCAACAGCAAATAGGTGTTTACACTAATTACTGCGTGCAAGTTCGTGCGCACATGCACAAACGTCCTGTTTTGGGGTTTTAAAAATGTGGTTACCCTTTATTAGATGGCAGTCTGCCTATTGATAATGCACCACAGCTTGACATCTCCCATAAAACCAGCTAAGAACCTGCATTATGGATGACCATCTGTTTGTAAACCTGAGAACTGCGTGTACCCTATTCGTGACAGAGAGGGAGATGAAGATTAGCCATTTCCTGCATGTTTTTTTTTCCCCTTGCATCAGGCAGTTGCTCGGTTTATGCGTCTACTGTCTTCAGAGCCGCCGAGGACGAAGACGTCCCGGGAGTTCGGCAGTTATTGGAGCAGAGACGAGTGTGAACGTGCGATGTGATATCTGGCAGTTTTCTCTGTCTGTGACAAATGACAGTGTTTTCTCCACTTAGCTGACCACAGCATCTTCTGCTCCAAATCCACCCACCTTCCCCACACTGCCTCGGCCTCACGTCTTGGCAACTGTCACATTCAAGGTGTTTCACAGATGAGAAGCAATACCCCCCCCCCCCTCCCCTTTCTCCCTCTTTCTTGCTAAAAGCATTGCTCTGTAGAGAAAGGTAATTAGCAGGTGCTGGCGAGCTCAGCGGAGGGCATCCAACTACACTCCTGTGGCTCTCATACAGACACACACACACGCATATTCGAAGCTGCTGAAGTGCGCAGTCAGCAGCGTGGGCTCCCCAGGCTCCTTGGATGTGACTGATCCTTTATTGAGTTACAGTTTTACGCCTACTTTACCTCACACTCGCACACAGGTCTGGCATACACATACACACACAGACACAGCTGCCAGCTTGTTTGATCATTTACCCATCTCTCTAACCAAGGTCACTGTCTGTTTTTCTCTTTTCTCCCAACTTCTTCCCCCCCCCCCACCCGTCTCTCTTACTCTTCTCCCACCCGTCCCCAGGGCTAATGAACTTCACCACGTGAAGACTGCCAGTCAGCGGAAGAGGGAAAAAAGGGGGAGTGGGGGGAGCGAAAGAGAGAGACAGTGAGAGAATAAAATTTTGCTGATGTTTGGTTAATGGGAGTGAGGTGTCAGGGATGGCCTCTGATCTTTGCTGCATGGATACGTTGTTCAAAGACCAGTAAAACAGCGCACACAGCCAAAAACGGACTCGCATACACACACTCGCAGATTATCATACAATGGATTGACAGAATGACAGCGCTGAAGTGCTCTTTGAAACTCTGCTCAATCCACGATAAAGCCTATCCTGTGATGTTCTAGGTCAAGCACAAAAGTTTGCAATCCAGTAAATGCACATGCGTTTCATTTGCATGCAGGAAAATCAATTGAAAATCAATCACATAAATGCAACGTGTGATGCATGGCGTTCACGTTGTTGGTGCCCTCGCTGCTTTGTCAATACTGTCAGACACCTGACAGCATCAGAAACCGTACCTGGGAGGCCTTTGTGATTTTTAGATTCAATTACTGAATAATGCGATTCCGTATTAGAATACATTTACATGCACGCACACACGTACAAACTCGCATACAAACAGTCTCTCTCTCTTTTTCTCTCGCAGTAGATTTCTGCTGACTGTTTGTCCTTGAGCAGTCCTCATTAAGCTAATGCAAACCTCCCTGACAGAGAGAACCAAACAACTGACGTTGCAGCGCCGTGGCAACGCAGGCCCTAACGACAGGGAGGCAGTCGTTATGCAGATGAGGTCCAGCTGAGAGCGCGGGAGGCCGCCTGGCTCGTTAGACCGCGGCCCAGCAAATGGCTCGCTAATGTAACACCGCTTCCTGGTCTAATGGAGTCCTGTTTTGCAGAATTATTTGTCTTTGCTCCCCGCAGGGAGCCTGGGGGCCACTGACAGCAAGAAGGAGAGAAAGTGGAGAGAAAGGGTAAGACGGTGAATGCTCATTGACCTGTTACTGATATACTGATTTCTTTCTTGTTGAACCCTCTTTCTTTAAAAATAAATAATTAATGAGAAACTCTCAGATAGGTGACGGAGGTGTTTAAATCGCCTTTAAATAACAATGAATTGAACAGTGGATGAAGGTGAACTGCAAGGAAACTGAATGCTTGCTGTTCTGCATTGACAGACCTGTTTCAAAGGCAATTCATCTGTCTGAGAAATAATCAGTAAGCATTATTAAATGACTAATGACTAACTATACAATATATTCTCAGAAAGCAGTTATAAATTGACCTTTGCAGTGAGGTCAACAAACACACACAAACCTCTTTAAGATTTTGGAACTTCAAGCGCTGACTGTCTTACCTCTGTCAGAGTGGCTCCTCTTGTTCTCCTTGTTGTATTCCACTGAAGTCCCATCTGTATCTCTGCCCCCCTGCACCAAACCAGGAGAATGACCCAACACACTGTGACTTGACGACAGGCCGTCATGGAGCGGATCTGGAGAGAAAACATACAACGCAAAAAGGTTATTAACGGACTTACAGCTCAAATAATATATATATGTATGTATTTTTGAACAGATTGAACCTGCTGCAATACTGTGCGTACATAAGTGAGTACATACGTGTAGTTTCTGCAGTGCGTTCTGTGTGAGATGGTGAACTTGACACACTGCTGCTGTGATTGGACGACAGCTGAGCTTCCTCCAGTGAGGGAGACGGGGAAGGGCTGTCACGCATTCGCTCCTAAGAAGCACCAAAGTGGCACACGGTCACAACTCAACTGAATTCAACTGATATTATGGCTAATAAAAAGACACACAAAGCTCATAAAAATCAAACTTTACAAAAACGAGAGTCCAGAATCCAGAAATCTACTTTCAGGTCTTTTAAGCCATCCTAACCAATCATCAAAACCATACTTAATAACATTATGAGATGAGACACTGGGAAAACTGTGTTGAGTGATTTCTTAATTTTTTTCATGTGTCTCTTCAAACTCTAATTTATTTTAACAGGTTCAATTTCTTTAATTATACATAGCGGTTTATTTTTAAGCAAAGTCATCAACTTGGCGAAGAGGGTTGCATTTTCTGTTGGTATGCAGCACATCTGAAAAATGCATAAATAGATATTGGATTGACCTGAAGCCAAGAAACGACTAATTATATTCTGGTAGCGATCCATAACTTGATTCCTAATTTTGCACGTAAAGGATAGAGAGATTGAATCATATAGAAGATGTAGAGATAAGAACTATTTCTTTGGATGTTAAACGTTGGGAGAAATTTGTTTTAGCAAATGTTTTGTTTTGAAACAAGATTTCGATGTAAATCTTAAACTCTGGTTTCTTCCCTGAGCATCACGCGAACTCAGGCGATTACTGGCTCATGGTCAGATCCACCGGGCTGATGGGCCTCTGAGTTCACCTTAATGACGGAGGTGGGAGCCCTGGCAGGGGGGTTGGCGTGGAGATGCGCCACGTTGGCCATGCTGGCCAGCATGCTCTGTCGGTTCATCTGGCCCATCGCCATGGAAACGGAGGCTGGCGCCAGGCTGGCAGGGATCAGAGGATGTGACATCATCATGAAGGGCAACTGCTCAAGAACTGGAGTAGAAAAGAATAAAAAAAGAAGGGGAACAAGATGGAGTAAGACAGTCAGTTGGTTTTCATAAGTCGGACCAGGCTGGCTCGTCATAAATGTGGGGCTTCTTTCGTTTCACCTTCAGCTGTGTTCGTTTTATTTTTTTTTACCCATCACATCTTAATAGGCTTTCCTCTGTTCGGCCCAATGTCGTTTACTGAACACAGCATCTCTCATGACAAGAAATAAATCTGAAAACCAGTGTCATTCCTCTTTGTTGTATTACCTGGATGACTGCTCTGCTTCTAAATCACAACTTGAAAATGTGCGTGAAAAAAATGTCGAAAGGAAGAAAAGGCAACAGAGTAGAGGAAGACACGGCTGTTTCTCAAAGGCTTTGATGGCCTCAAGATTTTTTCTGAGCGCTAAGAAACCTACAAATTCAGCCCTGCTGGAGTCAAGGGAAAAACACATAACTTTTCTGTTAGCACCCCAGTGTTCTTTACCATAAATTAACACGTTTTCAGCAGTTGAAACTAAACTCCTATTATCTCGGCCAATCTGTCGTTCGCGCTCTTCTCTTTAAGACAAGCATCCACTATCTTTAAAGAAAATCCTTCCTCTCCACAGCACCCTAGTGGGTTGTTGCAGTCCTTCTATTCATGAAGCAAACAATCCTGTTGGGGGGGAGGGGTAGAAAATGACATAAATATTTATCATTTAATAAAAGGAAAAACAAAAACAAAAGAAACACAGGGAGGAAGTGGAACAAAAGAAGCTGATGGCAGTCCTGGTGCTGGGCCAGCAATGCACGCTGGGTAATTATAAACACAAAGGAAAAAATCTTGGACTCTATTCCGCACAATTGTCACAAATAATAGAACGAGTGCATGGAAACAAAAAAAGGCTATCCAAAGAAGAGAGATGAAATAGAACAAATAAAGAGAGAAAAGGGAAGAAAGAAAAAGGGGAGAGAATGAAAGAAGGGGAAAAGGGAAACTAAGAAATAAAGGGCGAGGCGTTGACTTTATGAGTTGAGCTCGCTGGACATATGTGCAGTGCTTTGTGCATTTGGCAGATTAGTCTCTCACTTGCCCAAAGCAGAAACCAATCCAAACAAAAGATCTGTCTGAATGGAGCTGAATAACCAGATGCTCCAACAATCAACTATGAGCCAACTCTAAATATTAAGCCTTGGTTTGAAACCAGCGCTCCACTTTTGTCACCCCCCTCAACCCCAACTCCAATCCCACCTGCCTCCATAAATTTCATTTTTCTATCCCTCATCCTAACTCTGTTTTATCCCCCCCCCCTCCACTCTCTCTGCCCTCCCATCACTTTCTCTTATGTTTCATTAAAAAACATCAAAAGTCAAAGTGCCTCTCTTATGTTTATCCAAACAAACCATTACTGTAAACACACAGTTACTGTAAATTTCCCAGAAGATCTTGTTAAATGCAGAAATGGCTGCTCCCTGCTCTTCCCCAGCCCATAAGGTGTCACACTCAGCATTTGTGAGTGTGTGCGTGTGTGTAATCTGAGATTGCCTTTGTAGTGGTTAAAGCTCTGGTAGGGGCCTATCCTTCCCATAAGGCAGTGGGTGGCGGTATGGAAAAAACACATTGTGCTTATGTGTGTATGTATGCCTGTGCTGTTTGTGTGTGTGTATGCGAGAGAGAGAGAGAGAGAGAGAGAGAGAGAGTGTGTTTCCACTTGACTCTATCATTAACAGTGATTAAGCTTTACAGGTTTATAATGGGTGGTGGTAACCATGCCATCTAACTGTGCACAGATGCTGGCAGTTGTAAGTGAGTGTATACAATGGTAAACAATGCTTAATGTTGGGATTGTTTACAGACATAAGCACTGTACACACAAAGCAAAAAAAAAAAAAAAAAGGTAATAATGGGTTTAAACATACAGTGATTTAACTGTAAGGACATTTTTTAGGACATTTCTGTCCTAAAGCCTTGTGCTGTGCTCCACATGTTAAGTGTGTGTGTGTTTGTGTGCCTGGCTGATAGCATATTCCACACAGACCTCCATAAGCCCAGTCATCTGTCTAAACACACTGATGTCGCTTTAACCTGTCGATAACAGTGTGTGAGTGTGTGTGTGTGTGTGTGGTGGTGGTGGTGGGGGGTTTGTGTGTGTGCGCACACGCGCGTGCTCGTGCCCGTCCCGCCATCGATTGTCCAGCGTTTGTCGTTTGCATTCAGGATAGTGAATTAGAGAGAAGACTATTGATTTGGCTTCAGCCTCTCATCTTATTCATCTCTCTATCATCCCCGTGTGCTTACTACCGTGCACCGATGCTCCAGATCTGCTGGCTGCTCTCCCTCGCTGCAAAGCCAGGGATGGGCACTGTGAAGGGAACGGGTTTTTCTAACATATGACTAAAATAGGAGAATATCTGAACATGTAATGAGCAGCCAACAGGGATTTGATCAAAAAAAAAATGAGAAGGTGATTCTTTGCTTTCCAGGGGCAAACTGTAAATGAGAGCACACTCCTTTGTCAACTCTGAAAGGCAAGACTTTTTCCAGAAAAATCCTGATTTAATTTCTCTCCTTATGGCAAACAAGTGTGACTAACAAAGATGGTCTGAGTCGACACTCTCTCGTTGGGATGACTAATAAGTACTAATGACTTGCCGGCAATGTTTTGAGGCCACTGTGCAGATGACCAACTGCGTTTTTCAGGAAATGATTCCTGAATCTTATTGAGTACCACAAATATGCAAACTAATCCAAGCTGGAGAAAATATTCAGCCTTATAGTCAATTATTACAAACTGGGGGAAAAAACACCACAGAAGCAGTGATTTATATAGATGTGTATGTGTGTGTTTGGATTACCTCACCCAGATATCCTTTTTTGAATTTCATCTCAAGATCTTGCTGCTGTTGTTTGTTTTTCTACTAACTGTCTCTCAAAGGAAACATACAGGCTGCAGAGGTGATGTCACATCCTGGTTTTAATCAGCCTGGTTCATAAACACAGCTGCTGTATTGACTTGGCATCACAGATGTGTTCAACAGTGTTATGCGGGTCGTAATTAACATAACACTCACACACTCACATATGCACGTACCAAAAAAAAAAAAAGGATGAGACTCACCCAGTCCGGGGTTGTGGTCGCCGTTTTCTCCGTTTCGCCCGCCATGTTGTTGGTTGCTGTGGTAACCGGCCATCGCCTCCAGTTTGATCTTTTTGGCCAGGGCAGAGAGATCTAAGAGAGAGAGACAGAGACAGATACAGAGATGAAGAAAAAGAGGGAAAGAAAGAAAGAAAAAGAATCAATAAGAGCCAGATCAATGGCCCCCGGTGGAGGATTAGAGCAGTAGGTAGGCAGGAGGTTGTCATAGGAGGACAGGGGCCAGCCATTCATTCTGACTGCACCGCTGCACTGGCCATTTAGTCTGCCAGGGAATCAGCAGTGATAGGAACAAGCCAAGACATTCATCTCTCCCACACAGGGATATCACATCCCACAGCACAGAGCACAGGATAACACTCAGCAGCGGCAGCAGCAGCTCCACCTTTCATCCAGAAAGAACTTCGTTATCGGTACGAATTAGACGCACAAGGCAAAAAGTGAAGATACTTCCTAATGGGGGTTGTGCACTTTTGGATAATGTGTAATAGAGAGTGAGAAAATGCGAGCCGCGTTTTAATTTGTGTGTTGAACCCCAGAAGGTAGTTTGACCCTCAGATCACCCTGTAAAATAGAAAATTAAATATGTCTTGTACTAACACAGTCAAACACGTTGAATTATTAAAGTTCAGACAAACCACACAACTGTGCAAACACGGCAGAGGAAACACAAACAGACCGTAAGTCTTAATTTCCTGGCCTTCAATACGTCTAAACATCTGCAACAAACTGAACTGCTGAGTGGTTTTCTACGCTTCCATCAGACGGCGGGTGTCTGAGGTGAACAGCTGAAGACGTCGACAGCCACAACAAAATTGTTCCTTTTTCTTCTCGTCTCCTCTTCTCCTCTCTCCTGCCCTCTCCCCTTCTCTCCTCCCATCCCCTCTCCTTACGTTACCTTTTCAAATGTCAGCATCACAGCGGGACATAAGCCACTGTGCTGCATGTGTGTGCGCGCGAGTACACGAGGGCGAGAAAAAGAGACTAAGGAGGATCACATCAAAGATTTTCCCCTGCCTTTTACGCTCAAATGTCCTCCCTCTCTCTGTCTCCTTCTCCCCTCTCATGTGGCCAGTTCTAATCAGTAGCACTGACATTGCCGCCGTGCCCTCTCCTTTGGTGGAAAAAGACTCTTTTTTCCCACTGAGAAAGATGCTCTTGAACGCTCGCGCAGACACAACGCACACACACACACACACACGCGCAAATACACATACACACTCAAGCACCTTTGAACAGTGAGAGGAAGCGGAGGCTAATAGAAAATGGCTTCTTTTGAGGCGGGGAATGAAAAGATCAGGTTGCAGTGAAGAGCACAAAGCCAAGGGCAACTTTGAGAGCGGTGAGGTGCCAACAATTACTTTTCTCCCTTTCTCTTTGCAACACACACACACACAAACACACACAGACTACAAAAGGGACTCAAACACAAAACTGTGACTAAAACAAGCAGCGCCATGGCCTTTAGCAGACTGTTTGTAGAAAGTCAGAATATAAATGTAACATGCAGCTTCAGATTGTAAAATTTTAAGTGCCAGATGTGAAAACACTTCAAAATGATCATAAAATCTAATTCTGAAAAGCACAAATAACGATTTAAAGTCTCCTTTACACAATAAGAACTTAAAGGTTTACAGTACCAAGCTAAACACATCCTCACTTCAATTATAAAATGAATTTCAAAGAGGTTTCAGAGCTTTTAGAGATTATGATTCTAACCCAGTTCAACAGAGGGCTTAACAGGGAACGCTGTACTTATAATTCAAGAAAAAAAGACCAAGCTTGCAAGTTATGAGTTGTTCCTCATGTGTCAGCAGTGCGTATGCTAATTTTATTAATCAACACAGCGGTCACCTCCCCGAACCCCACCTCCTCATACTATTGATGAGGGGTAAAATGTGCCATCACGGGGGTCTGCTTGGAAAAGCGGTGAAACACGCCCCATTCTGCATAAGCAACCTGTTCTCTTTTTTTTTTGAAACTGATGGGGTAACTCAGCTGGCTGCCAGATCACTGCTTTCACTCTCTGAAAGCTGAAGCAAGAACAGTTTTTGAACTTTGCTGACCGCTACTCTTGTCTGAAGCAACAACGTGTCACTAGGAGGGATTTGTCTGGTGAACCCTGACATCAGAAAAAATTGTGTAAAGGGGTGATTACACAGGCTTTCTCCTTTATTTCTTGAATACGGAATACAATCACAGATGTTTCCATTATTAAACTTTAATATTAGTTTTGTTTACTTAAATATTAATGTCTTTATAAGTAACAGCTATACTAAAGTAATTTTCTCACCATATTAAATAGTTAATCTTGAACTACATGAAACTATGTGAACAAACCTTAAAAAAGCTGATTATAGATATTATTTGCATTAAAATCAAATTAATATATATACATTAAAGCAATAAAATATTATTTTGATTAGTGCATTTTCATTTATTCCAATTTTCCCCACATTTAAACATTGCACTGCAACTTCATACGTGTCAGTAATTACATTTTTTTCCACTTTTTTTAATTAATAAATGTGCATTCCTTTCTATTTCCGTTCTATTTCTGTTCCTGAAAGACCAGGTGGTTGGACCAACTGTTCATTCGTCTTTATTGACGATTATTTGACTGCACTACATATGTACTCCTCCTCTGATTGTCCTGCTTAAACAAATCATCTTTTTTCTACGTGCAGCAGCTTTTTTTATATCAATATGCCGACTAAGGGCACACATCAGGATCGTTTGTGAGTCGCTTACTGTAGACAAAAAATTATTGAAAAA
This sequence comes from Neolamprologus brichardi, assembly GCF_056152115.1. Taxonomy (NCBI): domain Eukaryota; kingdom Metazoa; phylum Chordata; class Actinopteri; order Cichliformes; family Cichlidae; genus Neolamprologus; species Neolamprologus brichardi. The sequence goes on from NC_142116.1 coordinate 11,722,275, forward strand.
AAAACACAAAATACCAGAATCTGGAAATATTGATTATTAAACTATCACAGCCAGTTAAACAAGGTGAAAGTCAAAATTTAATAAAACATTTATTGTGATATGTGTAAAACAAAACTTGCTTCTTTCCTATACTCTTTTAAGAACATGCCCTGCACTGCACATGATGCCATACTGGTAATTTAAGACACACACTGTCATAATAGTTTACTGTGCTCATGCACTTTTGTGATATTGTTTCTTCAGAAAATATGCTCGATTTATGTGTTTGTGTGTGTGTGTGTGTAGGTCTGGGTGGTCACCTGCAGGAGGTATAATCCCAGCATGCATCAGACCACTGTGAGACAGCATGTGGTGAGTCCCGCCCTCTGTCGCACTCTGCAGCCTCTTGGGCGGTCGTCCAGGCCTTGAACTGCAGGCGGAAAACACAAGCATGCATTAATAATTAGGCAGTTTAATACTTTACCCACTTAGTCACTTTTTCATGCCGAGACTGAGATGGGTGGCCCGGTTAAAGAAAGTGTCCTTCAGCCTGTAAACCTCTGATCCTGCTGAAGTGTCAACAAGCAAAACACTGAAACCCGACCGGTTCCAGGAAGGCTGCTGTACAGCAAATCTGACCTCCCTGTGGATACGAGCAAGCAAAAAACGAGTTTCCCTATGGCATCAATAAAGCACCTCATTACTGTTCAGCTTACTCATTCATTTGTTTGCTTATTAAATGTGTTTGCTCGCCTCCTCTTTCCTTCAATCCTTCCTTCATTCAGTCCTCTTTCCCCGCCGTGCCACAATTTTTCCTCAATAAACACTGACTACAAGCAGATTCACATGGATTCTTGTCTTGTGTGCGCGGGTGTGCGGTTTGATTGAGCCGGGCATGCTCAATCAATCTTAGAGGAAGTATGTGAAAAGCTGTCAGGCATCACTTTGGCTCTGACTAAACGGTGTGAATGTCCTGACAGGGGAAATGACACGGGCCACATCAGGCTTAATGACAACCAGCGTACCTCATCGCCTTTCATAGCAACCTGACATAACATGAGTCTGTGGGCAAGTGCGAGACAGAGCGAGGGAAACAAGAGGAGATGAAGACGGAGTGACCGAGAGCTGAAGCAACAGAGAACAGTTGAAAAGTTGATGCAAGACAAGGAGTGTAAAGCGAGAGGAAAAGGTGAATAAAAGGGAGAGTTTGAAATTGTAAGAAAAGGTGGGAAAGAGTAAAAAAATAAATAAAAGGGGGGGGGAAGAGATAGACTAGCAGCAGCAGCTTCCTAGCGTGGGGTGTCTTTGAGCAGATTTTAATTAGAATCTAATCCAGCCGTCATTAAGGCCCCATAAACGAAGCTGTCAGTCAGGAGATTAATGGCGCCTCATTTGCATATTGCATATAATTCATCAATTACACAGCAGAAAGGACCAATCCCCTGTTGACACACCCACTGGCTGAGAAGGGGGGAGACGGAGAGAGACAAAAAGACAGAGAGGAAGATTGTGTAGTCACTAACTGTGGGAGAAAAACAGGTAGATTGTGAGTGTGTGTGTGGGCGTGCGTGCGTGCGTGTGCGTGCACATCGGAATGTGAGTGTGTGCATGTGCGGGGTCGTGTACGGGTTTGTGTGAGTGCGCGCGCGTGTGTATGAAGTGTTCAAAGGTTAATTTGATGAGCCGATGAGCTCCACAGTTCCTGCCCTCGGTTTTAATGAGTTGTTATTATTGTCTCTTATTATGGGCCCAGACCGACTGGGATGTGACAGCTGACATCAGATATCTCACACTATCACACACACACACACACGGGGGACGCAGACGGTGAGAGACGCACACAAGCATGCAGACACACTCAGGTAGATTCGCATACCCACGCACACGACATGAAAGACATACAGCAGGGATGTGTGAGTGGGATAAAGTTGTAAGTATGTGTTTTGTGTCGAGTGTGCGTGTGCGCATGCACGTGTATTTGTGTGGGAGTATGTGCAGTTTTTGTGAAGGTGGGGGGCGCATTCAAATTACA